>NC_037682.1:20114000-20481858 GCF_003255815.1 Theropithecus gelada | reverse complement strand
GGGGGCCGCCGGTGCGGGGGCCGGGAGCGGCGGCTGGGTCGCGGGCGGCCGGGGGGCTCGGCGCGGGCGCGGGGCGGAGGTCCGGGCGGCGCGGGCGCGGGGTGGGGGGCGGCCCGCCGGGGCCGCGAGGTGGGTGAACCCTCGGCAGGTAGCTGCCGCCGCCGCCGCCGCCGCCGCGGGAGCTGGGGGCCGCCCTCCGCCTCCTTCCTCCCAGCTCGCTCGCTCCTCGCCTTGTTACAATGTAGCCTTTTCTCTCCGCGAGCGGCGCGCCCGCTGACGGACGTGGCCGCCGACCAATGGGAGTGGCGGCCCGGGCTGAGCGTTCGGAATGAGAACGCGGTGACACGGGCGGGGCGGGGCGCGGACGCCAGAGGGCTCGCCGCGGCAGCCGGCCTAGTTCTCGTGGACGCCCTCGGCCCCGCGCCGGGGGCTGTTGCGGGGGGCTCGGGGATAAAGGTGGGAGGCATCCTTTGAGATGCGACGAAGCCTTCTCTATCAAGGTTCGCGATTGCCCGCGAAGCGTGGCCGAGCCAGAGGGCGTTTCTGGAATGCGTTTTAAGTGTTAGTTGCGGTGTAGACTCTTCGGGAAACCTCTCCGGAGCGTAGCCTCCACCCCCACTCGCAGTCCCCAAGGTACTCTTCTATGCAGAAACTGCAGAAACTTAGCGGCCAATGACCTCTCTCCGGTCAAGGCCACCGTGCCCTAGGCGAGTCCCTGCAAAGAGAGTATCAATGTCTTGGGCGATGCTGTTGAAAAGTTGCTGGTGTGTGTCTAGAGCCAGGTTGGGAGATGGGGGCTTAGAACCCCCCAGGCTGGACTGGGATTTAGGGGAGAAAAATGTGAAACCTCTCCTCTTTCCTAGACGTTTGCTTCGTGTGGAGAAAGGCCGTGCTGCATAATTTAGAGTGGCTGTAAGGAAGCACACCCAGCCCTTTGTGCGTGGGGCCAGGAGGCGATAATGAGAGATTGCTCTTGGTATCTGGAAACCCTATAAACTTTGGGGGTTTGGGGACAGAAGAATTTTCCGTGGAGCATTGATGCCTGTAGCACCCAAGCTGATCCTCGCCCACATTTCCTCTTGGGAGGAAGGGAGGTTGGGGCTTTCCTAGGGTCATTGTTGGAGGTGTGGTCATGGTTGGGAAGCAGGGCACAGTCTTTGCCCGCCGACCCTCTGAAAGGTGGACAAGCAGAGTTCTGTAGGGCACATGTAGAAACCTCCCCTTCTGGGAATAGAGCCCAGACCTCTTGCTGTATTCAGTTTAATGGAAAGGGTGTCTGTCTTTGAATTCTACCTCCTCCTCATAGTCGCTGTCTGACTTTGGACTTCACATTGTTGTCTTTGGCCTTTCTGAGCCTTGTGTCTCCATCCCTAACATGAGTCCAACAAAACCTGCCTGGCAAGGCAGTTGTGAAATTAAATGAGATAGCAATGATGAAATGCCTATTCCAGGGCCTGGCATACTGTTTAAGACGTGCTCTTAAACACTCCCCCAGAATCATGGCAGAAGGTACTGTCCTGGGAATATCAGAATAGACCCTACAGGCCCCATCGTGGTCCATCCAGTCTCAAACTGACAGGGCCTCCAAGGAACAGCTGGTGGCAGGATCTCGTTTCCTTTCCTGGTGATGTTCTCAAAGATGAGGGACACCCCTCACTTGTCCTAGATTGGTCATGATAGCCATCACCTCTGCACTTACAGACTCCTTTGACCTGAGTTACAGTTCTGTCATCTAGACTTCTTGGGTTGATGTGTTCCATCCATTTCTTCTCCTTGGTGTCAAGTAGGATTTCTCCTATTTGGATTTGTCCTCTCCTGGACTTACAGGGAGTTTCCCTGGTTCCAGGTTATTGGCAAGTATGAAGTAAAGAGCACTGGGCTAGGAGTCGGGAGTCCTGCCTGTGGATTCAGCTGCCTTCTTGGCCTGCTCTCTTGGCTGTCTCATAGGCATGACAAACACACAGGGGCCAAAGTTGTCCATAATCTTCCTCTCTCAACCTCCTCTAGGCCTCTGATCTTGGCCAAGAGCACACTGTCCCACTACTCTTTAAGGCAGAAGCCTTGGTGTCTCTGTCTCTCTCACCCCAATCTATTCCATCTCCACGCCCAGATAATTCTGTCCTCTCAAATGAACCCATCCACTTCTTTCCACCCCCTCTTCCCCAGTGTTGTAGTCAAGCCATCGCTGTCTCTCCCCAGGACAACAGCAAGAGCCTCCTAATGTCCATCTGCAGCCTCCCCCTCATGGCAGTCAGAGTGATCCATTCCAAATAGGGTCATGTCAGGCATCCCACTTCCTGCTTCAAACACCTAGAAGTCTTTCCAGTGTGTTGGGGATAAAGAACCAAATTGGTGCAGTGACCTGAAAGCTTCTGAGTGATCTGGCCTCTGCCCTTGACCTCATCTCCTATCCTCTCCTAGATCTCTCTGAACTCCATACCCCGATCTCTCCTACACAGGCTGGCCTTTCCTCCTCAAATCCTAGAGCTGTTGCCGTCTAATGAATTAAGGTTAGCGAAGGGCACGGTGGGATGGGAGTGTCTGGTTGTCCTTAATGCTTTCCTCTTACCATTTCCGGTTCTTCTAGTACCACAGTAGATTGACTGGAGCTCTGCCTACACTTGGTAGGGGCCCCGTGACTGACTGGTGAGTTATAAATGACAGTGATAGACGTCACTTCTGGGCCACAGCATTTAATTGCTGGTGTGAGACCCTCCACAGTGCACTCTCCCTGTGGCATGGCAACTGATAGTAAGGCGGGTTGGTGGTGGCTGCTACCAGCCTAAGTCCCTGCGTCACTCCGCGTGTGAAGCCCTTGGTGACCCATGGACATGCAACATGAGTGATAACTAAACGTTTGTTGTTTAAAACCACTGAGCTGTTGGGGGTGTTTGTTACTGCAGCATAACTTAGCCTGTGCTGACCGATACAGGGACTAGAGAGGCATTTTAAGCAGAGAGACAAGTAGTGCATGTGCAGTTAATGCACAGAGGGAGGACCCTGACTTGAAAGCAACTAAGCTGATCTTTTTGACATGCATATCTGAGCATATAAACCCCTGCCTGAAAGACCTTCAGGGACTCCCACTGCTGTGAGGAGAATGACAGAAATCCAGCTGCCCTCCAGTCTCTGCAGGGAGCTGCCCTCCAGTCTCTGCGGGGGACTGCCCTCCAGTCTCTTTTGTCCCTCCCATTTGTCATGTTCTGCCTAACATGGGGCTTCCTCATACTGTTCCTTCTGCCCTGACCTTGCATTCCACCCCTTCTCCCAATGAGGCCTCCTCATCCTTCCTCCTCCACCTTCACATCCCCTCTTCAGGGAAGCCCTGCCTCATTAGGCCAAACTCCCTTCTTTATAGCTTTCTTGGCCCACCTGCCTCTCTTTTGGAGCACTCACATCCATAGCAATTTTCCATTTATTGGTGTAATGATTTGGTTGCAGCCTTGCTCTTCCATCAGACTGTAAGCTCTGCCAGGGTTGCTTTGAATGTGCTGTTATGTTTGCACTTGAGAGTTGCTCACCAAACACCTTCTGCTGAATCCTTGAGTGTGGACAGAGGGCCCACTGTGTGCTGGGGGCTGGGGACAGGATGAGGGAATGCCACTTCCCTGAGCTTCGAGCTGGTGGGTCCAGCTGGAAAGAGGCGTTAGGCATAGCTGGCAAAATGACTGGCTTGTAGAGTACAGATGATACGTTCCCCATCCTTACTGGTGTCCATGGCCCAGGGGGACTGTGTGCCAGCGATATAGCAGAGGATATTCCAGGAAAGTCAGAGGATGAGATTTCAACATTGCTTTGAGGTCCCTACTGATCTAGACAGTATATGATTCAGTGAAGGGGCTGCAGAACCGGAGATCTGGGGAAGATGAAGAGGAAGAAGAAGTTGATGATAATGATAGCAGCTAATGTTTTCTGAGGGTTTATTGTGTGCCAGCTGTGGTTCTAAGCATGTCACATACCTGAAAACAGCTCCACAAGGTACATGTTATTTCTGTTTCACAGATTGAGAGACTATGACTCCGAAAGATGAGGTAAGGGACCCAGGGTTAATGGTGTGGCCAGGATTAGAACCATGGCAGTCTGAGGCCATCTCCTTGGTATGCCTTCTTGGAGTAAGGGCAGAGAACCCCAAACCCCTTTGGAAGCATCATGTGGGGTTATAAAGCCCTCATGGGAGAGCAGGCCTCCAGTGGGGTGACACCTACCTAACATCGGGGTTTGAGCATGGGGTTCTTGGCTCAGAGGTGACTGGTGGCCCTGGTGCCAGGGCTCATCTAAAACTGCCTGGTGCATCTCCACCTCCTGCTGGAGGCTGAGACTCCTTGGAGGCCACAGAGCCCCATGTTCTCCGAGTGAGGCCTGGGAAGAGCTTCCCGACAGCTGACCCTGGAGCGGTGCTGGAAAAACAAGCCGTGCAGAAAGAAAAAAGAAAATTGTGCTGTTGTTTTTTTAAAAGCCTGTTTCCTATTGCAGATTTGTATCTGTGTTGAAAAGGCCAATGTTCCCTTAATGCAGCCACATTGCTGGTGGTGTCCCCAGACTGTGGCTCTGTAAGTGGGGAGGCCTGGACCGCAGTCTGGGTATCATTCGGTCCTTCATTCATTGACCAGGTGGTTAGGGCATGTGCCAAGCACTGTGCTGGGCCTAGGGGGTGCCTTGTGCAAGTTGGTCCTTGCCCTTCCAGAGCTCACAGATCAGCCTGGGAGATGGGCAAATAGCCAGGCAGTTGTAGCTTACAGCAGAAGGATGCAAAGGGGGCAACCACTGACTGTAAGTCAGGGAAAGCTTCCCTGAGGAGGAGGTCTTTAGGCTGAGCTTTGGAGAGTGAGTAGTAGTTGGAGAACACGGGAAGGGAGAGGCTTCAGGTCCAGGGCGTGGCTTGTCCAGAAGCGTGGAAGCATGGAAGGGACTGGGGAGGCTTGAGTAGTTTATTCGGGTGGAGAGTAAGTGTAAGGGGAGGAGACGGAGGTGGATGAGGCTGGAAAGAGAATAAGAATAAAAATAGTATGAGTAACACTAGTCCTGGTCCTCGGCATTGGTTGCATCCTCTCCCTAGGTCACTCTTACCCCAGTTATCTCCATGGCACTTTTACCCCAGTTACCCCATTGCCTCCCCCAGGACTTCTGCTCAAATGCTACCTTCTCATGGGCACATTTATTTATTTATTTGAGACAGGGTCTTACTCTGTCACACAGGCTAGAGTGCAATGGCACAATCTCAGTCACTGCAACCTCCGCCTCCTGGGTTCAAGCGATTCTCCTGCCTCAGGCCCCCGAATAGCTGGGATTACAGGCACACACCACCACACGTGGCTAATTTTTGTATTTTCAGTAGAGACGGGGGAGGGGGGGTCTCACCATGTTGACGAGGCTGGTCTTGAACTCCCGACCTCAGGTGATCCACCTGCCTCGGTCTCCCAGAGTGTTGGGATTACAGGTGTGAACTACCAGGCCTGGCCATGGGTACTTTCTTGTTTAAAATTGCAACCCACCCTAACACCTCTCTCTGCTTCCTGCTTTTTTTCTCTCTTTAGTGCATAGCACTTATCCCATGCCCCATGTTTTACTTTTTTATTTTGTTTTCCATCTGCCTCCCATCGTTATAATGCAAGTTCCCAGAGAGCTGGGATTTTTGTTACTTTTGTTCACTGCTGTGTGAACAGTATATGCCATATAGTAACTAGAGCCTCAAATATTTGTGGAATGAGTGAATTAATTGAGCACTGACTATGTTCAAGGTGTTTTATCTGCTTTGTCTTTTTAAATCTTCACAGCGATGCCCTGATCATGGTATTGTTACTTCCCCATTCTACAGTTTAGGAAACTGAGACTCAGAGAGGTAGCATCACTTGCCTGCGGTTTCATAGTTGGTGATGAAATTCAAACTCAGGGCACTTGATTCCTGAGCCCTCTGGCCTAACCCGGATACTTGGCCCTTACTAGGCTGTAACAGGTCCTGACTGCTGTGTTGAGGAGTTTAGACTCTGTCTGTTGGGCACAGGGAGCCTCAGAGGGTTTTATGGGGAGGAAGCTAACATGGTGATCAGATCCATGTTCCGAAAAACAGCAGCAGTGGCTTGGGCATAAGACTGGAGGCAGGGAGGCCAAATAGGAGGCTGTCATAATAATTGAGGTAGGGGAGGATGAAGGTGAGAGCTGAGAGTGACTATTCCCAGCGAAAAGTAGGGAAACTTGGCCCTCTACGGTGAAGGTCAGAGCAGATGGGTTGGGGCTTAGTTCTGGGGGCCAGATGTTTCCCCGAGCGTGCCTGACTTCTGCTTCTGAGTAGCGAGGGGACCTGCATGTAAAATCCAGCAAAGTGCCTTGTGCTGGTCCCTTAGCAGGAAAAGGGAACTGAGAAGGAGCCAGGGAGCCAGCTGGTGGGGTCCACACTGTTCCCTGGAGAGGGCGTGGGCCCCAGGTTCAGTCCTGCTTCTGGCACCAGATAGCAGTGAGATCTGAGCAGGAGGCTGCTCCTCTTGGAGTTACCCATTTTCTCATCTGCAGAATGGGGGCGATGCCACTACCGGCCTCCAAGGGCTGCATGGACAGCTCCGGAGAAGGAACACCAGTGAATGGCTTAGGGCCAGTCTCGGGCCATCTCGTGGGTGTGAGGCCAGTGGACATGGGGGAGGCATGGGGGTCCTCTCGTGCCCCTTGCTGGGGATGGGACAGCAGTGCCTGAATACGAGACAGTGAGTGTATCTATACTTAAAGGTGATCTGGCCACAGCCTCAGACACTCATGGTGCCCCAGTGTCTTGTGTTCAAGGCCAAATACTTAACCTATCTGGGCCTCAGTTTCCTTTCTGTAAATGGACTCAGTAATATCAGTCCTGCCCTACATTTTGTGGCAGATATTTTTCCTCCGTGTTTGCAGGACTGAGTTTAAGGTGCTATTATCTCTGAGGCGGTAAATAGCTGGAAGGAACATGTGTGGAGCACCAGGACACCAACAACAGCCCCGTGAGGTTACTCCTGCATCCATTTATGGATGAGAAAACTTGGGGCTCAGAGAGGTTACATGACCAACTCAAGATCACACAGCCATTATTGCATTTTTTCCAATCTTCTTAAGAAGACCACGTTGATAAAGGAAGCCTTTGAGATTGCCTATTTGTATTACATAATAATCCCCAGAAGGTTTCTTGGGTGATTCAAAAATAGGATTTGGGCTGGGCACAGTGGTTCTTGCCTGTAATCCCAGCAGTTTGGGAGGCTGAGGTGGGAGGATCGCTTGAGTCCAGTAGTTTGAGACCAGCCTAGACAACATAGTGAGACCCTGTATTTACAAAAACTGAACAAAATTAGCCAGGCGTGTTGATGTGTGTCCGTAGTCCCAGCAACTTGGAAGTCTGAGGTGGGAGGATCACTGGACCCTGGGAGATCAAGGCTATGGTGAGCTGAGATCGCACCACTGTACTTCCGCCTGGGAGACAGAGTGAGACCCTGTCTCAAAAATAATAATAAATCAATAAAAGTAGGATTTGATTTATAGAGTGTTGGTTTCAGACCTTCTCCCCGTCCCAGGAACCTCACAGGTCAGAAGTTGCAGGCACATTCAAACCAGGAGCCTCCACTGAAATGATACTGGGTAGGGGAAGTGGAGTAGTGGAGGGGGGCAGATAGCTGCTGGCCATCCTGCTCCCAAGCAGCAGCCTCAGATCAGAGGTTGGTACTAATGGTCGGGGGATCCACTTGCAAAGTGAGGCACCCCAGGCCTCTGGAGCCTTCAATGTCTTCTGGAGCTTTCCCTTCCAGTCCTGTCTCCCCTACCTCACCTGATCCATAAGAACAACCAGGACTCTGCTCCTCCCAACTGCACCTTCTCCCGATCCCCGATCACTAGCCCAGGCAGGTTGGCTCTTAAAACCCCCATTTTACAGCTCAGAAAACTGAGGCTCAGAGAGGTGAGGTGACTTGGAGCTCATACAGTTTAGGAAGTAACCAAGTTAATATTCTAACCCCAAATCTAGTACCCCTTCCTCTGCACCCCAGTCCTTCTGGAATCAGAGCAGAATGGGGACCCCAGAGAGCGTTGTTGCAGCCTCTGTGCCCTGCTTCGCAAACAGAGAGGTTGTCCAGCTACCGCATGAATATCAGGCAGTGCGGCTGGAAGGAGCTTGGGGTAGAAAGGGGGGTAGTGGCCAGTGGGCGCCTTCCCCCAGGCTTATGGCAGAGTTGGGGGCGAGAGTGGGACCAGCAGGCAGGAGGATCACTTTGACTAGGGCACTGAGCTGGGCTGGTATGGACGTCACTGAGCAAGTAAATATGGAACCGCCTCCACAATGTCAGCTTTCCCAGAGTGGCTTCTCCCACTATCTCTCACTTTCCCCAAGGGAAAGGGGTGAGGGCCAGGAAAGGATCCGGCTGCCCGATGCCAGGGGATGGAAATGGCCGGCTTGGGAGGCTCCAGGACGGCCGAGGGGCATGGGGAGGAGCCCACCAGACCCTCAGCCCCAGAAGGAAGTGAGCTTCTCGTGGGAGCAGCTGACTGGGACCCAGCCAGGGCAGACTCAGCGCCGTCATGGCCCAAGGTACAGAGAAGGCGGGCTCTGGGGGCTGCCGGGAGGTGGTTGGCTGGGGCTTGTCCCTGACCTCACAGCCCTTTACTGCCCCAACCCAAACAAAGTGACATTTTCCCAGGGGCCAGGGGTGCCTCTCTTTAGGCCAGCTGTGTTCCAAGAGAAAGCAAGACCAGCCAGAGGGGGCTGGCATTTTGAGAGGGGGTGCAGTGGTGCCCCAAGAAGGTGTGGAGGGGGAGGAAGGAAAAGCCCCTTAGCCTGAGGGAGGCAGAGGGCAGGGAGGTGAAGTCCTCAAAGGAAATCAGCAAGCTTAGCAGCCAGGGAAACCAGCAGTCTCTCTTGACCCCAAAGAGGAGATACTGGGTCTCCAGGGAAGGGTGAGCAGAAAAGGAGAATCCAGGGCAGAGTTTCCGGCTGCCAGATCCTGGGCCTTTTATAAACCTCAGTGACAGCCAAGCCCCAGTGAGTGTGGATGGGCATGTTCCGTTCAACCCTCATAGCTGTCCCATGATGCTAGTGTTATTAGGTGCAGTTTCCAGAGGTAACATTGAGGCCCAGAGAAGTGAGGTGACTCACCTAAGGTCACACAGCAATGAAAGGCTGAGCCAGGATATGAACCTAGGTCTGTCTGATTCCAGAGTCTGAGTTCTTTACCACAGCATGGGACTGGCTTGCTGGGACTGCAGTGGGAGATAAGGTCAGCCATCCATGCTGGGCAGGAGTTTGTACAACTAACTTACAGATTCCAAGTTCCTTCCCCTGAGATGATGAGCAGTGTAAAGAAAGTGTAGCATGTGGGCCACTGTGGCTCGGGCAGGTCCCCCTCTTTGTGCCTTTATGTGACCACTTGAGGAATGGGGAGGCCTAGCACAAGGACCGGCCATGTTATAGCATTTTCAGACCTTCCCATCCATTGTCTGGGTCAGATGTTCATGGAGTGGGCCCTTGTGCTCTAGGATCCAGACATACACACCTGACTCTTGATGGGCCCTGCACCAGGTTCCTCCGGGAACACCGGGAGCACAGTGGCTCTGCCAGGCCATGGAGACCATGGTCCGCAGATCTCTGCCCATCCTGAGCTGTGTGGGACGGGTCTGCGGTGAGAGACGTGCAGACTTTGAAAGGAAGCCTTGAGAAACTTGTTTGGCAACTTGACATTGCCACATCATTTTTAATTTTATTTCACAAAAGCATCTGTTGGCATCAGATTGGAAAACTTAAAAAATAAAGAATTCACTTCACCTCGAATTTCTTGAGCAGCTCTTGCCTGGGTCTTGGGATTGAAAGTAGGAAGCACCCGGCTTGCTCATGGATATGGGGCAGAGGAGAGCAAGTCATTTCGCCCTGGCAGGTCGAAAGGGAGGATCTGGTTAGGTTTCCCAGAGGAGGTGACGATGAGCTGGACCATGAGGGAGGAGCGGAGGTTTGCCAGGTGGAGGGAGAGGGAAGGGCATTTTAGGCACTGGGAACAGTATGTGCAAAGGCAGGCAACAGAAGGACCCGATGGCTCGGGAATGGCAAGCGGTCATGGGTGTTTAGAGAAGCAGTGGAGATGGCTGGGGAGAGGCAGGTGAGGGCCAGGCCGGGAGGGCCTTGAATGCCATGTGGAGGAATTGAGACTTTGCCCTAGAGGCACTGGGGAGCTGTTGGTGGTTTGTAAGCAGGGGAGAGTAGTAGTTAGCTTTGTGCTATAGAAACTCTGTCCAGGTGGCAGTGGACTTGAGGTGGCCATGGCTGAGTAGGTGGCTTAGAGCGGTGGTCTCCAACCTTTGGGGCACAAGGGACCATTTTGTGGACGACAATTTTTCCATGGACGGGGTCGGGAAGGATGGTTTTGGGATGAAACTTCCACCTCAGAGCATCAACTGTTCCACCTCGGGTCATCAGGCATTCGTGCGATTCTCATAAGGAGTGCACTCTAGAGCCCTCGCATGTGCAGTGCACAGTAGGGTTCACGTCCTGTGATAATCTAATGCTGCCTCTGGTCTGACAGGCGGCAGAGCTCAGGCGGTAATGCCCGCTAGCCTGCCTGCCACTCGCCTCCTGCTGTGCGGCCAGGTTCCTAACTGGTCATGGATCAGTAACCGTCCGCGGTCCAGGTGTTGGGCACCTCTGCCTTAGAGGACCAAAGAGGCCATCCAGGTGTGTGCTTCCTTTCCGCCACCAACCTCCCAGAAGGCTGTTCCTCGGTGGAGCAGGTTGCTGATGCACAGGCCTCTCTTTGTCCCGTGAGTCAGTCCTGGCTGACGGGCAGGCAGCCCTCAGGTATGAGCAGCGTGGCCTTTCCAGGCTGGCCTGGTTGGTGGGGTCACACCTGGGGTCACGGGCTGGCCATGGCAGAACTCTCTTGTCCTCACACCTGTCCTACTATAGCTGCAGGAACATGGACTGGTGGGCTGTCAAATGGGTGCTGGGTGCAGTCTGGGGTACAGTCCAGAGCCGTGTTCAGGGAGAGCTAGCAGGAGAAGGGAGGCCTGAAGTTTGAGCTGAGGTTGAGTCATTGCCCAGGCCCTGGGCGCCTGGTCTCTGATGGCATGGTGTCTGTGTAGGAGGTGAGCAGTGGGCAACAGGCTGAAGTGGCTTCATGTATCTTCTGATGGGCCAGTGCTAAGACCTGCTTCTGTGGTCTGAGGAACAAACATCTGGTTGAGGCAGTGAGGAAAAGTTAAAGTCCCAACCCAGCCCAGCTCAAAGGAGCAGACAGTGCAGTGTCAGGGAGTTGCTGGTCTTCAACTCTGTCACAGCCTCCTGTCCCTAGAATAACTGACCTGCCCTGTGCTGGGGCTGCTGGAAACAGACCAAGGTGTGCCTGGGCCTGCATGTGGCCACAAGCCCATGGAGAGAGAGCAGGGGCCTGCCTGGGAGGGAGCTGTTGGAAGCGCCTCTCCTGCCTGCCCTACCTCCACCCTCCTCTGGGGCCCCAGTTCAGGGTGGCCCAGCCCCTGCCTCCCTCCCTGCAGCTCCCAGACAGGCTGGGCCCCAACAGCAGGCCGGGCTGTCTGGCTGCTGTTCAACAGGGAGTCCAGCTGCCTGGGGTCCTGCAGAACGGGGCTGGGCAGGCATTCCTCTCTGTCCAGGCTCTGGCTTCAGGGCCAGGAAGGCAGGAGTTGTTGAGGTGCCACAGTCTTGACAGTGGCCTTGGTCATGTGTGGAGGCTCAGAATGAGAGTCCTCACCCTATCTGCTCTGTCCGACTCGATTGGTCCCACGCTGCTTTCACTACTTGCCATAGAGTGAGGGCCTCCCTGACAGGAGCTGGGGAGCAAGCCCTGGGACAGCTGAGCCTAACTCAGGCTTCGTCTTTCTGCTCCACCCTTCCCCAAAGCCGATCCTTTCACTGTGCAGGCCTGCTGAGACCTCCTTGCTTCTTAGTGCCCCCGCTTCTCTAAGGACAGACACCCTGAGCCTGCTCTGCCTGGCTCCTGCCACTTCTCAGTAAGACCTCTCAATCAAATCCTCCAAGATTGTCCGTGTCCGGGTCCACAGGCACAGTCTGGCCCCTTTGCTCATCGCAGCCTGTCTTGGCTTCTCCCGGAGACTGCGCTCTACCCTCCCTCTCCTTGAGCCCCCTTCCTAGTTCTGTGGCCTGCCCTGTCCCAGTTCCCTGGGCTACCGGTGAGGCAAGGACCTGCTGGCCCAGCTCCCAGGGGTCTGCTCCCCAGGTTTCAGTTAGAAACCAAACTCCTCCCTGGCACCTGCCAGTGGCTCCCCTGCCCTCCCTGAGCACCCTGGCCTCAGGCCCAGGACAGTGGCCGAGAAAGTCTCCTCTGCCCTTTCAGACTCACTCTCGTTTCTTCCTGGACCCTTCCCTCCTGGAGAACCCCTCTGCCTGCTGCCTCCTGGGCCCAGCAGTGGCCTCCTTCCTGGCTGTCCTGGGCTTCTGGCCTGGCAGCAGTCTGGCTGCTTCTGGAGCTCCGTTGTTGCCACCCCCTTTTCTCGGAGCCCAGTGTCTGAGGCGTGTTGTGGGAGTCCCTATGGTTCACAGAGAGGCTAAGGGGGCCCAGTCTCATTTCATCTGTGCAGCAAGCTTCGGAGTAGCTACTGTTTGCCCAGTTTGCAGATGAAGGAGTTGAGGCCCTACAGGGTTCAGCGACTTTGTCAAGATCTTGTGGGACATCAGGGACTTAGATCCACATGTCCTAACTCTCCTCGTGACCACATAGCTGTCTAGGAGGTAATGGCCTCATTGGCCTCTGCTTGCTATATTGTCAGGGTCTGGCCGGGGCTCACAGGCTCAGTCTGCGTTTGGGGTCAGGGCTTATTGTCCTGCCTAGGCCATTGCCTGGGCTTAGTACTGGTCACCATCAGTGGCAGTCAGCCCTGTGAGCGTTTATAACCGCTTTCTCCTCCTCCTTCCTTCCTGAACTGTTGCCCCCAGTGTCAGGTCCTTTTAAGGACACAGCCTTTATCCCTGAAGCATCCCTGAAGCTGGTCACAATTGGCCAGGGCTGGAGGCTGCTGAAACTGAATGGGCCGGGAGTCACTGGGGGAAGAGGGCCGGGGAAGGTGGACTCTGAAGAGCTGGCCTGTGCACCTCTGACTGCCCGGCCCATTTCTTCTTGAGTCACACTGAAGATCCATAACTCCAGCCTCTCCCTTCTGCAGGGTCTGATGCTCCGTGCTTCCTTATAGCAACTCTTGATGCGAGTAGAGAGAGTAAGGGCTTTTGCTCTGACTTCCCTGCTGGGGCGCCCAAGGTTCAGAATGGTTGTTCACCCCTTTAGATACCTTGTGGTGTTAAAATTGCCTCTAATTCCCTCCACCCCGGCAGAGCTGCTGGCATGTCTCCAGGGACTGATAGCCCACTGGTTCCCAAGGCAGCTCATTGGATCTTTTCATTTTTGTTTTACTACATTTCAATTATGTAAGGAATATACAAATACATTTTACTTGGAAAAAAAATCAAACATTAACAAATAAGCTAAAGTCTTTCTTGATGATCACAACATTCCAGATTTCTCTTTAGGGTTGACCATCATGCTCATGACTCTGGTATATATCCTTCTAGATCTTTTTCTATATGTTAACACACATAATTTATAGGAATACGTACCACTGCAGTGTGTGTGGGTGGGTGTGTATGTGTTTAAACAAATGGTTTCTTGTAGTACAGATTATTCTGCAAATTGCTTTTCTCACTTAACATTGTATCTAGGAAATCTAGTCGCACCGTAGGTTTTAGAAAGGATCGTCATTTAACCATCCCCCCACCACTGACGTTTGGGTAAATTCTGATTTTATTCTAGTGCCTCCTTGCACATATCTAGGGCAGCTACTGCTGGGTCTGGGGAACCTTTTGCATTTTTTAAAGTTTATTGTACAATGTTTAAAATCTGGATGTTGAGACTGCATAGAACCAAATGTTTCCCTGTGAGTCCTTCACTGTCGCTGGTTCTCCTTTTTAGAGCCAGAGAGAGTCAGCTCTCCTGGTCCCTGCTAGCCCTCAGAGAGTTGAAAACAGTGGCTGTGGTCCCTGGAGCCTTCTTTCCTTCACATTCAGGGTTTTCTGCCCTCATTCAAAGGCATGGCTTTGGGTGACCCCTCTCTTGGTCAGCTGTTGTAGGAAGTGAGCTCTGGAGTCGTAATGTCTCAGTTCAAGTCCTGGATCAGCCCCTTACCAACTGGGCACCCTGGGAATGCCACATAACCTCTCTGTGCCTTAGTTCTATCCTCTGTCCAATATAGATAACAGCAGCACCTACATCCTGGCACTGCTGAGGACCGAGTGAGCTAACGCATGTGAAGTGTTTACCGTGTGCTGGGCAGACACACAGTAAATGCCCAGTAATGTTACTCTTCTGGGGTATCTTCTGTAAATGAGCCCTGGATCCCACCTCCGTGGGCAGGGGGCCTATGCTCCCAGAGGGCAGCCTGCATGGCTCCGGCCTCGGTGATGGCTTTGTCCCGCTGTCCCCTGACATCCCGGTGGAGGCTGCTGCCTGGGAATGCAGCGGGCGATCGGATTTCATCCCGGCTTGGCCCTGAAGGGTCTGGACCAGAGCCTATGGGGAGGGAAGAAGGTCACCCTGACCCCTTGCTCAGCACAGGTGGCCAGGAGCCTGGTACCGTAACCCCATCCTTCAGGCAGGTTTACCAACTGTCAATGAGGTTCGTTGTGGCTGTGGATTTGATCTCCCTTGGCCTGCAGGGTGGGCAGGAGAAGAAAGCAGCCTGGGGCCAGCCTTTCCCCTGAGAGTCCCGGGACGGCTCTGGGCTACACTGGCTGGTCCAGGTCAAGGTTTGTCTCGCAGCCCTGGGGGCAAATCGGTGCAGCTGATGATTTATTTAGTGCTGGAAAGCATGATCTGTTTTCTTTTCCTCACACCCCCCTTTCAGGCTCCAAACCACACGTATGCTGCTGCCTAAGCAGCTCCTTGCAGCCACCCTGTGAAAAACAGGCAACCTGGCCAAGGTCATTTCACAGATGCAGAAACCGAGGCTCCAGGAGGTTATGTGACTCTCCCAAAGCCACATAGGTCGCCACCGGCAGGGCTGGGAATGGTAGCCAGGCCATCTGGTTCCCTGTCCGGTTCTTTTTCATGAGGCGACCTAATGTGACAGTCTTGGCAAAAGGTTCCCGGCCACACAGCTTGGCCTCCTGCCCTCTGGGCAGTCGCATGTGTATTCAGTGAGCACAGATGTTTGGGATTATTTCCTAAGAGGCAAGAAGCACCATGGCTTGCCCCGGGCCCTGCCCTTCCCCAGCACCAGCCCTGGACCCTCTGGGTACCTAGAGGGGGCTGGCAGCAGAGGGTGGCTGCTTCAGCTGAGGCCCGTCTACCCGTCTGTGGTGAGGACTTGCTCTCTACACCTGTCCTGTGGTGTGGGCAGGGGTTGCAGCAGCCCTGGGGGCTCCGGTGCTTCTCCCAGGGAGGCAGGTGAGCAGCCGTCATTGGACCCATTTTTAGGCTGGGTCACACCAAAGAAACTGACCTGGCCTAGTTTTAAGAGTCAGAGGGACACAGGCTTTGGGTTCTGGCTCAGCAATAACTGCTCATATTTACTGAGCACTTAAGTGGCAGGCACTATCTGTGACATTTCACTTAATCCTCAGGATAGCGTCATGAGGTAGATACAGCTGAGGAAACTGAGGCACAAGGAAGCTAAGTGACTTCCAAAGATCACATTGGAGGAAGCTGAGATTTGAATCATGGCAGTATAGCTTCAGAGGATATGTGGGAGCCACTATGCTATAAAGCCTCTGATGGCCAGGGGGTCACTAAGGTGGCAATGCGCCTTTCTCACTCCTGGCACCATGCCTGACACATGGCAGGTGCTTGGTAAATGTGTCGAATAAATGATCTCTGAGTGAATGGAAAGCTTTGGGCAAGCAACTCAGGCTCTCTGCATGTCGGTTTTCTCACCTTTCCTTCGGCACTGATGGGGAGGTCACTGTAGTGATATTTGGAAGTGCTGAGCTCAGGGCTTGGGCCCTGGCATTGCAGTCACTCTGGGGAGACGGTGCCTGAACTGGGATGCTCTGAACTGTGTCCCAAGGAGTGGGTGGTACTGCTCCCAGCTGTCCACACTGGAGCTCAGCTGCATGCTCCTGGGGGACAGAGGCAAATTCCCTCTCCATGGGTAGCTGTGTGTGTCACCTGTGGCTGGTCTTGGTCTTCCTCTGGGCAAAACCAGGGGAGCCAGAGGGTCTGAAGACAGGCTCTGGGTCAGCATGCGTGCTGAGCCTTCAAGTTCCTATGGATCACTCCCAGCCTACTGGGTGATTCAGACGCACACATTTTTCATTTTGATTTCATTTCTTTTCGATAATGAGTCCATCTTTAACCAAGGTCTTGGCCAAGGTCCCGCAGGCGTGGAGCAGGATTCCAGTGTGCCTCACCTACTGCCTTCTGAGGAGCCCTTCTCTGCTGCTCATGTGGCCCCTGTGTGTCCCAAAAGTGGGAGCAGGTGCTTGAGGATCGGGGGGTACCCGATGGTCCCAGGAAGTAACTCTCACCTCAGCTGCCCCGATCGTAGGGAATTCCCCCACTGCCACTCAGATTTACACTCTTCATAAATAGCTCTGACAGCAGGATCTCTGCAGGAGGACTCGGTTCTAGCCTATGCTCAACCACATGTTTGCTATGTGGCTTTGAGTAAGTCCCTTTACCTCTCTGGGCCTTAGTGCACCACCCTGTAAAGCGAGACCATGGAGCTTGCTGATACCTGTTATTCTGTCCCTCCCATAAGGAGGGGCTGGAGACCAATACTTTCTCGGCCCCTATTTAAGAGATTGGGATATTGAAGACTTTGTCCATTGGGACAACTGGGCTTGGAGTTGCGGGTCAGGTTCTGGTACTGGATGGTTCTGAGATTGTGAAAAGCACATGACAGGGTGTGTTGGGGCTTGCCAGGATCCACGCCCCTCACCCCATGGAGAACCTGAGATTTGGCAGCCAGCAGCCAGCATGCCGGGAAGGCACAGTTCACAGAGCTCATGAGATCCAGGTTTGAATCCTGGCTTTGCCACTTACCCTTGGCTAACCACTTAACCCCTCTGAGCCTCACTCAGTTTCTGCAACTGAAAGATGGGGGATCTGAAACTTTCCTCCTGAGACTGAGGTGAGGATAGAACGGGTGGATGTGTGTGACTCCCCAGCACCCCGCGGGTCCTCAGTGGAGTGTATCCAGCATCCTTTAAGTCTGGTGAGTGGGCCAGGGTAAGGTCAGGGAAAGCGCCAGAAGCCTTGCCAACAGCCTGGGAAGCTGAGTCCAGAAATAGAAGACCCCAGAGACAGAGGCTCCAGATGGCCAGGCTGCGCTCTGCCAGCCCCTGGGAGGCCAGCCTGAGCTGGCAGTGTGGGCCTCCCCTCCCTCCTGGGGCTGTTGGCTGCATAAATTACTCGGCAGCCTTTGGGCTAATTTTACCTTCTTGGTTTTCATGAATCATTTCCCATCTGGGGGCGTGCGAGAGAAATGGAAACGGCTCTGCCAGCTGGCTGCCAGGGCGCCAGCCACCATGAGGGCTGTGGTGAGCCCCTCTTGCAGGCTCTTGGGAGGGCCCTCCTCAGGACAGCCACCAGGGCTGGCTCCTTCCAGCCATGTCCCTGTGCCTTTGGGTTATCATGATTTGGGGTAGATGAGCCACAGCAGATCCTGAGGCTGGAACTTGGGCTAAATCTAAAGGGATTTTGAATGAATGGTTTCACCGTGACGTCCTTTGGGTCTGTTTTGACCTCGATGGTGGGAGCGGCTTGGCAGAGAGACCCCTGAGACCTGCTTGGACGCTTCCTGCGGGCCCAGCTTCTGAAATTTGCATGACCCTGAGTTTTCATAGTCACAGAATGCCAGAACCAGCAGATCCTAAAGGCAAATCCCAATGGCCTCATTGTGCAGATGGGTAAACTGAGGCTCAGAGAGGGAAAGGGATTTATCCAAGGTCTGTGCCTCAGTGGACGAGGTTGGGGTAACAGTTATTTATCGGCTGCTTATAACTTCACTCACAACAACCCGATTTCACTCTCATCTCCATTTTATATGGCGGAGGGCGGGGGTAACTGAAGGCAGGGAAGGTGAAATAACTTCTCCAGGTCTCATAGTAAGTCGTAGAGCTGGGATTCTCATCCAGGGAGTCTTGTTCCAGGGCCCATGTTCCCAGCTTCTTCACCAAGCTGCCTCTTGCCAGTGCACTGCAGGGCTGCCCTTGTTCCTGCCCTCCTTGCCTCTCCCATGCCCCTTGGGAGTGGGTTTACAGGGCTGCTGATGGGGTACTCCTGGAAATCTCCAACTGACGCCCTCCCCTTTTCTTCATCCATTCATCAAATATATATTGAGCCCTGCCGGTGCCAGGAACCGTTCTGGGTGCTGGGGATTTGGGAGCAGCCAGAATGGCAGGGGCTGGGAAGCTGGTGAATCCCCAGCCCAGCACCCTCATCTCCTTTGAGGCTGGGTTCTCAGGAGGTGGCATCTGCACAGCACTGTGGTCTCTGCCACGCAGGCCGCACACTCAGATGCCCAGCCCAGGCGGGGGGCACATGTGAATGACAGGCTGACTGGAGACCTGGAGAGTGAGTGCCTTGCCCTTGCCCATCTGAGCAGGGCCACCACCCAGCTCCAGCGAATCGTTGCCACGTGGGACTGCCCGTGTGGTGTTGCCAGCCCTTCGGATTTCCCAGAAAAGCTGAACATCCACGTTTTTACATGGAATCTTCTGTTTCTTCGAAGTTGGCAAAAATAAAAATGGAAAAAAAGAACAGTCACCAGTTTGCAGCCTGTGCTTCCTTTCTGCCGTTGCCTCTCTGCAGGCCTGCCTAGGAGGGAGCAAGCTTTTCTTCTAGTTAATGGGCCCTTCACTCCCTGCCGTGGAAGACCCCCGCCCATTGCAGCCTGTCTCCCCGCCATGCTGCACTGCCACCTGCGAGTAGAGAAAAGGGTGTGGGCTTTGCATTGCACAGATTCCAGACAGCTGCTGTGCAGCCTTGTTCAAGCCACTTAACCTCTCTGAGCCTCCATTCCTATCTGAAAAACAAAGTAAAACTGTGCTTACTAGGTTGTGAACAGGACTAAATACGAACTGACTGAAACTCAAGTCAAACAAGAGTAGTCAAAAAATGGAATTTATGGCCTCAGCAGAAGCTCTGGAAGAATCTTGAGAGTTTCAGGTACAGTTGGATCCAGGGACTCACACTGTCATGAGGACTTGTTCTGTCCATCCTGCTCTGCTTTCTTAGTTATGGCTCCATTCACGGGCAGGCTGTTGTATGAGGTGGCACAGTGGCTGGCTGTGCCCCTGCACACAGCACATTCGCACTTCTATCCTTTCAGCAATCCCTGCAATGAAAGAGCCCTTCTCTTTCCAGTAGAGTCCCCCAAAGCCCCAGAATTGTAGCTCACAAATTGGCTAGACCCTGTATCCTCGCACCAATCACTGTGGCTGGCCTGCAGATATGAGCACTGGTTGGTCAGTCCTCAGTGGCACTCTTACCCGTGCAGTGGAGCATTGGAGATGGGGGCTCCCCAGGGACACCAGGGGGCCTAGATGCCAGCAGGCAAATGCATAAACATTCTAACTGGGCTGCAAGCCCCATGAGGGTGGCGACCTTGTTCACCCATGGTTCCTAGCACCTAGGACAGTGCCTGGCACTTGGTAGGATGTGAACGCAGAAGAGTGAGTGAACAGATATGCTTTACAGCATATGTAAAACACCTGACACAGAGCTGGGCATCAGCCACATCCACGCCCCTTCCACCTCCTTCCTGGAGGACTTCTGCCTTCTGAGCTGCACCTACCTTCCTGGTCGAGTGTCACAGCTCCACAGTGCCTTCTCTGTGTTTAGCTTGCCGGGTCAGCCAGAGAAGCCCAAGTATGCCCGTTTGTTTTGGCAAGCTTGACATACAGTGATTATAATCACTAGTGATCACATCACTTTGAATTCACAGGTATTATTCTCTGAAATCATCTCATTCTTTGTTTACTTCTTTATTGTTCAGCCCAACTCATTCATATTCTTTGTTACTCTTGTGAGACTGAGCTGCACTCAGCTTCAATTTCATCAAATGTAGGAAGGGGATATAATTCACCCTGCAGGGTTATAGAGAGGATTAAGTGAGATTACACAAAAATGGAATTCACTTGCACAAAGCCTGGCACAAAGTAGGTGCTCAAGAAAGGTCAGATTCCCTTTGAATTCTTTTAAGTCAAGGTCTTATTGGAGCTTAAGTGTATGAGCCTTTCCATGAATACATGAGAAGGTTCTTAATTCTCAGTAATGACCACTAATGACACATGTACACACACACACGCACACACTATCACAATCATGAAGAACCCTAGGTCTCATAGTATAGGTGCCAAAAGTGGCCAAGAGTCAATGGATCAGCAAGAGAGTTTATTACTCACAGCACAGCAAACATCAGGATCATCAGTAGGAATTACCCTACTCTCAAGTCGCATAAGGTGGCCCAGATGGTAACTATTCACACAGTGGGCTGTGTTGCATCAGAACTCAGGGCTGAGGGCTCAGCAGCTTTTGCAGCAAGCCATAAACAAGTAAGTTTCTCTTCTCCAGGGAGTGAGCAGTTGCACAGTGTTCACACCAACATGTCCTTGGCCAACTTAATTACCTATATCACTAGCAGCAGAAATGGCTCAGAGACAGAGGATAGTGAGGCCTTCCAGGTGGATATACTCAGCAAGGATGTTTAGGGATGCTTAGGACCCAAGGAGGACTGCCTCTCTCATTTCACACACCACACACACACACACACACACACACATGTGCCATACTTGTCCAATAGAATGGTGAGCTGGCTGCCTGACAGTGAGTTCCCTGTTGCTGGAGGTACTCATGCATGCTTCAGGATGATGTATACTGTGGTTTCAAGCATCTTGTGATTTAGACTAGTGCATCTCCAGCTTCAATGTGTGTACAGATCACTTGGGCAAATCGCCTTAGGCCAACTGATTTAGGAGGACTGCGGTGCAGAACTCAGGATTCTGCATTTCAAACAAGTTTCAGGAGATGCCAAACGTGCCAGTCCACAGACCATACCTTGAGAAGCAAGGATTTAGATGACTGTTGAGGTGTCTTTAATTCTGAGATTCTGGGCAAGATTGGGCAAATACACAGCCAGTGAGAACAGCTGGGCAGGGTGGAACAGCGAGGGAGGGAGGAGAAGGGGATGGGGGAGAAGTAAAGGTTGATGGGGTAGGGGCTGGGGGCTTTGGTCAGGTTCCCTGGACTCCTTATGCCCCTGCAGCCCCTCTGTCTACAAGCCTTCCCCTCTAGGTCTTATGGTCCAGACCGGGGGATCCCTTTCCTTGCAACCAAAACACTGAAAAAGAACCTCATGGTGTTTCCTCAGGTTCTATGTCCCCAAATAGAGACCCCCAACTCTACAAATTGGGAGGAGCGTAGGTATGAGGGCCTTGCACAATGTCCAGGGGAAGGGTAGGGGCTGCCTGCACCGAGTGGCTGGCGGTGGGTTCCTGTCTCCTTCTGCCTCCTCCGGTGGCCTTGAGGTTTCTTCCCCTCTGAGTCTCACTTTCCTTGTCTAGAAAGGCGGGGCTTGGGTCAGGGCATCTCTGGGCATCCTTTCAGTTCTGCCCAGGTTGGAATCCCAGCCTTGCCCACTAAGAGCCACAGGTGTGGCGTGTGGGGAGATCACTTACACTCTCTGGCTTTCTCACTACATCATGGGGGTAAGGAGCTGGCTAGACGAGGACACACTGGGTCTCCAGCACCTGGCAAGTGGTCAGTGCAGGACAGCTCTGATTCTCCTTGGAGGAATCTACACATCTAGGCCTTTTTCAGTCATGATCTTCCTAGCCGCCACTTTGCCATCTGAAAGTGTGGCTTCAGCCCAGAGACTGCACTCCTAGCAGCCTGACCCTGGTCCTCTACAGGCCACACCCCCTTCCCCTCAATTCTTATTTGGCTGTGGCTGACCGGGTGCTTGGAGTTCTGGAGCAGGTTGGCCTCAGGGAACTGTTAGGACTTCAGGGCCCTCTTCCACAGGAACAGCAGTGGTTGGGAGGAGCCCCCTGTGCCTGCCTCACCCCAAATCACTGACATGCTGGGGGTGGGGGTGGGGGAGGGGCAACCTGGGACTTGTATTTTAATTCTAGTAATACTGATAAGTATTTGTTACTTTTTATTGTGCAAAAAAGTAGATAGAAAAGTATAATAAACTTCCACATACCTATCACCCAACCTCGACAATTAATAACCCCTAGACATTAGCCCTTTGTCAGATGAGTAGATTGCAAAAATTTTCTCCCATTCTGTAGGTTGCCTGTTCACTCTGATGGTAGTTTCTTTTGCTGTGCAGAAGCTCTTTAGTTTAATTAGATCCCATTTGTCAATTTTGGCTTTTGCTGCCGTTGCTTTTGGTATTTTAGACATGAAGTCTTTGCCCATGCCTATGTCCTGAATGGTACTACCTAGGTTTTCCTCTAGGATTTTTATGGTATTAGGTCTAACATTTAAGTCTCTAATCCATCTTGAATTAATTTTCGTATAAGGAGTAAGGAAAGGATCCAGTTTCAGCTTTCTACTTATGGCTAGCCAATTTTCCCAGCACCATTTATTAAATAGGGAATCCTTTCCCCATTTCTTGTTTCTATCAGGTTTGTCAAAGATCAGATGGCTGTAGATGTGTGGTATTATTTCTGAGGACTCTGTTCTGTTCCATTGGTCTATATCTCTGTTTTGGTACCAGTACCATGCTGTTTTGGTTACTGTAGCCTTGTAGTATAGTTTGAAGTCAGGTAGCGTGATGCCTCCAGCTTTGTTCTTTTGACTTAGGATTGTCTTGGAGATGCGGGCTCTTTTTTGGTTCCATATGAACTTTAAAGCAGTTTTTTCCAATTCTGTGAAGAAAGTAATTGGTAGCTTGATGGGGATGGCATTGAATCTATAAATTACCTTGGGCAGTATGGCCATTTTCACGATATTAATTCTTCCTATCCATGAGCATGGTATGTTCTTCCATTTGTTTGTGTCCTCTTTTATTTCACTGAGCAGTGGTTTATAGTTCTCCTTGAAGAGGTCCTTTACATCCCTTGTAAGTTGGATTCCTAGGTATTTTATTCTCTTTGAAGCAATTGTGAATGGAAGTTCATTCCTGATTTGGCTCTCTGTTTGTCTGTTACTGGTGTATAAGAATGCTTGTGATTTTTGCACATCTACTCATCTGACAAAGGGCTAATATCCAGAACCTACAAAGAACTCAAACAAATTTACAAGAAAAAAACAAACAACCCCATCAAAAAGTGGGCAAAGGATATGAACAGACATTTCTCAAAAGAAGACATTCATACAGCCAACAGACACATGAAAAAATGCTCATCATCACTGGCCATCAGAGAAATGCAAATCAAAACCACAATGAGATACCATCTCACACCAGTTAGAATGGCAGTCATTCAAAAGTCAGGAAACAACAGGTGCTGGAGAGGATGTGGAGAAATAGGAACACTTTTACACTGTTGGTGGGATTGTAAACTAGTTCAACCATTATGGAAAACAGTATGGCGATTCCTCAAGGACCTAGAACTAGATGTACCAT
Source organism: Theropithecus gelada (assembly GCF_003255815.1). Classification (NCBI taxonomy): domain Eukaryota; kingdom Metazoa; phylum Chordata; class Mammalia; order Primates; family Cercopithecidae; genus Theropithecus; species Theropithecus gelada. The sequence continues at coordinate 20,458,326 of NC_037682.1, read as the reverse complement.
ATGACCCAGCCATCCCATTACTGGGTATATACCCAAAGGATTATAAATTATGCTGCTATAAAGACACGTGCACACGTATGTTTATTGCGGCACTATTCACAATAGCAAAGACTTGGAATCAACCAAATGTCCATCAGTGACAGATCGGATTAACAAAATGTGGCACATATACACCATGGAATACTATGCAGCCATAAAAAAGGATGAGTTTGTGTCCTTTGTAGGGACATGGATGCAGCTGGAAACCATCATTCTTAGCAAACTATCACAAGAACAGAAAACCAAACACCGCATGTTCTCACTCATAGGTGGGAACTGAACAATGAGATCACTTGGACTCAGGAAGGGGAACATCACACACCGGGGCCTATCATGGGGAGGGGGGAGGGGGGAGGGATTGCATTGGGATTTATACCTGATGTAAATGACGAGGTGATGGGTGCAGCACACCAACATGGCACAAGTATACATATGTAACAAACCTGCACGTTATGCACATGTACCCTACAACTTAAAGTATAATAATAATAAATAAATTAAAAAAAATAAATAACCCCTAGACATCACTAATATATTTTTAAAATCAGAAATGCACGCATTTGGTATAAAATTCAGTAAGAAGTAAGTACCTCTCCTCCTCTAGCCCTCAGTCTAAGAGCAACTGCCACAGCCTAGAGTTGTTCTGAGAATATATGATCACATCTAAATGTGTATGTCCTTTAACACTTTATGCAACTGGGGCTTGTTTGTTTTATATAACACACATATAGCTTACTGGCTTTGTGCCAGATACTGTTCCAAGTGTATTACAAATGTTAACTCATTTATTTCTCATAACAACCTTACCAAGAAGGTGCTGTTAACCCATTTATGCCTGAGGTTGCAAGTTTTTGAAGTTTTGCAGTCAGACCTTGGCGATGACCTTGAGCAGTAGGATGTAAATAACTCCCATGTGCTTAGCTTTCCAATAATGGAACACTAGTCACAAATGGGTTTTGATATCCCCAGGCCCAGAGAAGTTAAGGAACTCCCCAGGGTCACACAGATGGTGAATAATGCAGCTGGAAAGTTGAATCCAGGCAGCCCAGCACCAGAGTCCATGTTCTTAACCACCATTTTCTGCTGTTTCTCCGATGACATGTTCTCCTCCTAACTTTGGTTTTGTTTCACCACCAAATGAGTAATTCATTCGACACATGTTTATCGTGTGCCTACCTTGTACCAGGCACTGTTCTAGTTGCAGGGGATACAGCAGTGAACAAAACAGAGAAATTTCTCTGCCTTCCTAGAGTTGACATTCTAGTTGGGGAGGCAGACAGAAGTGCTACCTAAGTTTGATGGTGACACGCACTCTGGAGAAAAATCAAGCAAGGGGCCAGGCGTGGTGGCTCATGCCTGTAATCCCAGCAATTTGGGAGGCTGAGGCAGGCAAATCACCTGAGGTCAGGAGTTGGAGACCAACCTGGCCAACATGGCGAAACCCTGTCTCTACTAAAAATACAAAAATTAGCTAGGCATAGTGGCGGGCACCTCTAATCCCAGCTACTAGGAAGGCTGAGGATCACTTGAACCTGGGAGGCAGAGGTTGCAGTGAGCTGAGATCATGCCACTGTACTCCAGCCTGGTGACAGAGTAAGACTGTCTAAAAAAAAAAAAAAAAAATTCAGCAAGGAAGGAGTGGTAGCAAGCATCAGGGGGTTGCAGTTTTATGTAGGGAAGCCAGAGAAAGTAACATTGAGTGAATGCTTAGAGAGAGTCGGGGAGCAAGCCACATGGGTATAAGAGGGAAGAGCATCCCATGCAGAGGGAACAGCCAGTGCTGAGGCTCCTGTTGGAGGCAGAGCAAGGTAGCCCCTGTGGCTGTGATGAGGAGTGGGGAGTGGGAAGGGAGAAAATCTCAGAGGGAGTGGAACAGACTGTGTCAGGGCAGCACACTGCTGAGGAGCTTTGGTGTTTGCACTGCATGATGTGGGCACCGTGGGGGGTTTTGAGTGGAGGGCATGGGGTACTTGATCTGCCTTATGTTATAACAGGTACACCCTGACTGTGGGTGGGGAATGGACAGTAGGGGTAGAGTGGAAGGAGGGACATGAGTCAGGCTGTCTCTGAAGTCATTCCAGGAAGAGGGAGTAGTGGGAGAGGGTGGCAGCCATGGAGGAGGAGGTTAGGTTTGTTCCATGGCTTCCTTCTTTGAAACTGCTCACTCTCTGTTGTGTGGCTGTGCTGTGTGGTGTTATTTAACCAACCGCCCCATCCCCCTCCATGGGTACATTGGTTGTTTCCAGTCTTTTGCTATCCCAGACAGTGCTGCAAGGAATACTGTTGCACAGATATCTTGGATAAATTCCTAGAAGTTGTAGGATTGAAGGTTATGGGCTTTTTTTTTTTTTTTTTTTGAGACGGAGTTTTGCTCTGTCACCCAGGCTCAAGTGCAATGGTGCAATCTAGGCTCACTGCAACCTCCACCTCCTGGTTTCAAGCAATTCTCGTGCCTCAGCCTCTTGAGTAGCTGGAATTACAGGCACCCACCACCACGTCCTGCTAGTTGTTGTATTTTTAGTGGAGACAGGGTTTCACCATGTTGGTCAGGCTGGTCTTCAACTCCTTGAATTCAGGTGATTCACCCATCTTGGCCTCCCAAAGTGCTGGGATTACAGGCGTGAGCCACTGCACCCAGCCGGTTATGTGGATTTTTTTAAAGTTCCCCAGTGCCAAATTGCTCTCCCTGGTGCTACTAGTTTACACTTCCACCAGCAATGCTTTGGAGAGAATGCCCAGGATGTCACTTCAGTGCAGATCTTGGGCTTAAGGGAGAGGGGTGGCTGGTGGTGAGACGCTGTGGCCCCACCCTGTTTGCCCCTTTGTAGACTGAGGTGCCATCAAGGCAGATGCTTTACAGAGGCACACGCAGAGGGCTGGGTCCAGCTGGAACGGGCCTGGGGATAGATGGGATCTGCCCCTTTGATGGGGCAGTGTCCCAGTGAGGATGGCTCATGGCTGCAGGTGACAGAAACCCTGTTGCAGACAGGCCCGGGCAATAAAGCAGTTTAAGAGGAAGTGCAGAGGTAGCGCGGATTTCAGGACCTATTGCTTCAGCACCTCAACCATGTCAGTTACAGTTTCTGTCTCTGAGATGGTTCCCAACACCAGCCCCTTGTTGGATTTTCCAACCCAATTGGGTGTCCAACAATTCAATTCAATTCAATTCTGCAACAAACTATCTAGAGCTGGTGCAGACCCCACAAGATAAGGGCTCAGTTACACAAGACTGCCCTCAATTCAGACACCGGTCATAAGTCCCGGGTGACTTGTACCTCTGACCAACATAAATCCAGGGCTCCTACAAACCCCTTCCTCAGGTGTGGTAATTCACTTGAACATCTCACAAAGCTCAGGAAAGTGCTTTACTTACTGCTACTGGTTTACGTAAAGGATTCAGCTCAGGAATGGCCAGATGGAAGAGCTGCACAGGGTAAGGTGTAGGGGAAGGGACCTGGAGCTTCCATGTTCTCTCTGGACCTCCACCCTCCCAGCACCTTGCTATGTTCACTAATCCAGAAGTTTTCTAAATCTCTTTCAAGAGTCTTCACAGAGCTTCATCTCCAGCCCCTCTTCTCCTCGCCAGAGGCCAGTGGGTGGGACTTCCAACCTTCCAATCATGTGTTCTCTCTGGTGACTCAGCCTCATCATGAAGCTATCTAGGGGGTCCCACCCTCAGTTATCTCATTAGCATAAACTCAGGTATGATCTGGTGGGGCTCCTTATGCAACGCCAAAGACACTCCTATAACCCAGGAAATTCCAAGGGTTTTAGGAGCTCTGTTTTATTAGCCAGGAACCAGGGACAAAGACCAAATATAGTCAACCTCTCCTATCTATGGGCATCCATGGATTCAACCAGCCGTGGCACAACAGACTTTATCCTTGTCATTATTCCCTAAACAATACAGTACAGCAGTGATTTACATAACATTAACATTGTATGGGGCATTATACATAATCTAGAGATGATTTAAAGTATATGGGAGGATGTCCAAAGGTCATTTGCAAATACTATGCTGTTTTATCCAGGACTTGAGCATCCTTGGACTTTAGTATCAGAGAGGGTCCTGGAACCAATTCCCCTCAGATACCAGGGTGCCAATGAATGTGTGTTTCTTGTCCTACCGCCCTGTCCCCCTTCTCTGATGAACTCGCTTCATGCTGAAGATGCTTCCTGCTGGGGTCCTCTGCAGGACGTGGCTCCCATTTGCAACAATGACTGCGTGCTTTCGCCTTCAAGTCATGAAATAAAAGCCCTTCCCTTCCCTTTGATTTGGCCAAAATAAGTCAAATATCTGACCTTGGAGGGAAATGTCATGTGCTGATTCAAGGCTAGGTTCCTCCAGTCACTGGGGAGGGAGGTGGCATTGCTAGAATTGGCTTAGATGAACCTGAGCCCAGCCCTGGTGTTGGGCAAAGGCTCGGCATCTCTGAATCTCACTCAATAGGCCCTGTAAGGGAGGTGTGGCACCTGAACAAAGTCCAACTTCCAGTGGGGAGTAATGAGGTAACGGATGCTATAGAAGCCACCAGCAGTATCCACTGTGAGAAGCAAACACATAAAACCCGGTACCACCCTTGACCACCTTCTCCACGATCATGAATCTTTACACTGCTTCTCCAAAGCTTACCAAGGGTGGAGTCAACAGGTCACCTTTAAAAAGTTCTGGCCGGGCGCGGTAGCTCATGCCTGTAATCCCAGCACTTTAGGAGGCCGAGGCAGGTGGATCACCTGAGGTCAGGAGTTCAAGACCAGCCTAGCCAACATGATGAAACACTGTCTCTACTGAAAACACAAAAATTAGCTGGACGTGGTGGCGCATGTCTGTAATCCCAGCTACTTGGGAGGCTGAGGCAGGAGAATAGCTTGAACCCGGGAGGTGGAGGTTGCAACAAGCTGAGATCAGGCCCCTGCACTCCAGCCTGGGCAACAAGAGAGAAACACTGCCTCAAAAAACAAAAACAAACAAAAAAAACCCAGAAAAACAAAAAGTTCTGCAGGAGGGACCGCCTTGGGAGCATGTGTTCCACCGGCCCTGGCTAGCTATACCGGTGATGCTTAGTGGTGACTGCCCTGTGGGTAAAAGCTCGAAACCTCATTTTCCATGACCCCAGCAGGAGCCTCCACTGGCTGGACCCCAGTTCCTGTGGCTGCAAAATCAGGGACTGGACAAGTTAGAGGTCCTCATATGGGAGTTCCCTGCCCTTAGGGCCCCAGCAGATGGTTTTTCTTTATGTTTATTAACATACATACATTCAGAAAAGTGCACATATTGTAAAAGCTGGCTGAGTTTATTTCCACAAAGTTATTACACCCATGGGACGAGCACCCAGATGAAGAAATAGAACATGACTGGCATCTTAGAACTCCCTTTCCTGCCTTTTTCCAGTTATTCCGAAGAATAACCACAAACTTCACCTCTAACACCATACTTGTGCCTGGTTGGTTTTGTTTTGTTTTTTTTTTTGGTAACTTTATTTAAATTGAATCATACAGTATGAGTCTGTACTCTTTGGGGGTCTCCTTTCTTTCCTTAGCATTATCACTCATCCAGATTATAGCATGTAGTTGTAGTTTGTCTGTTCTCATTTGTCCACTGAATTATTTTTTAAACATGAAGCTTAGTGAATATTGTACAGTATCCTATGATCAGGTAGGACAAGTGAACAAACATGTCAAATTTCTTTGCTTTTGCTTGGGATGATGGCCGCTAACCAGTGTGTTAACCCTGCTTATCATGTACCCTGTATGTATACAAAGAACTAGGAAGATGAATTAATTATTACCTAATGCATGCAGTCTTTTTAGTAGACAAGATCTTCCAAAATGGGAATCATAAACAAAAATAAAAACAGGTATGCTTCAAGGTAGAAATATGGGGGTCCTTACTGATTGATTGATTCATTGATTCATTCATTTATTAAATATGCATCAAGCACCACTTGTATGCCGGATACTCAGTCTCTAATCTGGATTCCTCCTTTCTCCTAACCGATTGGCAGGATCTCAGCATCTAATGACAAGTGGGTAAAGGTCACTGGAATTATCTTCTTTAGCAATTTCTAAACTAAATGATTATGAACAGGTCCTCTAAAGAATATTTAAGCGACTATTTTTCAGAAGCAAAAAGAAGAAAACAGAAATACACAGCCCTCTTCCTGAACTAACCACTAGTGATACCTTAAAATATATCCTCCCAGACCCGTACGTACAGATCTGCATCATTATGTATAGACTTTAAGTGGAATTATTTTGTACACCTGTGTAGGATGGAAAATTAAAATAAAAAAGTGTTTTAATGGAACTACTTTGTATCTATCTTTTCGTAGCTTTCATTAACAAAATTCTTGCTTTTCAGAACAGTTTTAGGTTCACAGCAAAACTGAGCAGAAACTAGAGTTCCCCATACACCCTGCACCCACACACATCTAGCTTCCCCGATTATTAACATCCCACACCAAAGTGAAACATTTGTTATAATTGATCAACCTCCACTGACACATCATTATCAACCAAAGTGCATAGTTTACATTAGGGTTCACTCACGGTGTTGTACCTTCTGTGGATCTTGACAAAGGTACAATGACATGTACCTTCTATTGTAGTATATACAGAGTAATTTTACTGCCTAAAAAATCCTCTATATTCCACCTATTTGTCCCTCTCTCCCTACAACCCCTGCCAACCACTGATCTTTTTACAGCCTTCATGATTTTGCCTTTTCCAGGATGTCATATAGTTGGAATTATACAGTATGTAGCCTTTTCAGGTTGGCGTCTTTCACATAATAACTTGCATTTTCATTTAGCAATATGTTGAACATGTGTTTTCATGTCAATCAATATTCCTCTTCAGCATTGTTAACTGCTGTCTAATCATTGTATACTAATATTTCATTGTATTTCATTGTGACATAGGATAGCAATTTCCCCCGTTTTGGAGGTTTAAATTATTTCCTATTTTTTGCTATTAAAAATAATATTGCAGAGGATAGCTTTGTAGGTAAATCTTTGCACGCAATATAAATGCATCTTTAGGATACATTCCTGGTTGTGGGCTTGCTCGTACAAAGGGTTTACTCACTTTGAGGCTTTTGATACATGTGCCAAATTACCCTCTAGAAAGGTTACACCAATTTACACTCCAACCAGTGGGATATGAAGTACTAATTTCCTCCACACTCTTGCCAACTCTGAATAACATCAAGATTTTTCATCTTTGCCAGTTTAATAGAGGAGAAATGATATTTGTTTTAATTCATATTTATTTGAGTATTAATATCTTCTTGGTTTTCCTTAAAGCATATTAGCCATTTATTGGTCTTTGCAGATTGCTCGTTTGTGTTTTTATCCATTTTTTTTTCTATTGGGGTAAGCATCTTTAGAGCATATATTTATAAAAAGCGTTTATTAGGGGTATTCACTGCTTGTAAAGGCCCTCTTCTAATGTCAAAAAATTTTTGGCTGGGCGTGGTAGCTCACACCTGTAATCCCAGCATGGATCCCAGGGCAGGTCACCTGAGGTCAGGAGTTCGAGACCAGTCTGGCCAACATGGTGAAACCCTGTCTCTTCTAAAATAATACAAAAAATTAGTCAGGTGTGGTGGCAGGCGCCTGTAATCCCAGCTACTCGGGAGGTTGAGACAGGAGAATCGCTTGAACCCAGGAGGTGGAAGTTGCAGTGAGCCAAGATCATGCCATTGCACTCTAGCTTGATCGACAGAGTGAGACTCCACCTAAAAAAAAAAAAAAAATTCACCACCATATGCACGTCTGATGTCTGTTATACTTTTAAATATTAATAAAATTAATGACAATAATATTTATAGAGTAATTATGATAGGTCAGGCATTATGCTGTGTAAAACAGCCCTATGAGATAGGTTCTGATATCAGTCCCACTGGACAGATGGGGAAACCTGGCAGGTGTGGTTAATGCATTTTGTCAAGGTTACACAGTTTGTGAGTGGCTGTGCTGGTGTCAATTGATTAACAAAATACATGGTGACATAAGCTTTCTATGAATTCAATAACACTTTTAAATACATTTGTCTTTTGTGTTCATCACAAAAGTATTCATTTGCAAATCTGTCTTATACATATAAGTTCGAGGCATATAATTTATGTTCTCTATAGGCATGCTTGCTGAGAATATAAATTTGATAACTCCCTGTAATAATTCCAAGCCCTTGCCCACCTCACACATGGTTTACTGTTAAGGACTATGAGTTGGACCTTTTATTTTACAGGAAAGAGAAACTGAGGGCAAGGCAGGAATCTTATCCGGGTCACCTAAAAAATTGACGGCACAGCCAGAACTGAGACCCAGGGCTTGGGATTCCTAGCCCAAGTCAAGGTCAGCATGTGGCTTGGGCCAGAAACCTAACCTCATGTCCTTTTGATATCAATGGGGACAACATAGATGCTGTGGTAGGTACCAGAGTAAACCTTCTAGATTCTCATGGTGCCAGCCTCTAGGGAAACCAAGTGGGCACAGATCCCCAGTCCCCTGGCTACACTGGCTCCTGGGCATTCCAGGATCCTGGCACCCTGCCAAGGGTGAAAACAGAGCTGCAGGCTCCTGGGCTGCATTCTGCCCCCTCCTTCTGGGTTTGCAGCTCACTGCTGGGTTTGCAACAAGCCTAATCTCTGCATGTGCAGACTTAGAGGAGCCAGCTGAGAGGGAGCATTGCCAGCAGCTTGGAATCCTCCATGAGGCCTGCCGACCACCCTTCCCCCAAGCCTTTTGCTGGGCAGGTAGGACTAGAGCAATCTTCAGGAAGGGCTATGGGGGCTTTACCTGGGCCAGGCCTTAGAGTGTCTGCTGAGGTGGACTCAGTGAAGGATACCAGCCCATGTTCTCCCTCTCTCTCTCCCCAGTGGGAGTTCATTTGGTCCTGCCACATCCCATCTTCTCCCTCCCTGTCCCTGTGGCCTTTATCACAAGTGCAGAAATCTGTCTATTTCAAAGTAGAGAGGTCTATGGACCACTTAAGAGTTGGAATGCACATCAGTCCTTTGAGGCTTGATCCTGGTTCTCCAGACAGCCAGTTCCGAGTAGACAGAAATTATTTGTGCATATAGTCAATAAATAGGTGTCAGATAATAAGAACTTGGTAACTCATTTTGTTTCCCTTTATGCTTTGGCTGCCAGGAGGCTCGGAGTTGAATGAAGAACTCAATCACTAACCCTTTTACAACAGATTCCTGGCATAACCAACACCCCTCTTTCTCCATGAGGCCTCTGACACTATCTCTGGTTGTTTCTTAACTGTACCGTTTAGTATGTGTTTGTTTTATAAAACATTGCGTCTTTCGTGTGGTGAAGGTGGGATGTGAGAGATAGGACATAAAAGCAAATGTCCCATAGATGTGTCTACTTTGAGATACAAAGTAATGCTTTGCCCACAGAGGGTGATTTGCTGGGAATGATTTAAGACAGGAAAATGTTTGGATGCCTCGGTCCTTCTCTTTCAATCTCCCTTACCCTCTCCATCTTCTCTTTTCTCCCTCCTCTCCTCTCTTCTCTCCCTCTCTTACCCTCCATCCTTTATTCTCTTACTATTGCCTATTCTCCCTCCAAACTCTTCCCACATCCCTCTGTGCCCTCCTCATTTATTCCTAATGGAGACCACCTCCACCTGGCAAGTATCAGTATTTCTATTTTGCAAAAGAAGACACTAAGGCCCTAGAGAGTGTAAGTGACGTGCCATGGCCACACAGCTTATCCTCCTCAACTGATCGTCAGAATCAGGCTCTGAGTCTCGTGAGTCTAATTCCATCCTACCCCACAGTGCCCCTCTTCACCCTTCAGTGCCCACCCTGTCAGCATCTCTCACTACCCGCTCTGCCTGGCGGAGATCACTGGAAGAGAGCTCCATAGGGAATCAAACCCCCACGCTGTTTTTCCTGCTGAGGTCTCTTTCAGAATTGAGATTCCCAATGGGACGAGTGGGACATATCAGAGGGGCCAGTGAGATATGAAGGGGGACATTTGGTGAATATTTACTGAGGATATGCTGTGTGCTGAGCAAGGCAGAGAGTCAGCCAAGCAAGGTTTTCAGCGTACAAAATTGAAAGAGGTCTTCACTCTCAGGTGCCAGTCCTGCAAGCGTGTGACCCTGAGAGTGAAAGCCTCCTAGTGCCTGGCTTGTCTTTCCCTAGTCTTGGCCCTGGTGCCAGGCACTGTTACAGGTGCTGGCAGTTCAATGGTGGCCTGCACCCTGCCCTCGGGGAGCTTACAGTCTCTTAAGGGAAACAGATATTAATCAAGTAATCCTGCTAACAAAAGATGGTTACACATGTCACACTGCCATGAAGTGTGACATGGGGCTAGGAGAGGGTGTTTTTGGTGGCAGTTGGAGGGGGGCAGTGAGGTCTGAAGTCTGGGCAGGAGTTCCCCAGGTGTTCTGCAGGCGAGGACGCAGCAAGTTCACAGGCCCCATGGCAAGATGGAGAATGGCATACAGGTGGGGCTTGTGGAGGGCAGAGGGGCCAGAGCAAGGGAGCTCCATGAAAAGCAGTCCTCAGCAGTCCATTCCAATAAAGCCTCAGAGTTTCCAAATCACTGACTTAAAAAAAAATAAATCCAAGCCAATGGAGAGAATTCAAAGCCACCCCTTAATGATGTCACTAGCACTCATCTTCCTGATCAGCATTCTTTAGTGGGATGTACAGAGACTGTGCGTGGCCCCTCCACACTCGTCTGTGTCCACGGAATACAGCTATGTCTGTGATAGAATCTATTATTAGCCACATTTTCTAGAGGAAGAAATGAGAACACAGAGAAGTTAGATAACCTGCTGTATTAGTCATCTCAGGCTGCCATGACAAAATACCATAGACAGAGACGCTTAAACAACAGCCATTTATTTCTCACAGTTTTAGAGCCTGAGAAATCCAAGATCAGAATGCCAGCCTATTCGTTCCTGGTTGTGGCACTCCGCCTTGTGGATGCCTGCCTTCTGGATGTGTCCTCATGGTAGAGAGGGCCCTGGTGTCTCTTCCTCTCCTTATAAGGGCACTTAACCCTTATGACCTCAATTAATCTTGATCACCTCCTCACAGCGCTATCTGCAAATACAGATACCCTGGGGCTGAGGGCTTCAACATATGAAGGGGGGTGGGGACCATAACACCTGCCCGGGATGACACCGCCCGTCAGTGCGATTTGAACTCAGGCAGTGCCTGTCCAGTGCCCAGGCACCTAACCGCTGAGGCTGCGCCCCAGGATGTATGGTAGGGGGTACTGCCCATCCCAGTGAGAGCGCCTCAGGGCAGCAGGTGTTCAGGGATCCTTCACAAATCCACAGGGCCTTGCTCCCACCTGGCTGCTGAACTTGTGAACTGGGGCCTGAACCCACTTAAGGGTGATCCCAGCGATTGTTAGGTAAGAGGACTGGACAGGGATACTGCATGGCCAGGCCAACCTGAAACACTTGAATCTGGGGGTTCAGCCAGTTTCCAATTTCCTGAGCAACCATGGGGCGTGGTCTGCATGACCTTGGGCAAGTCGCTTGACATCTTCCAGGTCCCAATTCCTGCGCCCTCAGAGGTCGCAAGGGGCCATCCCACAGGCTGTGAGGGCAGCCGAGTACCCAGCGGGGGAGCCCCTGGCATAACGCAGCCAGAAGGCAGGAGAGCGGCAGGCACCCCGATCCTGCCCCGGACGGTGCAGGTGCGGCAGGCCGCGGCTGAGCGAGCGGGTGTCCTGTGTCTGCACCGGTGGCAGCGCAGGCCCCGTCGTCGCCGCCACGCCAAGGCAGCTCGGAGGCTGGGGACGCCCGGCCTCCTTGGCGCTGTCGCCCAGCCCAGGCGCCCCCTGGGCCGAGTGCATGCCGGGCCCCGTGGGAGGCCCTGGAATGGGTCCACCGCCCCGCCGAGAGCGGCCCCCAGCGGCGCCCCCTCCCGCCGCCCAGCCCGGGCGCCCGCTTCCTCCCGCTCCCCGCGCCCCCCCTCCCGGCAGCCAGCCAACTGCGTGCCCCCGGGGCCGGCAAGAAGCCACATGCCCCCGCAAGGAATGCCGGGCCCGGCGGGCGGGGGGCGGGCGCTGGGCAGGGCCGGGCGGGCCGGGCAGGGAGCTCCCCGCCGGGAAGGCTGGCGAGAGTGGGAGAGCCGGCCCGCGCCTGCCCCGGCCGCAGCGCACACCGGCCTGAGACGGGGTGGCCAAGGGGCAGGGGGCGGCGCGGCCCGGCCCGGGCAGCCCTCCCCTTTCCCACCGCGCGCCCCTGGCCCCGCCAGCTCGGAGGAGGGGGCAGGCCGTCACATTTCCCCACACCCCTCCCAGTCGCCGCCGCCGGCTTTGGGGCCCCGGTGGGGAGCAGGGGGCTGATTAGCCGAAGAGCAGGGGTGTGGCCAGCGGGGCCCCGGGTAGTGAGTCACACAGCCGTTCGCCCAGTCCTGGGGCCCAGCGCGGTCCCAGCCCCAGCTGCGTGCCACCCTGGCCCCGAAGAGTGTCCCCGTGCTTGGCATGAGGACCCCGGGGTGCCGAGGGAGGGGCTGAAGCCCGGAGCAGTGGTGGAGGGCGGTAAGCGGCGGGCTAGGGAGTGTCCCCTAGAGAGAGTGGGGTGGGGCTGGCGCCCTGGCTGGCCCTCGCCAGCGCCCCCAGGCCCTGCCTGTACCTGCTCTGAGCTGACAAAGGGGCCTGGCTGCGCTCCCGACAGTTCCAGGGTGAGGGGCTGCCCTGCCAGGCTCTGAGGGCCCATTCAGTCCGCCCACTACCCCTTGGCCCCAGTTGGGCTTGAGTTGTTCCCTCCCTTCTCCCCTTTGCAGTTTTGCGCCCAGGCTCCTATGGGATCCTCCTGCCCTTTGCCCTTTGGTCTGGGGGTCCAGGCTGTGCTTCCCAGTGCGGCCTCCTGGCCTGGGCTGCCCTAGGCCCCTGACCCCATGGGGCTGGTGGCTCCAGTCGTCCCCAGGACCAGCCCGGGATAGAAATGGCATTTCCTCTTGGCGGGGCTACAGCTGTTTTTGTTGTCTGTGTTCTCAAGCGCTTCCTCTGGGGATGGCAGGGAGGGTAACCAGACTCCGCAAGACCCCCACTTGCCCTCTCCGCCACTCACCCTTCTTCCCCTGTTTCTTTGATCCTCTTCCTGTGCTGGTCCCACCTCCTGCGTCCCAGGACAGAATGACCGAGAACATGAAGGAGTGCTTGGCCCAGACCAATGCAGCCGTGGGGGATATGGTGACGGTGGTGAAGACGGAGGTCTGCTCACCACTCCGAGACCAGGAGTATGGCCAGCCCTGGTGAGGCCCTTGTGTGGGAACTGGAGAGAGAGAAGTGGGAGTGGAAGGTGCCTGGGCTGGGTTGGTTGGGAGCCCTGGGAAACGTTCTCACTCCTTGCCCACCTTCCCTCACCCTGCTGCCGGCAGCTCCTGGGTGCAGGCTCTAGAAAAATTCAAGCAGTGGCCTAGGGAGGTCTGTGCTCGCATCTCAATCCTCCAGTTTTTCCACCACTCCTGCACTGAACAGCAGAACAGCTGGGACTCCTCTGCCCACCCCACATCTTCTCGGTCTCCTGGCCAGGTCCCTAACTTTTGTCCTCACTGGGCTCTCACTCTCTGATGACTTCTTTACTTTCTTTTCGGGCCTCTGCCCTGGCCAGCTCTAGGAGACCGGACTCCTCGGCCATGGAAGTTGAGCCCAAGAAACTGAAGGGGAAGCGTGACCTCATCATGCCTAAAAGCTTCCAGCAAGTGGACTTCTGGTGTAAGTGGAGCTTGGGGCTCTGGGCTGCTCCTCCCTTCACCCCTGTTGCCCCATTCCTGGCTAGAGAATTTGCAGCAATGCTACTATGATAGGTCCTCACCTGCCATATACCAGGCCCAGGTCCAGGCCTTGGTTAGTCATCATCGTTAGCCATCCAAGTGGCTATTGTTGGCCCCATTTTCCAGATAGCACACTGAATCTTGGTGAGGGTTAAGTATCCCGCCTGAGGTCCTCCAACCCAAAGGAATACGGTTGCACTTGGACTCCAAAGCCATGCTCTTTCTTCCAGTTTTTTAAAACTTGAGACAAAGGGAGCTGCTGGCCTCCTTGACATAGGCAGGCCTGTTCTTAGAGTCCCCAGGGAGAGTATGGGTTATTGCTACTGATGAACCTGGGGTCTGCAGCTGTCTGTCCACGGGTAGGCCTCCTGTCAGCCCCTCTGCCTTCCCCATGGGGATCTTACCTTCCTGCAACAACTGAGGCCCTCCCTTCTCTTGCCATCCCTCCAGTCTGTGAGTCCTGCCAGGAGTACTTCGTGGATGAATGCCCAAACCATGGCCCCCCAGTGTTTGTGTCTGACACACCGGTGCCCGTGGGCATCCCAGACCGGGCAGCACTCACCATCCCACAGGGCATGGAGGTGGTCAAGGACACTAGCGGAGAGAGTGACGTGCGATGTATCAACGAGGTCATCCCCAAGGGCCACATCTTTGGCCCCTACGAGGGGCAGATCTCCACCCAGGACAAATCAGCTGGCTTCTTCTCCTGGCTGGTGAGTGTGCCCTGGGCTACTCATGGGAGAGGTTGCCAAGGAACATGGAAGGAAACCACCAGGGGGAGCCATACTGGCCCAGCTTGGCCCCAGAGCTTTTCTACCATCCCTTCTGGACCTGTCGATGTTGGATCTTGCTGTCCCCTGGCCCTGGCTCAGTGGCTGCAACACTTGGTGTCCAAGGGCAATGCTGAGAGCACCCACATGGCAGTAGTCAGCAGATCAGGAAATCACCAAGCAGAACTCAGGGCAGTGTGTGTCTGGTTAACCATTGGGCGGTATTGAACCAATGGATCTTCCAGAGTGGGTGACTCGGAGCTGGCCTTTGGGAATGCAGAGCATGACTTCCCACTTTCAAACCAGTAATATCAGGCTCTGGGCTAGGTGCCGGGGGTAAACCCTTCAACAAGACAGACATGGTTCCTGTCCTCAGGGAGCAGATGGTCTGGTGGGAAGACAGGCATTGAACAAGCAGGTACACGTGTGATGTCAGTTGCAACACAAGGTACTATCAATAGATGGGTTGCAAAGATGAGCAAGAAGGGTTTTCAAGGGTATGAGGTGGAAGGATTACCAAAGCAACTTTAAGGAATCAAGCTTGAGCTAGTGGACAGAGATCGGGGAGTGTGGGATAATAGAGAAAAAACATTCTAGAGGGTAAGAAGATCCTCATTCACTACAAAAACACTTGTTGAGTATCTCCTTTGTGCCAGACACGGTGCTGGCCCTGTAAATACAGTGGTGGGTCAGACAAGACAATCAGGTAAATCCTGCCTTCATGGAGTTCTCTGTGGGGAAGATGGAATTAATCAAATACTAAAACAAATCCATGTCAAATTATAACTCTGAGAGTGATGGAGAAACAGCGAGGCTGGGAGAAAGTGAACAACCAGGGAAGTAATATGGGTGGAGGTTGGAGAAGGCTTACTGCTAGTTGAGCTGTGACTGAAGGTGAATGCCTACCAGGTGAAGATTGGACAGGTGCCTCGAGATGCTTTGAACAGCAAGAGCAAAGGCCCTGTGGCAGGAGAGCATGGTACATCTGAGCTACTGGATGAATGTCAGTGTGCCTGGAGTGCAGCACACACAGGGGCGTGGAGGAGATGATGGAGACATGATCATGTAGGACCCAGTGGACCAAATTAGGACTTCTGTCCTTTTAAGAATGTAGAAGGGGAGCAGGAGTAACTTGGTCACATTTGTGTTTTGAAAAGATGATTTTGGCTGCAGCCTGGAGAACTGATTGAGCTCAGGGGCGCTGGTCAAGAATGGGTACCCACACCCCTTTCCCCAGGTAGAGCGTGTGGGAGTTCTGTAGTCGGCAATGGTGGAAGGACTGCGCTAGGGTTGCAGCACAGACATGGAGCCAAATGAACTGCTTTGTGAACTGTATCAGAGAGGAGAGCTCTGACTTAGACATAGACTAACTGGCTTAAGGAAGGGAGCAGGAGGTATCAAGGACATCTGCAGTCTCCCAACAGGTCGTTAATGGTGTCTTTCTCTGAGAAATGGAGGAGGCTGAAAGGGGACTGGGTTAAGAGAAAAATGATTTGGGTTTGGGACTTGTTGAGTTTGGAGTAACAAGATATCCAAGTGGTGATGTCAAGAAGGCAGTTGGATATATGGGTCTTAAGCTTGGAGAGGAGGCTTGGAGATGTTGCTTAGTGAGTCACCTGTGCATGGGTGGTCAGTGGGGGAGTGGGTGTGGAGCACAGAACCTGGGGAGAATGTGCTGAGTGAGAGGTGGAAAGGCCTGTGACCAAGCTTTGAGGGATTTTAGCAGTTCATGGTCTAGAAGGGGAGCTTGATCCTGCAAAGGAGACAGAAGGTTTGCAGCCAGAGAGGTAGGAGGGAAACCAGGAGAGTGGGTGACCTGGAAGTCAGGGGAGAAGAGAGGTTCTCCAGGCCACAATGGCTGACAGTGCCAAGTGCTGCTGAGAAACCAACCAGAAAGACTGAAAAGTGTCCCGTGGATTTACTCTCAGGGAAGCCATCGGCAACTTTAGCAAGAGCTATTATAGAAAGCAGTGGGTCTGAACCTGAGTCGATTTTACAGCCCTGCCTCCTGTCCCTGGACATTGGGCAGTGTCTGGAGACCTTGTGGTTGTCACAGCTCAGCGTAGGGGTAAGCTGCTGGCATCTAGCAGTTGGAGACCAGGATTACTGTAAACATTTTACAATGGACAGAATAGTCCCTCATAACGAAGAGTTATCTTTAGAAACCCTGCTGGAGAGTGATGGGGGTGGAACCTGATTAGCATGGAGGTGACCAGGCGTAGTCATTTCCTAGAAGTTTGGATACAGATAAGATCGGAAGTGAGGAGAAAGGTAAGAGTGAGGTTGGGGGGTGTGTGGTCAAGTCTGAACAGACTTAGAAAGACTAGCATCCTCAAAAAGCCAACGGGAGGGGTTCTGCCGAAGTGCTTGAGTGTAGAGTAGAGATAAGGCATGATCCCTAACCTTTTACATCATCTCACCGGGTTCACATGGAGACACTGGACAAAAAAAGGGAGTGGATCAGCATCATTCCTGTCCTTACAGGGTTAGCGCAGAGGATTAGAGCAGATAGAGGTAGTTAGGTATAGTGGGCCACATAATGGCCCCCCAAAAATGTCCCTGTCCTAATCCCTAGAACTCGTAAATGTATTATCTTCATGGCAGAAGGGATTTTTTTGCAGATGTGATTAAGTTAAGGATCTTGAGATGGGAGCGATGATCTTGGATTATCTGGGTGGGCCCAGTGTAATCACAGGCATCTTAATAAGAGGGACGTGGGAGGCTCAGAGTCAGAGAGGAAGAGATTGGAGGATGCTGCTCTGCTGGCCTTCAAGATAGAGGAAGGAGCCAGGAGTCAAGGGATGCAGGCAGCTTCTCGAAGCCAGAAAAGGCAAAGAAACACATTCATTCTCAGAGCTTCCCGAAAGAATGTGGCCCTGCCAACACCTCGATTTTAGGATTTCTGACTTTTGGAACTATAAGGTAATACATGTATGTTGTTTTAAGCCACTGTGGTTTTGGCAGTTTATTGGCAATTTATTACAGGAGCAACAGGAAACTCATATAGGAGGCTTTTGTGTTTGTGCAGGGACATCTGCTAAAATGTGCAGGGAAGTGGAGTGAGGTGGCCTGAAATTGAGGAGATCAGAGAAGGTGAGTTCTGCTTGGGATGAGGAGAGTTCCCGGTGCCCATGAGGTGCTCAGGGGAGCTGTCCAGAGCACTCTGGTGTGTGTGGCTCTGCAGTAGAGAGACGCTGGGATGACGGGGAAAACTAAGTATATAAATTCATGCAGCTGAAGCCCGGAGAAGGGAGGGCATTGCCTATAGGAAAGGTGCTTGGGGAGGAGAGAAGAGGCATTTGCTTTGGAATATGAGTTTAAGGAATCATTGGAGGGAGAGGAGTTGAGAAGGCGTGGAGCAGTAGGAGGAGACAGTAAGAAGTCTCCTTAGCCCCCTTAGCAGGAGCTGTCTCACGAGCGGAAGCCAGATTGCCGCGGATTAAGGCGTGAGTGGGAGGTGAGGAGAGGGAACCAGCAAGGGTGCATGGCTTGTTTTAAAAGTCTGGTTGCCCACTGAGCAATTATTATATGCCAGGTGCATACTGGACACCTCTGGCATCTCATACTCTTCCTCGAAACAGTCCATAGGGTGGGGGTTGCTGCCCCTCTTGTTCTGATGAGGAAACACAGGACTCCCATAGCTGGTCCACAGTAGACCTTGGGTTCCTTCAAAGATAGTGTCCCTCCATCATGCCACCATGTGAGGACTTCCCTTATTGGGAAACATTGCTAATGGGGTGGAACAGTTAATAGCTACCCTGAGCCTGTTTTTATTATGTGTTCAGATTCAACCCAACCTTACATAAACAGAGCAACTTGAGAGCACTAGGTCCTGAGCTCTAGGGATAATGGGAATGCATGAGGTTTGCTCTCTGTTCTCATGGAGTTTGTGGTTCAGTTATGAGGGCAGGGGCCATGGTGGATAGGAGGGGAGGAAGTTTGCTCCCAACCAAGTAATACGAGGCAGAGTATTGCTTGGTAACCACAGTGCTGCAGATTGGAGATGGATCTTGTCTTGAAGGATGGATAGAAGTTCAACAGAGGAAGCCTATGGCTTCACAGCCTATTGGAAAATTGCAGGAGAAAAAATTTAGGACCGTGCCCAGGGAATGGCTGTTAGGATCCCTTTCTGCTGCTGCTAGAGTCTGTACCTTGGGACAGCCCAGCTGTGGAAAGTTGAGAATCTTTAAAGCAGACGAACTTTCCCAGGTTGACTGCCTGGCACAGGTCTATGGTGAGAGGAAAGGAGGAATAGAAGGCCCTAGAGTTTGCAACCTGGTTCTAGACTAGCTCTACCAGTCAAGAGTAGGCATGGCCCCAGTTCAGGCAGTGGGACTGGTGGCCTGGAGGTTATTCCCTCTGAAGTTTCTTCCTAGGTCCTTAACTGCAGCCAGCAGCCAGCAAATGGGCACAGAGAGGGAGTGGTTAGAGGCTGCAAGACCACATGGAGGCTTTAACCTTTAGGAACCCAAGAGGTGAGAGACATTGAAGGCCTAGAGCCACCAGATGCTTAAAGTGGCTCAAGGAAAGTTGTGTGTGTGTGTATGTGTGTGTTGGGCATGGGTGTTTGGGTCTCCACTGGGGAAAAGCAGGCATGAAGAATGGCTCTGCCTACTCAGGTGATGGGTGGGCTGAATGGTGGGAGAGGACGGGGAAGGTGGGGTGAACAGTGGTGCTGATTTTTGGACCAGGATCTGGAAGCCCCACATCCTAAATAAACTGCCCTCATTTGTGAAGTCCTGTCCCAAAGCCATACTGTATATCATCTTCTTTGGACTGTATATCATCATCCATACTGTATATCATCTTCTGCCTGCCTGCAGAAGCTCTGGCCCCCATTCAGCACAACACATTTCCTTCCACACTCCCTCAGTACATACACTCTACTCTGTACAAATGATGGTGGTGGTCATGACAAGCATAGCTGTTAATGTTTATTGAGCACTTACTGTGTGTCTGGGTCTGTGCTCAGTGCTTTGTAGCATAATCTCATCTGATCCTAACAACGCTCCTGTGACATAGGTATTATTCCATCCATTGCACAGCTGAGAAAACTGAGGCCTGGAGAGGATGAGTCATTCTGCACAAAGCTAAACAGCTGGTGAGTCGCTGAGCTGGGGTTCAAACCTGTGCAGTCTGACTCCAGAACCCACCCTCCCATTCCGCCTCTTGGCCCTCTAGCCTCCCTTACTTAGCACGCCTCTTCTTGCCTCCTTGCCTTAGTAGACTCTATTCTACTCATTCTTCCTGCCCATCACAAGTTCCCTCTTTGTCTTTGCTTCACCTGGAGGAAAGCTGGCCTGACTGTGGGCAAAGTGGTACAAGGCCTGGACCTGGGTCATGATGGACCGAATGGCCATTTCCACTCCACAACTCTCCTTCATGGCCTGGCTGACTTGTCAGGAGTTGGACACTCACCTCTGCCTGTCTAGGAAAGACATGCCCCTTCCTCTGCGTTTTCATCCCATTGGAAATTATAAATGCTGTAATTCATTGCCAAGATCACCCAGGCTACGCTCAGACACTGCAGGCCAGGAACCATGCTGCTGGCACAAGGCATCTGGGGGTACTGTGCAGCCATGTGGTTTGGTAAAGAGGCAGAAGACAGAGGAAGCCAACATAGGATTTTTTTTTTTTGTTTGTTTGTTTGTTTGAGATGGAGTTTTGCTCTGGTTGCCCAGGCTGGAATGCAGTGGTGTGATCTCAGCTCACCACAACCTCTGCCTCCCGGGTTCAAGCAATTCTCCTGCCTCAGCCTCCTGAGTAGCTGTGATTACAGGCATGCACCACCACGTATGACTAGTTTTGTATTTTGAGTAGAGACGGGGTTTCTCCATGTTGGCCAGGCTGGTCTTAAACTTCCGACCTCTAGTGATCCTCCCGCCTCAGCCTCCCAAATTGCTGGGATTACAGGCTTGAGCCACTGCACCTGGCTGCCAGCACAGGATTGCTATGTAAGTTTTTCACTCAGACCGTTGCCTCTTCCAGAAGGGATTTAGGGTAGCCTAGCAGTATACATAAAATATACCACAATAGCATATTAAAACTGGGAGAGAGAAAGAAGAAAGAAAAAGAAGGGTGGAGACCCTAAATGGAACCAGGAATGAAGCTGAAAATGTATAATATAATGACCTCTATCTGTACTTTTAGCTATACAGGCTCCAAATCTGGCAGCCACTGGGAAAGTAGCTGGCACGTTCTGTCCATAATGTGAAAAGGACCAGGGAGCTCCTGAGGAGGTCCGCCCTTCTGGGCGCTGATAAAGAGGACACTGTGTGATGGAATTGTCCACTTCATGCCAGGCAGCCTCCCCACCTGCCAGGCTGTTACCATTCTGGGGAGAAGCAGATGCGAAATGGTGTTTTAGTGTTTCCTATTTCAGCTTTTATAGTAAAGTGATGATTTCTTTTAAGACTTGAAATTGGATGTGCCAGAGCTCATGACACATCCTCCAGAATAGCATCTGAGAGACCCTGAGTGCTTGGCTAGATGAAATAAGCAGACAGTTGCAGTGCCATGACATGTGGTGGGGACAGGCAGGTATTACCAAGTTTGGGGACGCTCAGAGAAATGAGGAGTAACAGGTTTGTCCAAGAAGAAAGAAAAGGGGCATTTGAGACAGGGTAGATGTGCAATGTGAGCATGCATGAGCAGGTGCTTTTCATGCTTGCTTGTTAATTTCTACTCTTTATTATGAAAGTTGCAAACTCGGTTGAAAAGTTGCAAGAATAGTGTAATGAATACCCTCATACCTGCCTCTAGATTCACCTATTGCTAACACTTTATACCCATTGCTTTATCTCTGTCTCTACACACACACACACACACACACACACACTTTTTTTTTCTTTCTTTTTTTCTTTGAGATGGAGTCTCACTCTGTCACCCAGGCTGGAGTGCAGTGGTGTAATCTCGGCTCACTGCAACCTCCAACTCCCAGGTTCAAGCAATTTTACTGCCTCGGCCTCCCAAGTAGCTGGGGCTACAGGTACACACCACCAAGCCTGGTTAATTTTTTGTATTTTAGTAGAGATGATGTTTCATCATGTTGCCCAGGCTGGTCGCGAACTCCTGAGCTCAGGCAATCTGCCCACCTCAGCTGCCCAAAGTGCTGGGATTATAGGCATGAGCCACCGCACCTGGCCACATGTTCTTTTTTTTTTTTTTCTGAACTGTTTGAGATATAGTTACAGAGCCATCATGACACTTTACCTCTAAACACTTCAGCCAAATTCCTAAGAGCAAGGTGTTCTCCTATACCAGGGTGAACAAACATTTTTTTTAAAGGCTACCTGGTAAATACTTTAGGCTTTATGGACTGTGCAGCCTCTGTCATAACTACTCCGCTCTGCCATTGCACTGCAAAAGCAGTCATAGATGATACATGAATGAATGGGTGTTGCTATGTTTCAATAAAACTCTATGTGAACACTGAAATTTGAATTTCATATTATTTCAAATGAAATTTGAAAGTTATAGAAATGAAATTATATAAAAACACATTTTTTAGTCATAAAAAAAGGTAACACCGTTCTTAGCTTGCAGGCTGTATAAAAACAGATGGTGGGGGCTGGATTTGACCTACAGCCATAGTTGGCTGACCCCTGAGCTATTTAACCACCATATAATGATTCCACCCAAGAAATTTAGCATGGATACAATACTGCCTCAGCTATAGTTCATATTCAGATTTCCCCAATTGCCATTAGTAACATTCTTTGTGGTTTTTTCCCCATCCAGGACCCGTGCAGGTATCACACATTGCATTTGTCACATTTCATTAGTCTCCTTTATTCTAGAAAAGTCTCCCCTGTATTGTTTTTTCTCTTTACGATATTGATACTTTTGAAAAGTTCAGGCTAGTTGTTTGCATAATGTTCTACAGTTTAGATTTGTCTGATTGTTTCTTCATGGTGGATTCAGATTACAGCTTTTTGGCACAGGCAGTATTAGGTCTTTCTCACAGCCTGCCATCAGGAGGCACCTCGTGGCAGTCTGTCTTATCTTTTACTCAATGGTTTTAACAACTATTGATGAGTCTTGCCTGTATCAATTATTATTCATGGTTAAAATGATTTTTCTATTTTTTTCTCTTCTACATTTATTGACATTCTTCTGTTTAAAAAAATAGTGCTCAACCTTCACCCCCCCTCAATCCTCATTTAAAGCTATTTTTAGCTATTCGTATGAACATGAATTCTTTTTTTTATTTAATGTGTTGGAGTCCATGTCTGTCATTATTCATTTTGATGTTTAAATTGCCCTAGATTTGACCAGTGGGAATGCTTTCAAAGTGGCTCCTTGTTCTTTCGACACATCCCCATCATTATTTTAGCACTTTTTCCTTACTTTCTGGCACAAAGATATTCCCACTGTCTCTCGTAGGAGCTGTGATTCCTTTTTGGGAAACGGTGTTTAGGAGCCCAAATCTCTGAATGGTAGGTGTGCAATTGCTACTGGGGTGTCCTTGCTTCTAAGCTGAACTAGGTTTTATCATTATTATTGCTATTATTATTATTTTATTTTGAGTTCTGGGATACAGAACCTGCAGGTTTATTATATAGGTATACATGTGCCATGGTGGTTTGCTGTACCTATCAACCCATCATCTAGGTTTTAAGCCTCCCATGCATTAGGTATTTGTCCTAATGCTCTCCCTCCCCTCAGCTCCTATCCCCCAACAGGTCCCCGTGTGTGATGTTCTCCTCCCTGTGTCCATGTGTTCTCATTAGCCACACTAGATTTTGAGGGAGGGATGGATGAGTTGATGCAAATGTCCTACCATGTCAGAAACTGAGGGAATGCAGCATAGCAGTAGTCATGGAATTTACAAAGGCCCTGGGGCACACACGTAACAGTCAGGTGGGGATGGTATTAATATTAGGGTATAACAGAGGTACCAAGTGTGCTTAGAAGGAAAAGTGGAAGATGAGACTAAAGTAAAAGTCACTTTTCTTGTGTTCTCAGATGCAATGGATCATAAAACACTATTGATTCAATATCAGCTTTTCCAGGAGTAAAAATTAATACCTCAATCCAAAGATTCTGAATATCAGAAGCATTAAATGGGCTCAGCTTGTGTAGCTGTTTTATAAATGCTGGTAGTTTCGTTATTCAATCACAAACCAAACCAAATATTTCCCCAAGAAAATGTAATATGCTCGTGAACCAGTTTTGGCTGGAGCCAAGTCTGTAAATCTATTGTACCAGAGCAAAAGTAGAACATGAAAAATTATTCTGAACCTGTATAGTATTTCCAGTAAGACCAGCTCCTAACCTGACCTCCTCTATTTCTTGGCTCTCCAGTTCATTCTACTGTAGCTATGTTTCTCACACCTGAACAGTGTTAAGTTCAGGTGATTTTTAATGTTCCTGGAGTCTTAATGTTACATTAATTTCATTTTAATGTACTTAAAAAGGTATAAACATATAGCTTGGTAAACACAAAGTATCTTGTACTTATAACTTTTAAACAACTATAAAGCCAAAACAAGTTTACACATATAAAATGAACTACAAAAACTTCAACATAATACACATTAACAAAATCATTCTAATAGGATAGTTGATGATGTGTCACTGAAACAAAATTGCTATTTATAAGGCGAATATTGTAGTGATTACTGAGACACAGCAATCGTCTTTGGAGTTTGGAATGCCTGTACTTTTGTGTGCAGTGTGATATCTTTACTTTCCTACTGTTTGTCTCTATTTGAAACACTGGGAAATCTTGTATGTATGTATGTATATATGTATGTATGTATGTATGTATGTATTTAGAAGTGGGAACTTACTCTATTGCCCAGGCTGGGTGCAATGGCAAGATCATAGCTCACTATAACCTCAAACTCCTGGGCTCAAGCCATCCTCCTGCCTCAGCCTCCAGAGTAGCTGGGATCACAGGAGTGTGCCATCACACCCATCTATCTTTTGTTATTGCAACTGCCGTGATGTGTCTTGGCCTTTTCTTTGCCGGAGTGCAACATTTACATGTTAAGTTTGTATCTGTTCTTTTTTTGTTGGCTCATAGCAAGCAGTCATAATTGGGGTTGTATGGTCAACTGTTGGGGTAAAACAAGCTACCTCAAAATCCAGTGGGCATAGAACAAGGGTCGGCAAGCATTTTCAGTAAATGGCTAGGTAGTGAATATTTTAGGTTTTGCGGGCTATACAGTGTCTGTCTCAATGACTCAATTCTGCCATCATAGTGCAAAGGCAGCCATAGGTGTGCCATGTTCCAATAAAAGTTTATTTATATATACTGAAGTTTAAGCTCCATATAATTTTCACATCATGAAATATTGTTTTTTCTCTTGATTTATTTTCAACCATTTGAAAATCATTCTTAGCCTGGTGGGCCATGCAGAAACAGGTGGTGGGCTGGAATTAGCCTGCAGGCCATAGTTTGCTAAGCCCTGACATAGAACAACAATCATTTACTCTTGCTCACGTATGGGCTGGTCAGCTGCAGTTCCTCATTTCTACTTGTGTATCTGCTGATTGGCTGCAGTTTGGCTGATGTAGCTGGGCTTGCTGGGCTGCCCAGCCTCCAGCTGCTGGGGGAGCTTGGCTCCTCTCTCTGGAGCCAGGTCTGCTCCAGACACTGGGATCATGTCTGCTCTGGGCCCCAGCTGAAGGAGCAGGGGCTCTCTGGGGAAGCTTTTCTACATTTCGAGACTTTGCTTATATCATGTTTGCTAATATCTCATTGGCCACATCAATTTCATGGTTGAACATAAGGTCAAGGAGCAAAGAAGTGCAGGATGCCTGTTAAACAGTCTAGTTCAGAATCATGTGGCAAAAGGTGATAGGGACGGCTGAAGAGCTGGGGCCAGGGATTCCATCTGACACGGATGCCATCTCAGCCATAAATGCAGTCCTCTTGCGGGTGCAGAAATCTCATGAGGATTCCCGCATATTGATTTTTTAAAATGAAAACATGGAATTAAAAATTCTTAGAGAGAACATTCAGATCCTGAGAATATATCCAAAGACCCTAGTTTGAGAGACACTCATGTTTAGTAAACTTCCTGGCTTTGCCACAGAGGATTTGGGGTTTCTTGGTGTTTGAAAATTCCCCAAGGAGAGGTCTTGTTGAACTATGGTCTCTGAACCTAATTCAGCACTCCAGACCCCAGTGGGTCCTCAGAAGATGCTAGTTAGGGTTGATGAGCAACAATAACAACAATAATAGTAGCAGCAATAATAGCTGCTGCTCACTGAGTACTAAATGATTTGTATATCTCATAACAGTACTGTGGGATAGTTATTATCTTCTTTTTAAAGATTGGGAAACTGGACCTTAAAAGGCCATGTTGTTTATCTAAGGTTATACAGGTCATTTATGGGTTCAGGACTTTTAACTAGATCTCCAATTTATCATATCCAGGCCTCAGATGTTAATATCTAGAATGCCTTCCTGGCATCCCATTGCTGGTCTTCCCACTCGCATGGAAACCTGTTTCTTTAGGGATCAGTGTTCAAGCATAGGATATGTAGGACATATGATCGTTCCCTTCTCCTTGTTTGATTGATAACAATGAACCTTTGGCAGATTTTATTTTTTAACAGCTTTATTGAGATATAATTCACATACTACATAATTCACCCATTTAAAATGTATGATTCAATGATTTTGACTATATTCACGGATGTGTGCAACCATCATCACAGTCAATTTCATCAAATCCTGTATCCTCTGGCTGTCGTTCCCCTCTTCCAATCCCCCTAACCCACATCTTCAACCCATCACCCTCACCCATCCCTAGGTAACCACTAATCTACTTTCTGACCCTATAGATTTTTCTATTCTGGCCTTTCATATAAATGAGATTATGTCATATGTGGTCTTTGTGACAAGATTCTTTCACTTCGCTTCATGTTTTCAAGGTTCATCTGTGTGGCAGCATGTATCATTCCCGCCCCCCCCCCCCCCCCCACCTTTTTTTTTTCGGAGACAGCGTCTCTCCATGTCACCCAGTCTGGAATACAGTAGCTCGATCTGGGCTCACTACAGCCTCTGCCTCCCAGGTTCAAGTAATACTCCTGCCTCAGCCTCCCAAGTAGGTGGGATTACAGGTGTGCACCACTATGCCCAGCTTTTTATTATTATTATTATTTTATTTATTTATTTTTTTATTTTAGTGGAGACGAGGTTTTGCATGTTGGCCAGCCTGGTCTTGAACTCCTAGCCTCAAGTGATCCACCCACCTCAGTCTTCCAAAGTGCAGGGGTTACAGGCATGAGACATTACACCAGGCCGTATCATTCCCTTTTATGGCCTAATAATGTTCCATATCTTGTTGATCTCTTCATCCATTGACGGCAGTCTCTGCCTTTTGGCTGTTATGAATAATGCTGCTGTAAACATCTGTGTACAAGTTTCCATGCGGACACGTGTTTTTATTGCTTTCAGGCATAATACCTAGGAGTGGAATAGTAACTCAAGGTTTCTTCATTTGAAGACCTTCCAGGCTGTTTTCCAAAGCAGCTGATGAATTTTGCTTTCCCACCAATTGTATATGAGGGCTCTGATTTATCCATATTCTTGTCAACTCTTGTTTTTCTCTGACTTTTTTATTCTAGCCATCCTAGTGGATGTGAAGTGATACCTTATTATGAAGCATTAGAGTTTTGCTCTGCTTTTTTCCTATCTCTTATTCATTTCAGTGGTTATTTGGGGAAAGCTACCTGTGATAGATGTGCAGGTTGTGTACTCAACAGCTCCATGGGGTGCCTTTCATGTCAGCCCTGTTCACTACGTTCTTCTGCCGGGTTAACTTGGAAGACTCTTCCAATCTGCAGCATGATACTTAAAGTGTGTTTCTATCTGATTTCTCTGTGGCTCATTCCAGTTTACATTTTTGCTGCCTCCTAGGTAGGCAGCAAACTCCTGATCCAGATACTCCCAGATCTCTCTCTCACCCTTGCCCAAGACCATTCATAAAAAGGCATAACTAAGAGATGGGATTCAGTCCAGTCTGCTTGACAGCTGCTTCTCTAGTTCTTCCCCAAGGGCCCAAACTGGTACTCAGAATGCTGCTGCCTTTCACCAGGAGCCTGCCTCCTTACCAAGGAGAGCGAGGCTCTGTGTGGTCAGGGTAGTGGGTGGTTGGTCCTGAGACCAGTCCATAGTCCTGGCACCTTTCACAGGCAGAAAAGAGGGACTTGTGAAGGGAAGAGCTGTCTGAGTTGGTTATAGGCTCTGTCCCTGGATTCTGATCCTGGCTCTACAACTTGCGAGAAATGTGTCTTTGGGCTGCTCACCTGTTCTCTCACAGCTCAAGTGGTTTTATCCATAAAATTAGGATGCACAATCTAACGGAACACACCCCTATGAGTTGTTGCAAATACTAATGCTTGTTGCATGCCTGGTACTTAGCATGTGATGAGCAGATCACAGCCAGCTTTAGTATCTACAGTTATCGTCAGGTGGGTTTCAGGGATGGTTGAGGATGGGAGGTGAAATCAAAGTATATAAAACCTGGATGTGGAATTTAGGATTGTTTGTCAACATGCCTCATTAACCAGGTCTCCAGAGTCGTTTTAAGCATTAAAAAGAAGGAAATTCTGCCATTTGCAACAACATGGGTAAACCTGGAGGATGTTATGCTAAGTGAAATAAGCCAGACACAGGACAAATGCTACCTGATACCACTTATAGGAGGAATCTGAAATGGTCAAATTCATAGAGATAGAGAGCAGAATGGTGGTTTCCAGTGGCTGGGAAAGAGGAAATAGGGAGGTATTGGTCCAAGGGTATAAAGTTTCAGTTATGCAAGACGAGTAAGTCCCAGAGATCTACTGTACAGCATAAAGCCTATAGTTTACTGTATTGCATACTTAAAAATTTGCTAAAAGGGTAGATCTTATGTTAAGTATTATCACAATAATAATAATAAGAGCAGAGGAATATTTTGGAGGTGATGGATATGTTTATATCATAGTTTGTGGTGATGGTTTGACAGGTGTACACTTATTTCCAAACTCATCAAGTTAGGTATGTTAAATACATACAGCTTTTTGTATGCCAGTCATACCTCAATAAAGTGGCCTAAACAGAAAAGAAATTTGAAAAAAGGATGAGTTCATGTCCTTTTTAGGGACATGGATTAAGCTGGAAACCATCATTCTGAGCAAACTATCACAAGGACAGAAAACCAGACACTGCATGTTCTCACTTATAGGTGGGAATTGAACAATGAGAACACTTGAACACAGGGTGGGGAACATCACACACCGAGGCCTGTCGTGGGGTTGGGGGAGGAGGGAGGGATAGCATTAGGAGATATACCTAATGTAAATGACGAGTTAACGGGTGCAGCACACCAACATGGCACATGTATACATATGTAACAAACCTGCACATAGTGCATATGTACCCTAGAACTTAAAGTATAATAATAATTAATAAAAGGAAGTTTTGGATTAATAAAAGGAAGTTCTCATTTCCTTATCAGTTAAATTAGGGCAGATGGTTTAAATCATGGTTATTGAGCTTTCTTGATTCACCTAGGAAGTTATACTCACGTGCCAATGTTCACAAAATGCACACATTTTAAGGGATGCCCCCTTACCCAGACACCAGGTTAGAAACCTAGTGCCTGGATAATCTCAGATGCCCTTGTCTAGCTTGAGTATTCTTCACTCCATGTCTGTGGCCATAGCAGAGGCCAGAGTTCAAGTTATCTCTCAGGTCTTCAGTTGGGCTGGGGAGTAGCTAGAGAAAAGAGGTGATGCCATCTGCTTCCTGGGGCTTGGGGGAGGAGCATTTGAGGTATACCAAAGTGCTTCATCAACTGTGAATGGCTTCACCAGTCATTTTTGTAACTACTTTGCTCTATGAAGAAATGCAGGATTGATAATTAAGAATGCTTTATGAATTCAATGAATTCCTGGAAAGTTGCAAACAAATCAGGTTTTTGAAAATCCGTCTCTGCAGCATCTGGTCATGACACCATTTAGAGGCACCCAACAGTGAATCTTCAATTGGGGCAGGCAGACGTTCTGTTGCAAAGCAGAGCATTCTTCCCTATTAAAAGGCCAACCTGCAGATAGCAGATTTGCTCAGAGGCGAAGCTGGAAGCTCAGAGAGGGGCCCAAAATAGTCCTGGTTGATTCTGGGTTTCAGGAATGGTTGAGGGTGGTTAATGGAGTCATTAGGAAAATCTTGGGGCTAACATCCATTGCTCTACAAAGTGGTTAAAGCATGGACTGTACTGTCAGAGACCCAAGTTTAAACTCCAGCTTCTCGTGGAAAATTCCTTTGTGGCCTCAGGCAAGTTACCAACAGCCCTCAGCCTCAGTTTTCCAATCTGTAAAAGGAGGATAATCATAGTAGCTGTGAGAATTAATAGTTTATCAAAATACTTGACACAGTGAAGGTACTCCATGAGTGGTAGCTGTTAATGAGGTTTTGTTTTTATTTTTCTTTATTAATTATTACCATGGTCTGAAATAGCATGTGGATCTACCTGGACCATGCTTGGCCCAGGGGGTCAAACTCCATGCTTTTATGTTACTTTTCTGAGCATCCCTCAATCTTCATTTTAGCCAGAACTTTGAGGTCATTTAGGTCAGATTTCCACTGAGTGAGGAAGTCCTTTTTTCAGCCTCCCTACTAGCAAATCATCCCCTGGTTGAACACTCCCAGTAACAAGAAGCTCACCACCTCACAGGGTGCTCGTCCTATCTTAGGACTCTTCTGCATGTTAGACCATCACTTTTTGTGCTGAGTTCAGGCCTGCATCCCTCTAGATACATGCGGGTTCTAACCATCCTGTCCCCACAACATGGTTGTCCTTCCTACATCTGATGATGATGGCTCTGCTTTCTCAGGCCTCTTCTTCTCCAGGCTAAGGGAGCCTCTCACCATGCAGGTTCCCCAGGTTATCAGCCTGGTGCCAGGTTATCAAAGGCCTTATATCACAATGCTCAGAGCTTCTGGGCTGGTCCAAAGTACTGAGTTCAGAGGGACCAAGGAGTTGACCTTGAGGGAAAAGGCAAAGGAAGACACTGGGAGACCAGCATTCTGGGGACTGGTCCTGAGCATCTGCCCTGCTGTCACTCCTGGACCCATGTCAGTCCCAGAACTGGAAGCCCACAGCCTGCTCTCTACTCAGGGTGGCCTGGGCTCATCAGTGGCATATAACATGGTCCACAGGCCCTGCGAGATCCTGCCTGCCCTGCACCCTCTGCCTAGGGCACCATCTCTCTCTTCTCTAAGATCTCAGCTTAGATTCCATGTCCCCAGAAAAGGTCCTCAATAGTTTCCCAGGTCCAGGGCTCCAGCTCAGAGATCCCATAATCCCACATAATTCCCCACCATGGTACTGGCCATGCCATATCACAGTGACCTCTCTTCTGGGTCCCGCTAGGCTGTGAGCTTTCTAAGAGCAAAGACACTCTCTGCCTGGGTCAACATTTTATCCCCAGAGCCTGTCACTGTGCCCACTCCCTCCATGATGTTTGTTGGTTGAATGAATGAATGAATGAATGAATGAATGAGTGAATAAATGCTTGATTTGAGAAAATCCTGATTGGTGGGAAAGATAAGCCAAAACTCAGAAAAGCTCTAGACCGGAATCCAGCAGACAGAGGTCTCAGGCAGTTCCTATGTCCTTCACAACTCTTGCCCAGGCCTCTGTGTCCAGATGAAACTTCCAAGACTGATTACAACTCAGTGTTGACCTACAGGCCTCCCACCACCCCAAATTAGTAATAACTAATATTTGAACTCTTAATAATCCCAATTATGATCACAATGCTAACAGTGACCATTCACTGAGTGTCTTACACTTCCATTATGACAGCGGTGCTACAAGGTTGGTTTTTATCCAATTTTGTAGATGAGGAAACTGAGGCATGGTCAGCAAATATCTGTCCAAGGCCATTCAGCTTGTGTGCAGCGAAGCTGAAATTCTAGCCAATTCTTCTGGCTCCATGGCTCTTACTACCCTCCATGCGCTCCTACTACATCTCTGTAGGAACTAGTGATGCTTCTGTTTTCCCCCAGGAGACAGGGGAGCAATCAGAAATGATAATGTAGAGGGAGTAGTGTTATGATAAAATCCAGGGTTCTCTGAGACTCCAGGGGAGGGCCCTGCAGACTGGAGCATCACTTGGGGAGACTGCCATGGAAGGGGAAGCCTGAGTTGCATGTCTTCTCTTTTTAGTTTTCTGAGATTTTTAAAACACAAAGGCAGTGTAGTCTCATAGACAAATTAAGCAAAAGCATCCCTGCTTCCCTCTTTCCTCCCCTCTAGAGTAACAAGAGTTGAGATTTTGATATGTATCTCCTAGACTTTCTATGCTCATGTAAACATGCATAGTGGTGTGCTGGTAGGTGTTTACAACTGATGGTGATGGTGATGGTGATGGTGACGGTGAGGCTATGTGCCAATTTCCATGGTGTAAATGCTCCCCCATGGCTGATTTCAAACTACTAGCATGAAATCAGTGAATGTGCAATTGGGAAGAAATATGCAATTGCAACTATTGTATGGTATTTCTACTCTGCAGCTACAGTAGAGGCCAGTACCCTCAAGAGCATAGAAAATCGTCAGTCAAATGTAGTAAAATAATTGGGAAGTGGTGACGTTTTGAATATTTATTGCCTTTTAAAAATATATCATTTATTGTAAGTTTATATCATTTAGTTTTTCAATAATGACTGTGTTTAACAACTGGTTCGCAAAATTCCTGAAAATTTAACAGTTGGCTCCCAGTCAGTATAAGCTGGCTCCGGCATAGCACTCATTTCATTTTTACTAAAATCTTAACATTTTATAATTTTTTCTTCTTTCTTCCTTCCTGCCTTCCTTCCTTTCTTGTTTCCTTCCTTCCTTCTTTCCTTCTTTCTTTCTCCTTTTCTTTTCTTTTCTTTTAGAAACAGGATCTTGCTTTGTCACCCAGGCTTGTGTACAGTGGCACAATCATGGGTTACTGCAGCCTCAAACTCTTGGGCTTAAGCAATCCTCCTGCCTCAGCCTCCTGAGTATCTGAGACCACAGGCGTGCACTACCACACTTGGCTAATTTTTGTAAAAATTCTTTGTAGAGACAGGGTCTTGCTATGTTGCCCAGGCTGGTCTCAAACTCCTGGCCTCAAGCAGTTCTCTGGCCTCAGCCTCCCAAAGTGATCGGAATACATGTATGAGCATCACACTTAGCCAATTTTTTCCCCTTTACTTGCCTTTTACTTAAAAGGCTCTTCATCCAATCATTCTTTCATTCAATCAGTATTCCACCATGTGCCATGCTCTCCCTATGTTAGGAACCAGGGCCACCATTATGATCAGGGCAGCCACATGCTTTGCACTCATTAGTTTACGGTCTAGCCAGGGAGGCAGTCAGTTACCAAATTGACAAGTAGATATCAACAAAATGCTCACTGCAATTAGGGCTCTTAAGGGAAGTTACAGGATGATGTAACAGAGATAATGCCATGATAGGCCAGTGATATGGAGGTTGAGGTGAGGCCAGGAAGAACTTCCCTTAGGGTCAAGGCTAGGGAAGGCTTCTTCTGTGGAGCTCACATAATCTGAGACCCCAAAGCTAAGAAGGGACCACATATTCAAAGCTTAGTGGAAAAAAATTGAAAAAGGATATGTTCACTTGGGTGCCATTTCCGTAAACTTTACACACATGCAAACAGTCCTGTGTGTTGCTCTTTGAAAAGTCCTTGTGTCATAAAAATGAGAAGGCTTCCCACCATCTCCAGGATTGTGGTTACTCTTGGAGGGAGGAAGGGAAAGAGAAGAAGTTGGAGGCAGAGAGGGTCTTCCACTGCATCTCAGCATTTTCTTGAAGCAAAAGGAGAGAGAGGCCTGAGACAAATATAACTCGTGTTAATTTTTGTTGGCTTTGGCTGATGGGCACAGGGTTGTCAGCTGCATTCTTTATAATTTCTGAATGCTTGAAATATTTCATGATTATTGTCATTTTTAAGGGTAGACAAAAGAGGCTCTAGGCGGTGGAACCAACCAATGTTAAGGCTCACCCTCAGGGCATTAAGGCTGCAGAAAAGTGAAAAGGGAGTGAGAGGCCCAGGGTAAGTTGGGGGGCAGGCCTGTAGGGTATGAAGGCTGTGGCCATAAATATGAGTTTTATTGTAAGTGCAGTGGATGCTATTTTGAGCTGGTGTGGGACATGATCTGATTCACATTGATAAAGGGCTTCTCTGCTGCTTTGAAGAGAACAATGGAGGCTTATGAATGGCACCAGGTTAGGTAGGAGTCTAGGCATGGTGACCATCCATTTGTTTCCCATCTCCCGGGAGTTCTCCCAGGCTCTGCTTCACCAAGTCTTCAGGGAACCAACCCTGATCTAGCTTCACCAAGTCTTCAGGGAACCAACCCTGATCTAGCTCATGTGTCAAAACTTATCAAGTTGTACATTATATGTCAATGATGCCGCAATAAAGCTGTTAGAAAGGAAAAAGAAGGAACATGTCATTATGAAAGAGAAAGAGGCAGGATGTATAAAAGTGTGGACCTGAAAAAAACTAATTAAAAATTATGGGAATGAAAAATATTCATCAAAATAAAGGTACTCATTAAAAAAGAAAACAAAGAAAGCTGGAAAAACCTCAGTAGATGAGAGAAACCCTAGATTAGACATAGCCGAAGAGATAATTGGTAGACTGGAAGAGAGTTCTGAGAAATTTTTCCAGAGAGTGCCCAGAATAATAAAGAGAAAAATATGGAAGAGTAGTTAAAAGACATGGAGGATATATTGAATTACTCCCATACATGTTTTTTGTTTGTTTGTTTTTGTTTTTGTTTTGTTTTGTTTTGAGACGGAGTCTTGCTCTGTCGCCCAGGCGGGAGTGCAGTGGCACGATCTCGGCTCACTGCAAGCTCCGCCTTCTGGGTTCACGTCATTCTCCTGCCTCAGCCTCCCGAGTAGCTGGGACTACAGGCACCAGCCACCACACCTGGCTAATTTTTTTTGCCATACATGTTTAACAGAAATTTTACTGAAAGAGAATGGAGAAAATGACTGAGAAGCTGTACTCAAAAGCCTAATGACTGAGAATTTTCCAGAATTGAAAAAGATATGAGTCTTGGAGTTGGAAGGTGTTCATCAAGTAATAAGGAGAATTTCAGGAAAGTAAATCTTCACTTCAAAACCATATAGCAAAACTACAGAAAGTCAAGAGTAAAAGGAAAGTCTTAAAATTTACCACAGACAGATTATCCACAAAAGAACAACATTAGACTGACAGCTGTTGCTTTTGTGCCAATGGCAGTCTTTTTAGCAATCTTCAGAGTGCTGAAAGAAAATAAAACTTAGCCTAGAATTTCATACCCAGCTGAACTCTGATTAAAGAGTGATGATGAAATAAAAGAGAAACCAGCCCAGCTTCAAACCCTGAGGCTCTTGAACATTTAGAGGTTGGGGAGAGGAGGAACCCTCTCAAATCACATATGTTCAGTCATCCAGCAGTGGCCTCTGTCTCCCACAGAAACTGTAAAGAGAGAAGGATTGTTTTAGCCTTTGTGGTTGCAAAGCAACGCCAGTGGAAAGGCCCCTTGTCAGCTATGTTGCTGTGTATTCCATCAAGACAGAGGAGAGAGATGGTTCCAGCTGCTTCCCATCTCCCAGGAATTCAAAACACCTGTGAAGGGCTTTGTGAGTCTAGGAGAATAGGATCCCCAGTGTCCCTAGAAGAATGGGAATGGGTGGAGAGAAGGTAGCAGGGATTCTGAACCCAGCCTGCATTTCAGTTATGTAGCAGTGGTGACATTTCAGGGGGAGGGGGAGGGAGCAGGTGGGGCCAGGCCCTGGGCCCTGGTTGGGAAGGAGCCCAGGGACATGAGAACCCCTCTAGAATGGCCCATCCTAGACTCTTTCTCTTTCTTCCAGATTGTGGACAAGAACAACCGCTATAAGTCCATAGATGGCTCAGACGAGACCAAAGCCAACTGGATGAGGTGAGCCCTGCTCTGCTGATGTCCCGGGGGTCTTGCCTGGCCTCTGGAAAGGAGACAAGGGAGTGTGTTGGGCCTATGGGAGCTCCAGTGGCGGAGACTTCTGGAGGCTGCTGTTTGCAGGGTTTGGGATGCATCTAGCACTGAAGGACCCGCCTTTTCCCCTAGGCCTCCATCAGGGGGCTCTAGAGGATGGCGTGTGGCCAGGCTGTTGGGATGCAGGGACCCCTTGGGGTGATCACTTGCCAGTGTATCTGGAGGACCTGGGCCCCAGGCTTCTGGCAGCATTCCTAGGGAGGAGGAGGAGAATGTCCCCCACCTAGGACTGTGACACCTTCTCAGAGCAGGCTCCTGTAGTGGTGGTGTGAGAATTGTCCCAATGCAGTCCCAGCAGTTGTTTAAACAGCCTCCATGGAAGAAAGGGCTCTGACAAAGTCTTCAGCTCAGTTTTTGGCAGTGTTGTTGCCTAAGTTTGAGTACTTTGAAGCGTCAGCTTTACGCTGTTCCCGTGTTTGTGGCAGAAGTTTGCACCAGAAGATTCCTTAAATGCCAGCCAGAGGAGGCAGGAGACTGGCCCAGGGTCACCCAGGGATGACTGAACTGAGCCTGGAACCATGGGCCCAGTGTGATGCTGATGGTCTGTGTCGTGTGTGAGGGGCTTTGCCTGGTGGGGTTTGTGGACAGGGGTGGGAGATCTGACCTGCCTTGTCGCCTGCTTGGTGGCTTCTCTCTGGGACCTAGGAGTACTGACTGGGGATTTGGATCTGGGTGGGAGGGGAAGGAAGCCTCAGATGTCTGGAGTCAGGAGCACAGCCACACCATGGACCTGGGGCCCTCTGCTGGCATGTGCACAGTTCTGTGACCCATGGGGCCTTGAGGCTGGTGGTGGGATTGTGCTTGGAGAGAGGACAACTTCCTAAGAAGGAGTGTGCTGTCTTAAACTCGGAGACTTTCTGAGCAAATGAGGAGAAACAGGTTTGAGGCGAGGAATATGTGATGAGGGCTCCTGTGCCCTTCCTGGTGGCTCCACTGCCCACCTGTACTCCTATCAGAGCGCCCTGAGCGGCTGAGCAGCAGTTCACACCTCCCAGAGTACTTTAGCGTTTGCCCTCTTATGGGTTGGGGCAGGTGTTCTCATTGCCGTTTGCTGGGTACAGAACAGAGGCTCCAGAGATGAGCGGGCCCCCTGCCTTGCAGTGTGGAGAATAGCACCCACTGCCCCCAACCTCCTTGCACACAGCTGATCAGACACTGCCCTGAAAGTGGCCCCAGGGAGGTGGCTTGACACCTGCGACTGCCTTCTCTTCTCACTGCCACGGGGTCCAGGTCAGCTGAGCACTTACAGTTCATCACCTGTGTACTGAGCACCTAGGTTGAGTCAGACTGTGAACTGGAGTGGATCACCCAGTCCTGCCCCACCACACCCCATGCCCCACCCCCGCTGGCCCTTCCCAGGCTCACACCTCCCACCACAGAGATGACTTTCCAGTGGAGTTGTTGCACCGAGGCACAAATGTGCTGCAGGGGCCCGGGTGAAAGAGGAGGGGTTCGTTGACATGGGCCTTCAAAGGAGCCAGGATTGTGTCTGGGGACACTGGGGTGTGGTGTCAAGTCAGGCTGTCGGGCAGCTGCACAGTTTGGAACCCCGGCCTGTGCCGCTGTGCTGCCTTCCCTGTGGCTGCAGCCTGGCTCCAGGCAAGTAGGGGATAGCATGCGTGTGTCCACTTGGGAATCAGGCTTTCTGTGCTGTTACTCTTAAGGCGCCAGGAGATTTGCCCATAGAACTGAATCTGTTCCACTCTTTCACCCATCTCTGATCCTTCCCCTTGGGGACAAGGCCTTCCCAAAACCCCAAAGAAGGGGAGTTATCATCTGAACTAACTTAGCTATCCTCTGGCACCCCACAGATTGTGACTTAATTGGGCTGGAGATGGGCCCTGGGCCTTGGTATTTTTAAAGCTAGTGATTCTGATGTGCTGCTAGCATTGAGAACCACTGCTCTGTTCAGATCTTCGTGCCACAGTGGTCAAACTGAGGGTAGGGCAAGGTCTTGCTCAAGAGCATACAGTCAGGGTAGCAGAATCAGGATTTGAACTTCTTGCTCTGTAATCCTAGGTCAGTGTTCTTCCTGCTTGTGCACAAGGGACCAGGTGAAGCGTGGCTTCCTGGGCCTGGATGGGCACTGGTGAGCAGGGGTTTGGGGGTTTCTGCTACTGCCACTTGCTAGCATGGTATCTGTCCTGTTCTGCTCCCAGCCTGTCCTGATTCAAGATGGCATCTGGGTAGTCACAGCTGGTGGGCTCTCATCTTATGACAGCTCAAAGAGCAGGTTGGGGTTGGGGATGCAGTTCATTGCCATGGAGACACCCCTCCTGTTGGTGTTGGAGGGAAAGCTGTTAATCCTGGGAATCTTCCTTCCCCTTCATGTCCGGCTTCCATGGTGTAGCTCTTTCTGATTTGCAGATACTCTTCCTTGCACTGTCATGGCACTACTTGGGGATGATTGAATGGAATCAGTTAGTTTCTTAACAAAATTAATGGTGGGCGAGGAGGGGAACAGGTACTGTTGTGTTGAGCTTATCTTTATGAAGCCCTATGCTAGGTGATCTGTCTGTGGTGATTCTCAACTGGGCACTATTTTGTGCCCCAGGGGCATTTGGCAAGGCCTAGAGACATGTTTGGTCATTGGATGCTATCAGGTAGAAGCCAAAGATGTTGAAAAAATCCTGTATTACACAGGACACCCCTTCCCCCCAACAAAAAATTATCTAGCCTCAACTGCCAATAGTGGCAAGATTGAGAAACCCACATTAAGTCCTCCTGATAGCCCTGGGCAGTGACACTAGAATTATCACCCTAGTTTTATGGAGAAGGAGGCTGGGTTCACATGAGTCCCATGGTTTGGCCCAAGGAGACTCAGTCTCTAGTCCCAGGTCTAGTCCCATGTTCCTGCTACCATCTTGGACCGGGTAATGAGGCCCCCAGCCTTCTTCCCATCTTCTGGGCCCTGGTGTTTTGGGTGCATGAGTAGGAAGGCGAGGGCTAAAAGATGTTGGTGCCGCCGGCCTTCCCCTCTTGGTTTCAGAAGGAAACCAAGGAGTGAATGCGCTCTGAGCTTTCCTCCATACCCTCATGTCCTCTCTTGGGTGGATTTTTTAACCTTTTATCACTGGTTAAAGGGTGACAGAGCCACGATGTGGAGAAATCGAGTTCCAAAGCCAGAGCAGGAGCCAAGTGAAATGGAAGGGCCATGCTATGCCCCTTGCCCAGGGCCTCTGGCTGCTCAGTTGAGAGGGAATCCCAGGTCCCCCTGGTGTCCACCAGAGTGGAACTTGTCTCCCTCAGGACAGTCGTGGGCTTCTCAAATTCTACCAAAAAGCCACAGCAGAAGAAAGCACTCCCATGGGAAGGAAACCTGTTTTCCTGCACATATGCAAAGGTGGGGGCTTGGAGAACTCACTGGGATAGGGAAGGGGTAGGGGAAGAGAGCCACTGGGCAGAATCAGCTTTCTGTGGCCACACCTTAATCACGGCATTGTCACTGCTACATCCCATAGCAGCCCAGTGTAAATAGTATCCCTGGTTATGTATTCTTCTGAGCCATTCAGTCAGCTGTAGGGCTGTAGGTAATACCGCTTTACAGAGACAATGGTCTAATCCTAATTTCAATAAGATCCTTTATTGCTACCTTTAAGAGATTTTAAGCCCCTTACATCATGTTTTTCCCTCCTTAGTAATAACCCTGAAGGGTTGTGGTTATTATTCTGGACAGGGAGAGTATAGTGTGAAAGGTTGAACTTGAACTGCCCTAGCTCTCACAGCTAGTAAGAGCTAACGCAGGCCCTGAAACCAAGGCCTTCGACTCTGAGTTCAGTGCTCCCTCCCATGTAACGCGTCTCTTCTTTCCACCCTCCCCTCCGAGGAGTAGTGGAAGGGACCTCTCAGTAGGAGGAGGGTGTGGTGGGGGCCAGGTTGCCCCAGATGCCTCCTGGCTCCCCAGCTGGGGGCCAGCAATTAGGAAGGAGGAGGACCACCTGCGTTGACGGTCATTTACCCAATTGTGCTTTGTGGGATATTCAACCCAAGGAATGTGGCACACCTGGCCGAGCGTAAGAGGAAGCCCAAGTTCTCCAAGGAGGAGCTGGACATTCTTGTCACAGAGGTGACTCATCACGAAGCAGTGCTCTTTGGGAGGGAGACCATGCGGCTGTCCCATGCTGACAGGGACAAGATTTGGGAAGGCATAGCCCGGAAAATCACCTCCGTCAGCCAGGTGCCCCGCTCCGTCAAGGACATTAAGCACAGATGGGATGACATGAAACGGAGGACCAAGGACAAGCTGGCCTTCATGCAGCAGTCCCTGTCAGGCCCTGGGGCTGGGGGCCGGGCCCCCACCATCGTGCTCACGGCCCACGAGAGGGCCATCGAGTCGGCGCTGCTCACAGCCCATGCAGGGCGCGGCTTCCCCAGGGCGGAATTGGATGGCACCGACAGCCCTTCGACCAGCTGTGAGTATCACCAGTCCCCCGCCGCCCAGCCGGCCGCCTGCCCCCCAGCCTACACTCCACAGTCTCCCACCAACTTTCCTTCTGGTTCTCTCATGTCCCTCTCTGTCCAGCCCACTCTTTCCATCCTCCCCTCCTTCTCCCACTCATCTCCTCTCCATCTCTTTTTGTGCATTCATTCTAGAATATTTACTGAGCATCTCTGTGCCAGAGCCATGCTAGGAGCTGGGAAGACAGCTGTGTGTAAACCCCACACAGGCCCTGCTCTTGGGGAGACCCTGGACTCCTAGGAATAAACCAACCTTAAATAATTGCACGAGTAAACTGGTAACAAAGGGATGAAGGACACAGGAGTCCAGGAGGTCCTGAGAGCAAGGCTGACTTCATGAGCATGCAACCTGAACAGTCTCAGGGGCCACGGGGTTTCAGGCTCTGCTGTCACCATCTGGACATTCTTCATAGTTTTTGAGCCAGGGGCCCCACGTTTTCATTTTGCATTTGACCCAGTGGGTAACGTAGCAGCTCTGTCTGAGAGTTAAGGAGTGGGGAAAACTGTCGCCACTGGGGGCTGGGGAAGGCTCCCTGAAGAAGTCCAGTGGACTGGGATGTGAAGGGTAAGAGTTAACCAGGCCAGGCAGCAGCGTGGGGCGCGGAGAAGGGGAGGGGAGGCGCGCAGGCAGAGAACAGCATGTACGAGGCCCCGCATCAGGAAGGCGCTTGGCACGTTCCATGAACAGTGAGAAGCCAGGAAAGCCCAAGTGTAGCAGCGCGGGGGAGGGGGCTGGAGACGAGGCGGCCAAGCTGTGAAGGCCTGGGCCGTGGAAAGATCAGTTCCTTTCTGTGTCTGGTCCTGACTGCTTTGTTCCTCTATTATTCTCCTTACTCCCCTGCCTGAGCCACGCTGCCTGCCCCCCCTTCTCTGTGTGCTGCCTCTCTCTGCCTGCCCTACGGCTGCCTCTCAGCTCCCTCTCCATCCTCCTGGCTGCTCCCCTACCGGCTCCCCACCCCTCTTCTCCCTCTGTACTTGTCCCTGCCTTTCCTCTCTACTTCCTGTGTCTCACATGCACTTTGAAGCCAGGGCCCCAGCGACCAGGGCGGGTGTCCCTTGGGGCTGGAGTTCTAGTTGGGGCTCAGCAGAAGGGGGAGTACTCGAGGCCTCTGCAGGGGCTGCACCCCTTTCTTTCCACTTCTGCACATCTCCCCCGCCCCCCACCAGCTGCAGTCCCCACTAGAGGCCGTCTGCCTGACTGGCTCGTGAGTGGTGGGAGCCAGGCAGCAGAGGCCCCAGGGAAGCAGCCGTGGCTCAGCCTGTGGGAAGGTGCTTCGCAAAGACTCCCTTGGCTTTCCCTTCCCGGGCCCCCTGCCATCAGGATCCGCTCGCTTCCTGTTTGGCTGGGGCTCCTGACAGGTGGTGGTTCACAGAGTCAGATGTTTAGGACTGGAAAAGAACATGGAGACCATTTAGTTCAACTTCCTTGCAATGCAGAAAGTAAGCTCTGAAAACCAAGGTGGCCCCAAGCTCGATTCAGAAGCAGGACTTGAACCCGGGTGTGCTGGCTTCCTGTGAATCAGCGTTTTCCTAAGTCTTAAGAGGATTCTACCCCGTGATAAGAATAAATGGGGGGTCAGCATCCAGTAAAGCCTGTTCCCTGCATCCTGCTCCGCTCACCCCTCCATCTCCCTGAAACTGAACGTAGTGAGGCCACCAAAGGTTACCTGGGCTGACAGGGAGCCCGAGTGTGCCATCGGGCAGAGCCTGCTTGACCCCATGGCAGGCTCACAGCCCTCCCTTTCCCTGCAGCGGCCAGCTGCGGCAGCACTCAGCCAGGGGCTTTGCAGAACGGGGACCTGGGAGAGAGGGAGCAGCATCACCTCGCCAGGCCTCACTCCTTCCAACACTGGCCATGTTAGAAAGGTCTCTGGGATCTCGGGATGGCTGCTGTCCCACCAAGCACTGCCAAGAGACACAGGGCTCCTACCAAGGTGGCCCAAGTGAGCCCCCAAGACCCCTGGGAGGTATGAGGTAACTATAGGTTGAACCTGTCTGTCCTCCCCATCACCTTCCTGGGGGGTAGTTCTGAGCTGAGCTGTCAGATCCAGGCAGGGAGGGCTTGCCTGTCAGTAGAGTCAGTCCATACATTATTTATTCCTGCCACAGGGATTAGCCCATACCCTTGGTCACTAGAAAGCAGGACCCACATGTGCAGAGGCTGGGCCCCCTTCCCTGTGTCCATCTGCAAGGAGCAGTCTGTCCAATGGCCCCTGTGTGGTCAGATGCTCCTGGGTGGGAGCACAATGTGACTGAACTGGAAGCCTGCCTTGGGGGACAGGGGGACAGCAGGGCTGGTTGCAGAGGTAGCTTTCCTGCTCTGCACTGTCCTGCCGGTTTCTTCAGCCTGTCAGCATCCGCTGTGGTGATTCAAAGGTGCAGATTCCATATTAGTAGTCTTTTATCCGTCGCCTCCCTCCCACTCTTCCCCCCAAGTCCCCAAAGTCCTTTGTATCATTCTTATGCCTTTGCGTCACATGGTGCAGTGTATACTGCTTGGGTGATGGCTACACCAAAATCTCACAAGTCACCACTAAAGAACTTCCTCATGTAACAAAATATCACCTGTACCCCAATAACTTATGGAAAAAAAGGGTGCAGGTTCCAGCAAGGCCACAAGATGGCCCCAAGCAATGCAGACGTGGCCTCAGAGAGGCCGGCGCTCAGAGGGCCAAGAGCGTCATAGTACCTTTGGGCAGGTGCCGCTTCTTCAGTGTTGCAGAGCGCCTTCATGTTTGTCATCTTGTTTATGACTCTTCTTAACACCCCAATTAGGCAGCCAAGCCGCTGGACATGCAAACAGGGCAGATGTTATCATTGCAGAAAGTGAGTTGCAGAGAGATGAAGTGGCTGCCGAGGTCAGGAGCTGCTGGGTCGGCACACAGCCGCTGGGCTGTGGTCTCTAAGTCCCCTGGCCTGGGCTCTTTCCCGCTAGAATGGAGCTGTTCCGTGAGAGGAAGAGGAACTTCCCCCCAGGGGTGCTGGGCCCACGCACCTCAGGGATTTGGGGAACAGTGATTTCTCTATGAGTAGGGGCCAAACTAGACTGTAGGGTGGCAGGGCAGGGGATTACTCAGGTGTTTTTCAGGGGCAGGGCCAACCCCCGGGCCTCCCTCCTTCTGCCTTTTGTAACCATTTTTCCATCTTTGTTTCTGTCCTCCAAGATGATGAAGATGAGGAGGCGCCTGGGCCCTCAAGGCAGCCTCTTCGGGTGCCTCTGCAGCAGTCTCCGGAGGAAGAGGCCCACCTGGCCAGGCCCGCCCTGCTCCGTTCATCCTCCTCCTCA
The DNA here is from genome assembly GCF_003255815.1 of Theropithecus gelada. Classification (NCBI taxonomy): domain Eukaryota; kingdom Metazoa; phylum Chordata; class Mammalia; order Primates; family Cercopithecidae; genus Theropithecus; species Theropithecus gelada. The sequence goes on along the minus strand of NC_037682.1, from coordinate 20,414,980 downwards.
GACCAGTCTGAGACGGTGGGCCCCAAGCCAGAGGCCCTGCCCCATCCCTCACCCCAGGCCCAGGCTGCCTGCAGGACCCCTCGACCGCACCCCAGCCCACCCACCACGGGCCTTGACTGGCAGCTCCTCCACGTCCATGCCCAGCAGACCGAGGTGTTCCGGCAGTTCTGCCAGGAGCTGGTGACCGTGCACCAGGACATGGCCAACAGCATGCACGTCATCGGCCAGGCCATGGCCGAGCTGACCAGCCGCGTTGGTCAGATGTGCCAGACGCTGACAGAGATCCGGGATGGGGTTCAGGCATCTCAGCGGGGGCCAGAAGGGGCAGCTCCTATGGGCTGCACTCCCCAGGCCACCCAGGCCCAAGCCCCCCTGCCAGAGCCCCCGGCAGCTTCCCCAGCATCAGCCCCTACACGGACTACCAGGTCTCGGAAGAGAAAGCACAATTTCTAACCCAGCTAGTCTGCACTAGGAGGAAGAGCCATGGAGGAGGGATGTCTGGCCTCACAACAGGGGCCAGTCTGTCGTGTCCAGGAACAGGATCGATGACCCTTGTAGGACATTGGGGGCGCTGTCACCTCCTCACCGAGCGCAGGTTGCTGCCTGTGCTCTAACAGAGCATGTATTCAGCCCCGCACCCTCATCTTTGGCGGATGCTGAAGATGCAAGAAAAGCCACCTGCTTGATGCTTGCTTGGCCTGGAGATCGTTCTCCTCTTGGTCTGTGTCCTGTGGCGGCAGGCCTTGCAGGGAAGGGGGGTGCAACAGTGGGGAGCATCTGAATGAAATCCCGCTTTCCAACCTTGGGGCTGCTGTATCGGCCTCCCACACGTGACCTCCCAGGCCCTGATGCTGCTGCTTTTGAAGGGGTTGAGGCCTGATGGACAGATTGAGTCAGTCCTTCAGGGAGGGGTCTGCCCTCCCTTGCCCTGGGGTGGTGCCCGCCTTGGCCCTCCGCTTGCCCTTGTGCGCGTGCTCAGCTGCTGTGCTTGCCTTTTTTGGAGTGGGGAGAAGAATGGGATGACATCGGAGGAAGGAAAAGACTGTCTTGCATTCATAGAGAGCACTTTATGCTTTTCCTCGCCCTTGCAGAGGGGTGGTCTCAGTGGGGGCTCAGGACAGTCAGCTCGAGGCAGCCAAGTCAGGTATTATTATGATCATTTTTATCATCATCATCTGTGTAAGACAAATGACACAGCCAGTTAGTGAGAGGGCCAGGACTGGAAGCCAGGGTGTCAGTTTTCCCAGCTCCTCTGTCAGAGGCCAGATCTGGAGTAGTGGGAAGGGGGTGGGGGGCGGGCCTTGCCCCTTGCCAGGCCTCTGCCTCCTGTATCTCTGCTCCTGCCTCAGCTGTCCTGGGTGGAGGTGGGAGGCACCTAGCATTTAGCAGGTGATTCTCCCACCCTGCCCTGGCCCTATGGCTCATAGCCAGTGGCTGAGAGAGGCAGGGCCAGATCTCAGGAGCGGAGGGCAACCTCTTCCCTGGCTTCTGAAAGAATCCAGAGCCCAGTAGGGCTCATGTCCCATTCCAGGTTCCAGCATGCCTTGCCTCTGCTTGCTCGGGCTGCCTACGCACTAGCTACACACACCTCTAGCTTCGTGTTTCATATTGGAGTGTGGGGAGAAAACTGGGTTCTTAGCATTAGAGAGGGAAGTGGCAGGTGGCAGATACAAGCTTAGCTCTGACCTGGGTGCGGCTCAGCTGTGTGTCCTTTTTTTCCCCTGACCTGAAGCTGACCCCAGCAGAAGTCCCCCAGTCAACCCCTCCACCCAACAACCCCCCACCCTCCCATCCTGCCCCCAGCCGTAGTAGGAGCTGGGAGGATTGCAGCACCCAGTGCCTTCCAAGGCCGTTCCTGGAGTGCTGCTTGTAAACCCAAGCCAAGCTTTGTCCCACATAGGGAGAATGGAAGGTGACTGCAACGTCCCTGTGCCTTTGGCTCCATCTCCCCATTCTGTGGTTTTTTGGGGGTTCCTACTTCCCTCAAACTGAACACACTCCTGTCCAACAGCCCGATGGCTTAATTATTGCCTGGAATTGCCCGGCCTCCTATGCTGGAATCAAAGATTGCCTTCCGAAGTATTTTTGTTAAGATGGCAATAAAAAGAAATCGATCTCACTCTTTGAACACACCCAGTGTCCAGGATCTTTCTTTGGTGTGTATTCTCTTTCTTCATTTCCTGTGAAAACCTCAAGGTCCCCAAAGCAGGGGTTAGATGATTAAGGAAAAGCATGTTGGTGAGAAGGGCTTGAGTGCCCCTTGATTTCCCTGATTCTATAAACTGCCAGATTCCCTGTATCCAGCACCATGCCAGGCCCTCGGAGGAAAGGACGGGCTTGCATAGGCTTAAGGGATGGAGCATCCATGCACGAAACCACTCAGTTATATTTCATTTCTCTGCTCTTCAAAAGTGAGGTGTTGCTAAGTCAATTTTACCTTTTGTTCCCTAAAAGTAAGTAAGACGTTCTGGTAAAACAATTACCGTTTCAGACAGGAGGCTCTAGAGGGGTCAGGGGCTGTCCATGTGCCAGTGCGCACTTTAGGGGCCCCCTGAGGCGTGACCCTCCCCACCAACCCAGGTGTCTGTGTCTGGCACTGGCAAGGCTCTGCCCACCTAGATCTGAGGCTTCTCAAAGTAACCAAAGCTGCCTCCTCTGCCAAGAGGAAGCCTCCTCACCTGTGCATTGCTCTGGCTTAATGCCAGTCCCAGAGAGCTTCTCTAAGGCAGGAAATCCCCAAGTCTTGCCCACAGATCCCCTTTCTAGAAGGTTCTAACCTACCTTTAGCCTCTTGAAATCCAGGCCATCCTCCGCAGTTCTTGGTCAAAAAGCATGACCATAGAAATGAAGGACTACCCAATTTTCGAGAGATGCAAAGATGCCATGAAACCATTCCCAGGGCCTTCTTTCCCAAGGTCAATGTATGAAGCAGTGACTGGCTGGCTGCTCTCTCTGTTCCTGGGGAGGGAAGGGGCCGAATCGGAAGCTGTAAAACTGAAATGGAAGTCAGAGCAAAAGGGACAGCGAGGACTTGTCAAATTGGGATGGAAAAGATTTTCAGTTTCTGTTTCTTGGCTTCAGTGGGGATTGTGGGGCTAGCACATTAAAACAGGGAGAGGAAACTTGGATGAGAGGCAGAAATGAATTGGAAGAGGGAGACCTGTAGCCATGACCAGGTGGATGTGTGACCCAAAGCCCCTCCTAGCCCCGAGACCTATGCATGTGAGAACACTGAGCCCAGCCTCTTCTCGGTCAGTCTTTTCCTAGTTCTGCCTCCCTAATTGGGGCAGCTTCCTTTCTATTGAAGATACCCATTAAGCAGTAGTGTCTGAGCCTAGCCTAGTCGATTCCCTCCAGCAAAATGGATGCCCTGTGTTATGTTCTCTTTTGTGTTGGAACCAATAGTCATGTCCTGACCCAGCTAGAAAATATGATGCACTTGATAAGACACAGTGGGTGAGGTCTGAGAACTGTTGTCTTAGTACTTACCTATCTAGTCCCCAAGGTCAGCGGGGAGGTTGGAATAAAAACAATCCAGGATCATCATGACAGGTTTAGTCCAGAGCTCTCCACCACCATCAGCAGCACCGCCACCTTCCCCTTGATTGCTCCAAAGGTCCCAAATTCTGTGGGTTGGAGTTGAAATGCCTCAATAAGCGCTAGCATTTGCAGAACAGCCTCAGCCAGGCATTCTCTGTGCCTTCTCTCAAGAGGTAGTGACCTGGTAACTCCTCAAACCTCCTTGCAAAGAGCTGCTCAGCCACAATGGATAGATTTTGTACCTCCTGGTAGCCTTCCACTCCTTGGGGAGGGCTTCTGCTTTCCGCAGCCATGTAATGAATGGAACAGGCACAGTTCTTCATAAAGGGGCTGTTGTGAATAGGAACAGAAGGGTTCTGGGGAGTGGCTCAAGCCAGCATGTGTTAAGACAAAATACTTAAAAGCAGGAGATCTAATTAGAGGTAACAGGTTTGGGGACCTAGCTGGCTCCATTTAGCTTTACCTCTTAAATGATATAACATAAACATCTTGTCAGGGGAATGGGTTGTGATTCACCAAGAGTTGTCATAGATATCATAGTTCAAATGCTAAGTTTCGGAACAACCAAATACAACAAAATCTGAATAAGTGTTGATCTGCCTTTGAAAATACTTTGTGATTTATATAATGCCTTGAGGTTAGCTTTCCCAATATTGATTCTTGATGGATAGAAACAGACCAGAAGATGGAAAGAGAAATTGACTTGAATCTTTCTAAACCTTTTGACACACCCTAGAAGTTGCTCTTTTGAATAAATAAATCCGTGATAGGAATGTATTTCTCATCTAGCTTTTTCTCTTGATGTTGACTGTCAGAGAAATAATTCTAGCTTTTAGAGCTTGGTGGTTGTTTAGAAACTGGAAGAAAAAAAAGGAGAAGACAATATTCTCCAATCCTGGTGCTCTGTGATTCAAGTGAGTCTTGTGAGAAAAAGATGAATGAATGGTTTTCCTTTCGTATCTGGGAGCAGGAAAGTTTGGAACGACTTCTATTCTGTGCTAACTGCAAGGTTGATTATTTTTGGATGTCAAATCCTAGACTCTCACTAAATTGGGGACTGGAAATATTTTACATATTCAGAAGAAATCTCAGCTATGGAGAAAAGTCTGACTCACAGTTGTAGAATTGAGATCGGGAATTATTTATTTGGAGCAACTTCTGTCAGCCAGGAGGGTCTCTTTTCCTTTCTCTTATGTCCTTTGTTAATAACATCACGGCTGGATGCGTGGAAATCACCGTGTGGTCTTCACTACTCAGAGATAGCGATGCTTATATCTGATGCTGATAAGAACACCGATGTGTTGGGGCTAACAGAGAACACAGACCTAGGACAAGATGCAAATTCTGGGGGATCTAAGCACTGTAAATCCTGCAAGTTCTACACCTCCATGGTGGAGCCTGTGGCTTACTTCTCTCAAAAGGTTGAAGCAGCCAAAGCCAACATTTGCTGTCCCGTCCGCCTTGGTCTTACCCCTTCTGAGGTCTTGCAGCATCCTGTTGCCAGAATGGATTGTTCCCTGGACTCCAGTGATCCTCCTTGGAAGGCAACAGCCTCCTCCCAGGCTCTCCAGATGAGAAAGGCAGGATATAGATGAGGGGCAGCTGGTGCCATCCCTGGGACCTCTAGAATGTAGATTCTCCATGCTGCTAGCCGCCACCACTGTCACCTCATACTGGAATTGGCATTCATATATTTCTTTTCTTTGTGTGTGTGTCAGAGGTGAGGTGGGTGACAGTAATATTTGTTTATTGAGGGAAACTTTGAAAGTATGCAAAATTACAAAGATGATCCACCTATAAGGGGTTGTCACTGTTAAAATATTGGTATATTTCCTTCAAGTTGTTTACTGGGGCTTGTTTTTAAAGCATTATTGGAACCATAGTCTAAATACTTCCAGTCCCATTGTTCTCACACTATCTTATTTCAACACCATCTTTCCATGTCATAAAAGATTTTTTGAAAACATTTTTCTATAGATGAGTAGCATTCCATTGTATAAATGTAGCATCATTTATGAAATCATTTCTCTAGTATTAGACATTTAAATGTTTTGCCTTTGTACTACTATACACAATGATACAAGTCACCATAGTGGTATGCCGGGTTTGCATGCTTCATCTGTAAATGTTTCTTGAGCCATGTTGCCACATTGTTTCCTAAAGGGTTACACCTGTTAATTCTACATCATCAGTACAGGAGACACCTTTCGTACCACCTTTACCAATAGAGATATTATCATCTTTTAGAAATCTGTGCCAATGAGACAATGTGCTATGCTGTGTTTCTTTTATTAGTGATGCTGAATACTTTTCATTTGTTTATTATCCACTTGAATTATTCTGTGAATTTTTGTTTCCCCTGGACTTTTCCAGATATAATTCACTGGGCTACACCAGTCAGATGGACTTTGATTATTGTCCCTGGTTTATGAGATAAACCATCACATAAAGAACTAAGTTTATTTTTTACTACAAATTTCCTAGATGCTTGTGTATCTCAGAACCCTAAAACGCCAACTAATTTCCTCTTGTGTTCTGATCTGTAGACCTTCTCTCCTCAGCAGGTGTTCCCTCATCTCACCTTTTGGAGGTGGGTAGGGTGGTGGGCTGGATGTTGCAAATGTTGTTTCAGTGAGAATGGGCAAGGGCCATAGAATCTGAGGGTTTGACAGAACTTTAAAGGTTTTCTGGTCATTGCCAAGTTGGTGCTTTACATGCCCACATAGGAGCCATGAGTTACAGTGGGAAACGTGCATAGAACTCAAAGCTTCATCTCCCATTTATTAGCTGTGTGACTTTGGGCAATTCGCTTGGCCTCTCTGAGCCTCAGTCTTCTTATCTTAAAATCATGTAGTAAGATTAACCAGTGGTTGTCAACCTTCTGTAGTCTCTTATTTACCTTCCTCCCCTGTCCCCACTGGAGCCCCCATTTTTTAAAGATTTTGATCTTTAGCATTTATTAATTGATCTGTTGGACACCTTGTCACATGGGCTATTTGAGCTAGGCTTTGTGAAATACTGGAAACAGTTGAAAGACCCCAGCCTTACCACCATCAGAGGCCTGTGGGTATCTGGGAACCCCTGTGGTTAAAAGTTAGTGAAGAGTAGAAGAGATGACCTTTCAGTTTTTCAATCACCTATAATATCTAGTTGATATATTTTCCATATACTGTGAGGCAGGCAGGGCAGGTGTCATATCCAGTCTCAGAAAACAGAGATTCTTAGAGGTTTGGAGATCTGCTTGAGGTCCCACAACACAGTGACATTGGGACAGGGATGGGTTCTGGCCAGTGCTACTTCTCCGGACAGGGCAGCTGCTCTGCCGATGTTCACACGGGACCACATGCCTGTGGACTTTTAACCAACCACACTTGCCCAGCACTGGGCCGGCACCAGCGGGCACTCAACAAAGGGTGGCCCATGCGTTCTCATCTCTCTCCCCTCCCTGCTAGGTACGTGGTCATCTCTCGGGAGGAGAGGGAGCAGAACCTGCTGGCGTTCCAGCACAGTGAGCGCATCTACTTCCGGGCATGCAGGGACATCCGGCCTGGGGAGTGGCTGCGGGTCTGGTACAGCGAGGACTACATGAAGCGCCTGCACAGCATGTCCCAGGAAACCATCCACCGCAACCTGGCCAGAGGTGAGTGCCATGCTCCACGCGGACTGTGCCCACCACTGAGCCCCAGGGGAGGCCTGGATAGCTTCTTTTGGAGCTTCCTGAGAAAACCAATGGGAAATACAGTTCCCAGCAATGGGAAGACCCAGAGTAATTTGGGGGAACAGATGGTTGAGGTCTGAGCAGCAGCCCTGGGCCAGGCAGGGGCCACCCCAGCACGTTCTCTTCCCCTATGGTCTCAGAAATCCTTACCACACACATTTCAGAGTATCCATGACAGAGACAAGCCCCCAAAGCCAAGCAAATGTATTTAATCAAAATGTACCCTATTTCCCCAAGTCCAGTTGATGAAAAGATGTTACACACTGCTACTGCCTCAATAATGATCGCAATAACAGGGAACATTTACTAAATACTCATTATGTGAAATACTGACAACAGTTCAAGGACCCCACTCTACCACCATCAGAGGCTTGTTGGGTATCTGGGAACCCCTGTGGTTAGAAATTAGTGAAGAGGAGAAGAGATGAGCTTTCAGTTACCTACAATATCTGGTGTTGATATATTTTCCATAACCTGTGAGCAGATTTTCTGCATGTTTCCATGTAATCATCATAGCAGCCGTCCCTACCCTGTCAGTGTACCCTGAGAATTAGATGAAGTCGTGGACGTGTGGCCTTTAGGACGATGCCCGCCTCCATCATCAGAAGTCCTCAGCTATAAACTTTTAATACTCATGATCCCACGTGGATTCTTTTACCCATCTTACAGATGTGCAAACCAAATATCAAATGAATACAGTGATTCATCCAGGGTCACCTGGCTAGGAAGGACAGAACTAGGTTTCTAATCCATATCAGTCTGACTTCAAGGTCTAAGTTCTGACCTCCAATGTTACCTGGTGTCCCAGAAAAATCCTGTCCCCTCCTTGGTTCCTCCTGGTGTCTCTACTGCAGTCCTAATGAGATGAAGTGAAAGAACAATATCTATCAAAAGAAGAAGGTTGGCAGGAGGTGGGAGGGTGACTTAGGTGTGGGAAGCTGGGTGGGTTGGGTGTCCATTCAGAAGCAGTTTTACTGCTTCTCAGCATAAGAAGAGAGTTTAACTACTCTCAGCCTCTAGTCCTTTACCCTTTTATTCCATCCTCATCCTGCCCAGGGTAGACTGGTGAGTCCAGGCCCTTCTTTCAAGGGTTTTTTTTTTTACACTAAAACCACACATCCAAATACCTAGAGTCTATCTGGTGCCAGGAACCAAGGCTGTTCCCAAGCCTCACTGTATCGTGTTCCTGACCAACTTACTAATTGGAAATAAATCTTCACTTGGAATATGAGGGGAGAAGACGAAAAGGGGGTGGGAGTGACCTATTCAAACTAAGCTATCTTTAAAAGCAAAACAGAACAAAGCAAACTGTGGACATTGAGTGCACAGCTGCTGCCTGACTTGGTAAAAGGTATCTGGAGATGATGGGCAGTAAAAGGAGACCCCATAAACATACTCATTTCTTGTCTTCTTTGGATCTCAGGGTTGGGCACATGTTGGTTTCACTTGGCAAGGCGTGCTTCCATGATGAGGCTGCAGTGGTTTCCATGTGACCTCTGGAGATGCCTCATGTAAAAGTGCCTAATACATATTAGGGACTCAATAAGTCTTTGTTGAATGGATGAAAGAAGAAATGAATGAAGACAGCCAAGAAGCTTCCCAAAGAATCATACCACTAGAAGAAAAGAAAACCCAGAGAAATCATATCTGAGAACACAGATTTCGTCCCTTAGTCATAACCTTCTTGCGTTCTTCTGGATTTGTGATGTCCTTTTCTTCCCCCAGTGGTCTTCTCCAGAGCACCTGAAGCTGCATCATCCTCATGAGCCCCAAGACCACAGGGGACTGCTCAGAGAAGGGTGTGAGCTTTCTGGAGTGGTTCAAATGAGGTGTGTCAGACAGACTTGAAAGGAGACACACTGAGACATATGAAGATACAGGAGGAAAGAGGGTCTATTCCTGGTCAGGCTGAGCAGCAGGAAATAGGAAGGAAATTGAAAGCTACAGTGGGGCAGTTCCACAGCTGTGGGTGATCCTGAAGCCCTTGGGAATGGTCATGGAGCTCAGTGGCTTTTAAATGTGTGCCTCTGTAGCCTGTAACTTCAGCGGACTCCGGGTACTTTTAGTGGTGTCCCAGATTGGTGTGCCAGTGCTCCTCTGAAAGGGAGATCCCCTATGCCCAATCACTCATGGTCTTACATAGAAGGTCATCAGAAGTCCTCAGCTATAAACTTTTAATACTCATGATCCCACGTGGATTCTTTTACCCATCTTACAGATGTGCAAACAGAGGTTTCTTTGTAACTGGAGGTTGGCACTCTGATGGAGGCCAGAGCATGAATTATTCATTCTTATTAAGTAGGGATATTATTGGTTGTTGCCAGAAGTCTTCCTGAAGACAGTGTAAACTATTCCTTTGTGGTTATGCCTTTTAAGAATAGATTGCATCTAAAGCTCGCATTCTAACAATTTATGTGATTTGACCTACTTTGACTCATTAATTTACTTTGAGGTTTCCTTTGTTTCTGTTTTCCATATTGTATGGAGGCTTTGGAAGCAATTTCATGATGCTTAAAGGTTTCTTTTGGCCCATAGATGTTTCTTGAAGCCATAAGTCCACAGAGATCTCCTGCTCGTACTAAGAAATTTGAACAACGTTGTTTTCAAACAATGATGAGGAATCTCTGGCGATCTGTAGGCTTGACTTCTCGATGTCCTCAGCTGTTTGCTGCCTGATGGTCCCATGACAAAAGGCAAACGTGGGTCTTGATTTTTAGAGATTTTCAGTGGGCAAGTGCTGCATCTGATCTGTAAGACATACAGGTTGCATTTTCAAGTTATCTCCATCTCTCCCCTTTCTGCAGCTCAGCTGATATAGAAGTGCAGGCTGTGGGGAGCTGCTGAATTCCAGAAGCCTTGGAGATAAAGTTGTTCCTTAAGTATTCATGTGAGGACAGAAAAGGTGCATCCTGAATAGATAACTTCCTTTTGTGCTGTAACCTAAAGGAAACCTGGAGTCAAACATGTGGCAGGGCACAGCACCCGTGCCAGCTACGGGAAACCAGGCATGGAACATCTGGACTGCTTATGGCAAACCCTTGGCCTTCACTCAAAAGCTTTTGGCAAATGGAGCCATCAAAAGCCTAAGTACAGCTTAGTTCAAGTCATTGTTCAGTGGCACATCACCCAGGGCTCCTGCATTTGGTCTAGGAAACCTTTGAGATTTCTGAGTTCCATGGGCTACTTTCAGGACCCTCTAAGGGCTGAAGAGATTCCTCTGCCTTTTTAGCATCTCTCACCAGAAAGCATCAGCACTTCTGTAGCAGTTTATGAAACTATGTTGGTAATTTTAAAGAATCACGCTAGCTGGGTGCCATGGCTCATGCCTGTAATCCCAGCACTTTGGGAGGCCAAGGTGGGCAGATCGCTTGAGCCTAGGAGTTTGAGACCAGCCTGGGCAACATGGCGAAACCCTATATCCACAAAAAATACAAAACTTAGGGTGTGATGGTGTGCGTCTGTAGTCCCAGCTACTTGGGAGGCTGAGGTGGGAGGATCACTTGAACCTGGAAGGTGGAGGCTGCGTGAGCACCACTGCACTTCAGCCTGGACAACAGAGTGAGTCTCTGTCTCAAAAAATAAAATTAAAAACAAGGAATCAGTCTAAAATAATTTATGGTTGAGGAGCTCACCAAAGTATTTGAAACAATTGAAAGTAATTCAAAGTGAATTGAAGTAATTCACATGATAGAAAGAAATAGGCAAGGAAGCGTCCTTTGAATTGCCAAGTAAGGAGACAGAGCTATATTTCCAGACTGCTTTGGGTCATTGTGGATACCTTGTCCTTTATCTTGTCAGAGGCTGTCATGTTGGAGCCCTCAGCGCCATAGGTCTCCTTGTCTTCCCCTTTCCTCTGCCCTTAGTCATCAGTGAGAACTACAGAAGTTCAGATCATGCTTTCTCACATGTTCCTAGTCTGCTGATTGCTGGGAGAATTAGAAAGGACAGTTGCCAAAGGATGGACTTTGCCTTAAGTGGGCTGTCTCCATAGCAACAAAGGAGGAGGAAGAAGTGAGGCCTATGGTGTTTCACGTGTACCTTTTACCAAGTCGAAGCAGCCATCTTGTCATTGCTAGGGCTGAGGGGAAGCTGCAAAGGTTGGGGGAGTTGATACTCACTTGGCTCTGAGGTATGTTCCCACCACCCAGTGTGATTAAGTGGGATGTTGCCTTCTAGGGTCACAGGAAAGAATGTTCAATTACTCTCCCCTGTAGATTTCTCTTAACTTATAACCGTAGAGCTTGTAGATGTGAAGCTTCTCAGAAACTGTCTCTTTATAAAAGGTCTTTCCACCGTTCAGGTCCTATGAGTCTAGTTCTGATGGTCCACTGAGTGATTCATATCTCCCCTTTGCAACACCTGCCCCACAAGCCCAGATGTAGAGGGATGTGTCAGGTGACCTAACAGGAGGCCTGCTTTGTTTTCTGTTGGTTTCTCCAATTTGGGGGTTTTCCCCACTTCCTTACACCCTGGTTTTCCTTCCTAGGAGAGAAGAGGTTGCAGAGGGAGAAGTCTGAGCAGGCTCTGGATAACCCAGAAGACCTGAGGGGTCCCATTCATCTCCCTGTGCTGAGACAGGGCAAAAGTCCCTACAAGCGTGGCTTTGATGAGGGGGACGTACACCCCCAAGCCAAGAAGAAGAAAATTGACCTGATTTTCAAGGATGTTCTAGAAGCCTCACTGGAATCTGCAAAGGTGGAAGCCCACCAGTTGGCCCTGAGCACCTCACTGGTCATCAGGAAAGTCCCCAAGTACCAGGATGATGCCTACAGTCGGTGTGCAACAACCATGACCCATGGTGTGCAGAATATAGGCTGGACCCAGGGGGAGGGGGACCGGAAGGTCCCCCAGGGGGTCTCTAAGGAGCCAGGCCAATTGGAGGATGAAGAAGAGGAGCCTTCATCATTCAAGGCCGACAGTCCTGCCGAGGCCTCCCTTGCATCTGACCCTCATGAACTTCCCACCACCTCTTTTTGCCCTAACTGTATTCGCCTAAAGAAGAAGGTTCGGGAGCTCCAGGCAGAATTAGACATGCTTAAGTCTGGGAAACTTCCTGAGCCCCCCGTATTGCCACCACAGGTACTGGAGCTCCCAGAGTTCTCGGACCCTGCAGGTAAGTTGGTTTGGATGAGATTATTGTCGGAGGGCAGAGCACGCAGTGGGCTGTGTGGAGGGTAGCCTAAAGCTCTCTGTGGAAACCACCTTCTGGGAGACCTGAGGAGTGTAACATGGAGGCAGCTACCTCCGTGGGTGGGAGCCCAGGTCCTCAGTGTCTCTGGCAGGCCCGTCGGCAGCTCTGCCAGGTGCTCTGTGTGTTGCCCTTGTATCCTCCTCGTCAATAAAGGAAGTTCCGCTGCAGATGGGGTGTGTGCTGTGTTCTTGACCCGTTGCCTTTCTCTGGTGGTCCTATTGGTGTCTTACCCCAAAGCCCAATTTCTAAACCCAGTCTTTCTCTCTCCCCAGTCCCAAGCAGGGTGTCCCACTGGAGAGATCTTATGGCTTCCCTAACTTAGTCCAGGAACACAACCTTGTTATTCTCTTCCTGAATTTCTGTCCTGCCACACATGTTCCCCAGCCTGGAGTTCTAGAAGGATGGAGAGTGAGGGGATCCAGGCCATTCACCTGCATGGCTTTTCCCTATTCTGTTGGCTACCTGGATCTCTAGAGTTGGTTGACAACTAGGGAGGTTTTCCAGTTCATATCTGCAGCTGAGGGAGACTGTTTACATAGCACTTACTCTTTTAACCACATCCCTTAGCTCAGAATGAGGTGTTTCGTGTATTTAAAGCATGCATCTGAACTAAACTGCATTTTGATCCTGAAATCACTTGGGGCCATATCCAAGCTACTTTTGTTCACATTAATGAAGGGTAAATGAATCCCAAGTTCTTGTATAACTTTGGAATGTGTGATGTGCTTTTCCTCCTCCATCAGATCTACTCTCCTAGCTTGTACTGTCCAGTTGATAGGGGGCATTTAAATCTCTCAAATACCCACACATGGAGGGTGAGGCAGGCAGCCTGGAGCCTGGTGGGTGTGACAGAAGGCAACCGTGGATAATCCACAGAGAGTAAAAGTCACATGGGCTAGCAGGAGTGCTCATAAACTAATTCTGGGCTGGGATTCAATCTGTCATAGGCTTCCATGGACTTCTGTTTCCACGGTATGGCACCTACCTTCCAGGAATGTTTCCTGTGGATTTTGGAAAAGCCTGTTGTTTCCACCAGGTATCAATGTTTCTTTCCCATTTGTTTTTCAGCCTCAGAGAGCATGGTCTCCGGCCCCGCCATCATGGAGGACGATGACCAGGAAGTCGATTCAGCAGATGAATCTGTCTCCAACGATATGATGACTGCGACAGATGAGCCCTCCAAGATGTCATCGGCCACCGGGCGCCGAATCCGGCGCTTTAAGCAGGAATGGCTGAAGAAGTTCTGGTTCCTGCGGTACTCCCCGACCCTCAATGAGATGTGGTGTCACGTCTGCCGCCAGTACACGGTGCAGTCCTCACGCACCTCAGCCTTCATCATCGGCTCCAAACAGTTTAAGATTCACACCATCAAACTGCACAGCCAGAGCAACCTGCACAAGAAGTGCCTGCAGCTGTACAAGCTCCGCATGCACCCGGAGAAGACAGAGGAGATGTGTCGCAACATGACCCTGCTCTTCAACACCGCCTACCACCTGGCCCTGGAGGGCAGGCCCTACCTGGACTTCAGGCCCCTGGCAGAGCTGCTGAGGAAGTGTGAGCTCAAGGTGGTGGACCAGTACATGAATGAGGGAGACTGCCAGATCCTCATCCATCACATCGCCCGGGCCCTGCGGGAAGACCTGGTGGAGCGCATCCGCCAGTCACCTTGCCTCAGCATCATCCTGGATGGGCAGAGCGATGATCTGCTGGCCGACACGGTGGCTGTCTATGTTCAGTACACCAGCAGCGACGGGCCCCCGGCCACAGAGTTCCTGTCCCTGCAGGAGCTGGGGTTCTCTAGCACAGAAAGCTATCTCCAGGCACTTGACCGGGCCTTCTCGGCCTTGGGCATCCGGTTGCAGGATGAAAAGCCAACTGTTGGCTTGGGTGTAGATGGAGCCAACATCACAGCCAGCCTCCGTGCCAGCATGTTCATGACCATCCGCAAGACGCTGCCCTGGCTGCTGTGCCTGCCCTTCATGGTGCACCGGCCCCACCTGGAGATCCTGGATGCCATCAGCGGGAAGGAGCTCCCATGCCTGGAGGAGCTGGAGAACAACCTGAAGCAGCTGCTGAGCTTCTACCGCTACTCGCCACGCCTCATGTGCGAGCTGCGGTCCACAGCGGCCACACTCTGTGAGGAGACGGAGTTCCTGGGGGATATCCGCGCGGTGCGCTGGATCATCGGTGAGCAGAACGTCCTCAACGCCCTCATCAAGGACTACCTGGAGGTGGTGGCCCATCTCAAGGAGGTCAGCAGCCAGACCCAGCGGGCGGATGCCTCGGCCATCGCACTGGCCCTGCTGCAGTTCCTCATGGACTACCAGTCCATCAAGCTCATCTACTTCCTGCTGGACGTGATCGCTGTGCTCTCGCGCCTGGCCTACATCTTCCAGGGCGAGTACCTGCTGGTGTCCCAGGTGGATGACAAGATCGAGGAGGCCATCCAGGAGATCAGCCGGCTGGCTGACTCCCCTGGAGAATACCTGCAGGAGTTCGAGGAGAACTTCCGAGAGAGCTTCAATGGGATCGCCATGAAGAATCTCAGGGTGGCTGAAGCCAAGTTCCAGTCCATCAGGGAGAAGATCTGCCAGAAGACCCAGGTCATCCTGGCTCAGAGGTTCGACTCCCGCAGCCGGATCTTTGTGAAGGCCTGCCAGGTGTTCGACTTGGCTGCCTGGCCCAGGAGCAGTGAGGAGCTGATGAGCTTTGGCAAGGAGGATATGGTGCAAATATTTGATCACCTGGAGGCCATCCCGACCTTTTCCCGGGATGTCTGTAGGGAAGGGCTGGACCCCCGGGGTAGTCTGTTGATGGAGTGGCGAGAACTCAAGGCAGATTACTACACCAAAAATGGCTTCAAAGACCTGATCAGCCACATTTGCAAGTACAAACAGAGGTTTCCACTCTTGAACAAGATCATCCAGGTTCTTAAAGTCCTTCCCACTTCCACCGTTTGCTGCGAGAAAGGCCGCAATGCCCTCCAGCGAGTTCGCAAAAACCACCGCTCCCGCCTGACCCTGGAGCAGCTTAGCGACCTGTTGACAATCGCTGTAAACGGACCGCCAATCGCCAACTTTGATGCCAAGCGAGCCCTGGACAGCTGGTTTGAGGAGAAGTCTGGGAATAGTTATGCGCTGTCCGCAGAAGTCCTCAGTAGGATGTCTGCGCTGGAGCAGAAGCCAGCGCTACAGACCGTGGACCACGGGACGGAGTTTTACCCTGACATTTAGGAAGCTGGCACTGCAGAGTTCACTAAGCTGTTGAATATTTTTTTAATCTATGCTCATAAGCTTTGATATATTATATAAATATATATTATATTATATTATATATATATATATAAACTCACACTGAAAATTTTTAAAAACCAAGGTGACGTGTCCACCAGAAGCCACTGGGAGCTTTCAGAAAGGAAAAATGTTGGAAACTGACTCTTGTCTACAAAATTTGGCAGCTGCAACATACATGGCAACTCATTTTCACTCACAGAAGCACGTGCTGGGGCCTCCTGTGTTCCCACCTTACTGTTCGCCAACAGCATAAGCTAAAATGACAGGTCTCTGTCATCACCTTTAGGTAGCTCATTTTGTTTATGTTTTCACTTGTGGGTGGCGGGGCTCTGGGTTTGGGTTTATGTTCTTGCCTTTTCTTTTTTCATTTGGTTTTATGATGGGAGGGAGCTCCTCGGCCTCCTCATTGACATTCTGGTCCGGCTGAATCAGATCTCTGACTTAAGCCAGGGTGGGTTGTCTGTCTGGATTGGGGGGATTGACCTTTCTCCCTCTCCACCTGACTTCAGCTTGAGATCTTTTTTTATTCATTTCCTGTTGAGGGTTCCTTCACTGTCCTACAAACAAAAGTGTCGGTCAAACTGTGACACTGCCACACCTCACCTCTGTTGCCTCGTCCATCCCTGGGTTGTGGATCCCTTCCTTCCAGCCCCCCTAGAAATTCACGATATTACCCATTATACTGAAGGCAACATTGCCTCACCACCGAGCTTGAAATCCTGGGGAAGGGAGAAGGGGTGAGCTTTTAGCATTCCTGTTTATACGAGGTAGAGGATAAAACAATACCATTCCATTCCGATCCAGGGCTTTTGGGGAGATAAAGAGCCAAGAAGTCCAGACCCCAATAGGGGAGTGATTTTTGGCTAAAAAATAAGTAAAATGAAAAGTACATATTCGAGTTACATTATTTATACTCTTTCTTTATAATCATATCATATGTTGAGGGTTTTCTTTATCTTTAATAATCAAGAAATGCCTGCTATAGTTCAGTGGCAGGAGGTGTCAATGCAAATTGTGCCCTGAGTTGTACATAACTCAGATGAGAGTCTCTAGAGATGTGGTCCTTCTTTTGCAGCAAGGCTGATAACATGCTCCATGGTCATAGGAAACTGGGGAATGTGTCTCTGCCTGTAAACTCTTCCTTTTTTGAACAGGATAGAGATGTCCTAAAGAAATGGAGAAAAGAAGAGAGGACTCTCAAGGCATCAGCCTACACACACACACACACACACACACAATCACAATATACAATATAAGCTTTAGAAATAGCCACTTGCCTACTCCCTGGGGCAAGTAGTGTTTTAAACTAGAGGAGTCTGATCAATGCTCTTTCATTCATTTAACTACCGGTATACCTCGCAAGGGAGTTTTAAAAAATGTGCGTGAGCTGTTAAAAACTTCTGTTCATGTTTCTACATCTGATTTATGCATATTTTATATGCAGAGATCCTATCACGTGGATGCAGGTCATTTTGGGGTGGGGGGAGGAAGATCTGAATTATATACACGTGGTCAGTTCTGCTGAGAGCTTCATCTCTTGGTTGGCAGAGGGTGGTGTGGTCTGGCCACAGGCAAGGCCCCAGTGTCTTCAACCTGCTTGGTTCAGACATTATAAAACTGTGGTGGCTTCCTTCCTTCTTGGTTTATGTTGTCTCTGAGGCCTCATGCCACCGTTGAGAACCATAGTGGAAATGTCATCAACACTGAACATGTTATAGCCCTTTCTTTGTCCCACCAGTCCCTTCATCCCCCACCAATCCCTTCCCCTTCACCCCCATGGTCTTGGTGCTAAGATAACTTTAGAATCATTGCTGCTAGTCAATAGCTTTTCATTATATAAATATATTATATATATATTATATATTATTTTTGAAACATTTTTGTTTGTTTTCAACAGTGATGTAGCATGTTAGAAAAACAAAACAAAACAAAACAAAAACCTGGGCTCCTCCAACTGTCCCACTGCCAGGCCTCATATGCTGCCTTCTTCAACAAATCAATGCACCCCTGCCTGGTGACATCCACCCCACCCTCCACCCCAGTTGCACACATGCTTCCCCACCCTCCTCTGAGCAAGAAGACAGTTAGCAGGAATGAGCAAGGAAAGGCTGAAAGCCCCCTTCTGAGGCTCTGAGGTTCCCAGCCCCGTTCCACTTCCCCACTTTAAACTGATGTCTCCCTCCATCTGCTCCTCCATCAGGGTCAAAACCTAACTGTGGTCAAGTGGGATGCTGTTACAAAGCACCAGGTCCCACGGGGCCCAGCCCCAGCCTCGGGACTTCCTGTCCCCTCACACATGCAAACTGCTGTGTCTGGGGAGTTTCACTGAGCATTGCAGAGACAAAGAAGGGTTGAGGGCAGAGATGGCTGGCAAGACAGGGCTTGGTGAGGGCAGAAACAGTAGGTTGGGATCCTTTCTTCTAGCCAACAGTTGCCTTACACCTTACATTGGGTAATGGGTAGGGAGGAGCAGGCCAAGGCTCCCACTCATTTGAAAACCAGGAAGAGAGAACCAGTGTCTTCTTGAGCACCTGGTCAGTTGGGGCTACGCTTTTTCCTCTCAAGAGATCATGGCCAAAATGAGCTAAAATCTTCAGCTAGAAGGGGTAAAGCTTATGAGCCAGTGCCAGTGCCTACCCTGTAGCCCCTGATAAAGCTGAGAGCAGGTGACCTGCTTCTGGCCTAACAGAATGAGCTGCTAGGCACAGCATGCAGCTGCAAGGGTCACCTCCTCAGCTGGCCAGCAGACCTTGCAAAAGCTAACCTCTCAGGTGGTCCTGAAGTTAGGTTAGGGCATCCCTGAAACTCTGGGTGCTTGTGGCTTCTGCTAAATTTAGCCATGCCAGGGCTGTGGCAGACACTCTGTAGGCCACATTGCCTTGGGACAGGGAATAATTTGGGTGATACACCACTGCAATTTACACGGGGTCTCTTCTCAGCTTGGATGTTCCCTGGGAGGCCCAGTGCTTCTGTCCTGTGAATTCTGCGTGTGATTACCCATGATTTCTGTCATAGGCATTTCTCACTGTTCTGCTTGCTTGAGAAGGACTTGGACGGATAGGACACTCAGAGTCTAGCCCAGGGAGCCATATGCTTGGCTACCCTAATCTCCCCTTGATGTGTATACAGAACTGTGGAAAAGCAGTTGGTGCATCCCAAACGTGGTTACTTCAGACAAGACAGAGCTCTTTAACTCAGTCTCTGGCCTTAGGAGTGATGACTACAGGCTTAGAATGAAATGTGTCTCGGGCTGAGACTTGACATAACTGGGCTGGCTGATTAGTGACTTTCTTTGGCTCATGGGGATGGTGGGAAGTGAGATCAACCTTGAGGCCCAGGTTTGTGGCCAATTGTGCCAAGAAGATACCTGGCAGAGCCTGGGAGCCAGGGCCCTTATGATTAACATGATCTGTTTTTCCTTCATGGAGGACAAAATAAAAGATCCACTGCCATCTAGTATCTGTGAAACATGAGGACAGCCCAGCCATGTCTGTAACTCTTGCCATGTCAGAATACCCAAGTTTTGCCTACCTGGTTGAATATGAGAGTCCAGGCATCAAAAACAGCAGTCTTATTTAATTTTTTCAATGACTGGCCTTTGACACCTTGTGATGCTGGGCACATCCTCATTTCCCCATTCTCACTTGGGACTGAGAGCAGACTCCAGCTCTGGGGTCCCTGGATGGCAAGGTTCAGTGCTGGGCCCCGGAATCTATGGCACTTGGAGGTCTCTGACCTCAGCCTCTGCCACATGTTTCCAAGTTGAGTTCTTTTGCTGAACCCCCTTCCCTTGAGTTGCTTATGCCAACCCTTTAATTTGGGAAAAGGACCTTGTAATTACTTAAGGTAATGTTTAAATGTTTTCCATTCATTTGGAGGTGGTGCCAAAAGCGGGGAAAGCACGCAGAAGGCTGGAAACGATAGCTGACAGCCTGCCGTGGGCCCACAGCCCTGGCCCAGCCTGCACTGAGGGGCTTGTGCCATGTTACTTGATCACCTGGAGCCTGATGGGACCCAGGAGGTAGCCTGAGGGGTTGAAGTATAACTTCCCTCTTCTGGATGCCCCCTTTCACTTTTCCTTCTCCCCGCTCTGGGAATAGGAGGTCTAAACCTAGGTCTGCTTTTGGCTTTCAGTCTGGGTTGATTTCCAAGTAGAATTCATGCTTTTTCTTGGCCCATAGGTCCAACTTTTGGCAGAAGGCACTGGACTTGTGCCCCTTCCCTGCTTCAAGAGGCAGATCTAGCCAGGCCAGGCTGGAACAGCTGAAACAGGCAGGCCAGGCCTCTTCAGACAAGAAAGGGTTTTCAGAGGGCAGTGGTGCACCCATTCCAGACACCAGTCTTCTGGGGAAGTGGTGCTGTGTCATGGGTTCTAGTCTGGCCTCTTCCTCGGTCCTCAGGAGGACTCAAGAGACTGGCACAGCCTTTCTGCTTGGAGGGAAACCCATCTCCCACTTGATGGGGGCCCTTCTCTTGCCGTCTGTTGGTTAGGGTGCTTGAGCCGAGTGGATGGTGCTGTGATATTTTTAAGGAGCCTTTGAGGCAATCTTTGCATGTTAGCCAGAGGGAGAAAAAGTGCCCTTTTGGGAGGAAAATGGTACACCCCTCCGCTTCCATCTGGCACTCCCTTCCCCCCACCCCCGCAAGTGGTATCGCCCTGGAAATACCTATGCAATCCAGTCTCCCTAGGAGAGAGTGCATGGAAGCAGGGGTATGTGCAGTGTAGAATACAGATGCTACAGCATATATGTTGTATATATGGACATATACAGTATGTATACACACAGAGTAAGAGAGTAAATCACGTCTATATATCTATAAATAATATCCTATATATTTATACATTTCTATGTTTTAAATAGATATAAAAATAGAGTCTATAGAGCTGGGAGAGCAGTGGGAAGCCTGGCGCTGTGTTGTGCAAAGGGGGAGGGAGCACGGCCTTCGGAGAGGGAGCTGGGGAAGGCCAGCAGGCAGGGTTGGCTGGCAAGGGGGCCTCCTACCCGGAGTGTTGGAGAGGAGAGTGGCTGGGTCCCGGCTCGCTCCATGCACTTTCTCTCCTTTTCCACAGGCTTGGTCTGAGGTTGGAAGGAGATACCCCCTGAGCTCCAGCTGAGGTGCCCCCTACCTCTCCCCACCCCCACAGCCTACACTTAGGCGGTCACTGCTGCTTGGCAGTAGGACGTGGTCTCTGACTCCTGGTGGAGGGACCACTGCACAAACTCCTTCAAAACCCTCTCCCACCAGGACTGAGCAGCGTCGGTGGCAATAGGAAAGGTGCAAACTGGATCAAGAGCTGGTCCAGGCAAGATACCGCCCCTGCCCTCTTAGATGGTTCTGCTGCCCCTAGAGGCTGAGCTGCTGAAGTGCAGCCATCCTGGCCTCCCTCACCTGCTCAACCACTTTCGGGGAGAGGACGCGGGCAGCGTGAGCATCGCCAGGCAGCGCTGCCCACCATCCACAGGCTTTCTGGCCAGGGCAGGTGGCATCAGCTAGCAGGAGACGGTGGGAGAGAAATATCTGCACACTCATAAATTCAATGGCAACTCCAGTCCAGAAGCAGGGCTTGGGCCCAGCCCGCTCCGCGCAGCAGCTGCTGCTGGCTGTACTCAGGACAACGCTGTTTCCCCTCTCTCACAGAGGCCCGGTGGCCCCCTACCCCACTCCCGCCGTAACAGGCAGGTTTAGTTCACGTACACTGTTCGCATTCTGTAACTTGAGGCAGAGGCTGAGCCGGGATGCCCCAAGCTCATCCACTTTTGTTGGGGAGGGCGCCTCCCTGGGTTTATCACCAGCTCCCAGCCCGGGCCAGGCAGGGATGTCTGGGGGCCACGCAGGGGCACCGGTGCAAGCTGGCAACATGACGGAGGGCTTGTGCAGCCCTGACGGGACCCAGAAGCCCATTTGCTCCCAGTTTCCTCTCTCTGTTTTTTTCCTCCTGGAGGTAGGAGAGAGGGCCTGACCAGGCACCCGATGATGGAGCAAAGGCAGCTACATGCTCCCTCTCTCCAGACCAGCCTTCCGTCTTTGGGGTCCGAAGGGGCATTTGCTGCCATCCTGAGCCTCCTCTGCCCCTGTCTTGCTCTTCCCCACCATCCTACAAGTACCTCAGTCTCCAGCAGGCCCACCCCTCCACTTGCAGCCCAGGGCGGGTCTGTTCTGCCAATGCCCACCTCCTTGAGCCACAGCTAGCTGCCAACTGGGTCTTGGGACACTCTGCAGTACCTGGCTCAAGAGAGACCAGGCCGGGCTGAGCCTTCTTCCCACTGCTGTGGACCAGACCCACGGCCAGGGGATGGGCATCCCCAGGTAGCAATCCCACAATGCACTGTACCTCAGAGAGAGAGCACGCCAGGGGCACCAAGGGACCGAGCCCTCCGTCCAGAGGGGGACAGCGGTCACAATACTGCTCACCAAAAGACAAAGGCCAGGCTGCCCTCGGGCACCCCTCAGTCTTCACTTTTGTCTCTCCGGAAGAACCAGCAGTCTGATTCCGTCTATTTCAGCCCCCGTCTCTCTCCTCTCCACCCCCACGCTGCTGAACCGTTTTCATGTCAATCACAAAGGAAAAATAAGTGGGGGTGGGGGGAAATACCTAGGAGTCTATTATCACATATTAATATGTTAATACTTTCTTTCTTTAAAAAACAAACCTCTTGATGTTATTATTTTGCAGACTACGCTTTATAGTACCTGTGTGACGGGACCTAGAACACTGGATACAAATAGAGCTATGTTGGTTTATCATAATATGTACGCAGAAACTTTCTTTTTGTCATATTATCCTTGTAATGTAAGAAGATTGTTAATAAAAGCATTTAAATTTACTCACCACGGTCGAATTGCTGCCTCCTTGCCTCTATCCCCGGCCTGTGCTCTGGTTGACTCAGAACGGGCCCCACCACAAGGGCTCAGGTGTCAGGATAGGAGTCTGCCTGCTGCCAGGTTGGAAGGAACTAGAAGAGGCCACTAGCCCCTTCTTGCTGCTCTCATTGTTCCCCCATTAGAGTCTCCTTCCAGCAAGTAACCTACGTGCCTCGCCCACCAGGCAGGCCAAAAGAGGTGTGACCGAAACCGTTTAAAATAAATCTCTCTGCCCCCATATGCATTCATCCCACAAGAATCTCCTGGAGGCAGCACACAGGGCTGTTGCAGATAAACTGTTGTTCTCATTCTCCCTCAAACTGCCTGGCATGGTTCTCTACTTGCAGACCTGGTCCCTGGAGAAGGGTCTTTCCTCAATGGTTTGTCACTGGCACTGGTATAGGGGTGATGAGTGATGCTTTCCCCACATCGTTTTACAAAGATGAGCATAAATCCAGTGAAGACGCATACTATGTTTTAATTTTTTCCTCCTGAGCTGCTCGGTCCTCCTACTCCTGTTTCCCTGCCCTGCCCATTTGTCTTCCTTTCAGGAGCCTGCCTTGTTCCTTTTTCTTAACCTCTGTCTCACCATTTTCCTCCCAGCCCTTGAACGCTTCCTTCCCGTGGTTGATCACTCAGAGGCCTCCTGTTGTGAAAGCCACTCTACAGACCCCATGGAATGGTCTAGTTTTCTTCTTCCCAAAGGAGGTGTAGGGAAAGAAGGAGCAAAGAGACATAGCTGTCCACGTCCAATCAGCCCAAGTGAACCAGGTTCAGCCCCACCCGCTTCCTGGGCTACACAGATTTGACCCACCCTTTGCAGCAGTATCTGGAACATGTTAATGATTTCATCACCAGGAAGCAAGGGAAGGAAAGTCTCCCCATTTGCACTTCACCATGAAGTTGGTCTCCCCAAACTGGGGCTTGTAGGAAGTGATAAGGGGCTGAAGTCTATTCCATTCCCTTCCTCCCTCTTCTCCCCAGCTTCTCCTGTCCCTCCTTCCCCAAGATTCAAGGGCGAGTTGAATTCAACCCAGAGAGGACTCGGGAGAATGACCAGCTGCCTGAAGACCTGAAAGGCTACCATGCAACAATTTCTAGAATGATCTTTTAAAACATAGATTCAGTCATGGCATCTTCTCTGCCTAACACCCTCCACTGGTTTCCCACTGCCCTTAGAATTCAATCCAAACTCCTAATTATGACCCCTCTGCCCTGCATAGTGCAGCCCTGCCTACCTCCCAGCCTCATCTTGTCCTCCCCTGCATTGGGCTCCAGCCACACTGCCTTCAACTCACTAAGCTCTTTTCTACCTTGGGATCCTCTGATGCCATAGGCCCTCTGCCTGAGATAGCTTTCCCCAGATGGTTGCATGACTGAACTCTTCTCTTTTAGGTCTCATCTAAAATGCAGCCTCATCTAAAATCCAGCCTCTCTAAACTGTGTAATCACTCTGTGTGTGTGTGTGTGTGTGTGTGTGTGTGTGTGTGTGAGACAGAGAGAGAGAGAGAGAGAGAGAGAGAGAGAAACAGAGATTGTTTTATGTCTGTCTTCCTCTTCCATATTGTAATGCCCACAAGGGAAAAGCTACATAGTGGGCACTTATTCAGTGGGTATTGGAGGAATGAATGAACTTAAGCCACTCCTGATAGAAGTGCAACCCCTGCAATGCTGTATTGGTCACAGCTGAGGTCCTAGGTTCTTCCATGTTGCCTGTCTCTCTATCTTGGTTTCCTTCCTTGATCAGAAAAACCCTGCACCTGACCTCTGCTTACATCTAACCTTGACCCGGCCACTACTCCACAATGCTGGAGGTTGTTCCCATGGTACTCACTTGAGTTCCCCTCCATTCCAACTTGCTCTTGCCCCTTGGACAGTGTTCCGCCCAATCCAGTCAGGTGTCTCCTAGTTCCTGTATGAAAGAGAACTTTTCCAGCTCCTTCCAGCTTGATGATTCTCAGAGTTCATGGTTCCAGGTAGCATTTTTAAGCTACTGCCGATGCATGTAAGTGATCTTCCAATAAAGACCCTGGGCTGCTGCTGTACCCCAGAGTCTGGACCTTTTAGGGTTAGGCAGCCCCAGATTCAAATCCTGCTGTGCTTTCAACCTATGGGACCTTGGACGAGTCACTTATCCTATTCTATCTCTTCGGTGCTTAGCCCAGAGCCATGGTTTATTAGGTGCTGATTATCATTATCCTCATTGTGACCTCTAAGATAAGGGTGAATGAGGTGCTAGGAAGCATCAAGGATTCCTACTGCCATTATCTTTCACCCTGAATCCCTGGGGCTGCCCGGGTGACTTTTAATAGAGTCATTTACACCTTCAACTGGCAGGGATGCCTCTACCTAAATGGGAATCACCATTCCCCTCTCAGAGAGATCCTCAGGGCACCTTGTTCTGCTTCCTGCAGCTCATCTCACCTGGCCCTCAAGGAGAAAGGAACTTCGGAGAGGTTCTGTTTGTTCTGGTTAGAAAAGCAGGTTCCTCCTTGCTTGTCCCTGGTTGGAATCCCTGGGTTTCTGAAACAGGATTTCTGTCATCACTCGTCAACAGGCTGTCCTGAAATACCACGAAAGGGTGCTGGGAAACTGAGCTGGGGAACTATATGCCCTAGCATGGATAGGCTGCATTGACAGGAGACCAAATCTGGCTGAGGATGAGCAAGCACAGGGGCCAAATCACACAGTGGCCACCAGTAGCTCAGTTTCCATGGCAACGTCTGGCTTCTAGAGATGGAGGTGCCTACCTGGGAGAAAGCCTGGCTTCCTCCCATCCTCCTCCAAAGTAGGGGTCTTCTTCTCTGGCTTGGAGAAGCTGCTGAGGTCCCTGCCAGGGGCCATCTGTGCTGGCTCACCTGCAGGAGATGAGGAAGGGGAGCAAGGGGACAGTTCTCCAACACGTGGACTAAGAAAATGCCCAGCTCCCTAAATCCATCCACAGCCACATACTCTGGCTTTATCCTTGCCAGGCGTCTGCCTCAGGAGGGAGACAGAACAGATGCTAGAGTTCAGACCTCCTGAAATGGTGATGCTTCCAATTGGCTCTAAAAAAAAAAAAAATGAAACTCTTGGATGGAAAATTACCACCAGCCCCATTAGCAATTAAGCAAATGAGAAGAGGCTGATTGAAGCATCAGGTGCCATTGCAGGTTGTCTAGAGGAGTGAGTAGCTGTCAGGAGGGACTGTCAGGAGATCCCAGAGGGGCATTACCAGGCAGGCATGGGGCAGGGAGAGCAAGTACACATGTATGTGGGTTTAATTTGTTTTATGCACAAGATAGGAGGCTAAAGGTATGTGTAAAAAGTAAGTTGTTGACTGGGTGCGGTGACTCACACCTGTAATCCCAGTACTTTTGGAGGCCACAGTGAGTGGATCGCCTGAGTCCAGGAGTTTGAGATCAGCCTGGGCAAAACGTAGCAAAATCCTATCTCTACAAAAAAATACAAAAAATTACCCGGGTGTGGTGTCATATGCCTGTGATCCCAGCTACTAAGGAGGCTAAGGTGGGAGGATTGCTTGAGCCTGGGAGGTCGACGATGTAGTGAGCCTAGATTATGCCACTGCACTCTGACCTGGGTGACAGAGCCAGACTTTGTCTAAAAAAAAAAAAAAGTTGCTGACAGTTTAGGTCACAGAATCACAAAATGTTAAAGCTGGAAGGAGCCTTAGTGATCATTTGGTCCAAATTCATTTTACAGTTGTGGAAACTGAGGCCCAGAGGTAAATGACTTACCCAGGGCCGTGAAGGTGGTCAGTCACAAAGCCAAGTCGGGTTGCAGATTCCCAGCTCCTGATGCAATGCTCTAGACATGAGTCAATTTCATACACAGGAACAGTGCTTGTTATTTGAAGCATTTCAACGGAAAGGCCTTGTATACAGTGACTCATGAACTCTGCTTCCCTCTTCCATTTCTCTTTTATATCAATCTAGACTCTTAAGTATGAGTTTTGGGCTCAGGTGGGCCATATTCATAGTTACCTGTGAAACATAGTCTGCATAACATTTGGCTATGTGGGATAAAACCCACCAATCCTATTTCATTATGAAAATTAAAATGCTAGTTGCCATTAAAATAGAATGTATGTGCATACATAATATAAAATAAGGAATTATATGCAGACTTGGAAAGCAAAGACATCTCATGGCTTTCTTTATGGATTGTTTATCCTATTTAAGAACCTTCTATTTTAATTCTGTGTGACCTGGCTAATTTTCTACTAGCTTTACAATTCAGGCTCTGCCCCTTGCTTAATCCCTCTTCCTCCAGAGGGCAGGGCTGTAGTGGCCACCAGGAAGGCTTAGGATTACAGGACTCCAGGAGTCCCCTTGTCCCTGCTTGCCACCAGGAGTTCATGAGTACCACTGGCTGCTGCTAGATCCTTCCATTGATAGAGTATTTCTTTGGGGAATGTTAAAGAAAGAGGAGTTACTAGTTTCCACCTAATTTTTCTCCCCAGCAATGAAGCCAAATCCCTGAAAAGCCTCATCCAACCTTGGCATTCCTAATTGTATGTAGCCTCTTTGATTCAGTACTCAAGCAAGGCCACCAAGGTACACATACATGCACACGCACAGAGTACTCTATGACTCACTCTATGAGTGAGTTCCACTCACTCCTGGGTATATATCTTAGAGAAACTCACAAAAGTGCACAAGGAGACATACAGAGGAATGTCATAGCAGCATTTTTTGTAACAGTAAAAAAAAAAAAAAAAAAAAAGTGAAAGAAACATGTAGATATACATCAACCACATAGGACTGTGGCATATCCATACAATGGAATATCATACATCAGTGAAAAAGGAAATAAACTAGAGCTGCATGTGTCTGCACAGATGAAACGGAAATATTTAATGTTGAGTGAAAATAGTGTGATACAATTTAAATGAAGTTTAAAAACACTTTATGAAACTCAGGGTTTATGAGACATGTAGTAAATGTATGAGGGAATGCCTGGGATGATAAACCCCAAATCTAAGGTCATGGTCTTCTGAGTAAAGGGCACTGAGGGTACTTCAATTGTAGTTGTCAAGTTTTATTAAACATGGCAGTGGTTCATAAGTGCTTATCAGATGATTTCTTCTGCATTTTACATGCCGAAATATTAGGTTAAAAGGGAAAAAATAAAATAAAACACCAGGCAGCTGACCCTGTTGGAAATTTTTTATTTACCACTGCAAGGTTTTTGCTCCAAAGTGTAACACCAGACATATGACTACAATGTCTCATGCGTCTTTTTGTGCTTTAGTTCATGACTGCAAAACACACACTTAGCATTTGACAACAGGAAACACAGAGGGCAGAAACAAATCACAAGGACTAGTTGGTTTAGGCTACAGCCACCTTTCACCCAGGACTCTTTTACATCCAAGAGAAATGGACCCTGAATAACTGGTCTCCTAGCTGACTCTGTGCCCAGCTGTGTTTGGGGTGACTTGTCATTCAACCCACACAAAAAGTTATATCTCAAATCAAAATGGACAGACATATGCAAGGTCTTAATCAATAAGTGCTCAACAAATAGATATTGATTTGATGCAAGAGGTGGAGTCACAGATTAATGAGGGCGGACTCCTATTTTCTACTTCAGAAATCTCTGAAGAAAGAACCAGATCACCTTTTTGGGCAACAGTGCACTCTGAAATGGTCTCTCATCTTATTTTCACCTCTGTCTCACACCCTTTTTAGAAATGCTCACTGGCATCGCACAAGGTGTTCCTTTAAAAAATGATAAGATGCTTTCACACAGGCTCAATTACTATAATTTGATAGTAAATTGTCAATGTTTCTGGTACAAGGTAAGCTGATGTAAAGACTACTGAAATATTTTGATTTGGCAGTTTGACATCTCTGGGTAATTTAAAATGCACTAAGATGGAAGTTTCAGTGGAAAAGCAGAGCAATTATATTCTCTTCATCTGTTGATTACATTTACATGGAGAGCAATGAATTGTCATTAGGCAAATAGTAATACTCAATGTCATGAATTTCTAGCCTGACTGCTGAGACATCTGATGCCTTTACCATTGAGAACTCAGCTAGGACTCTAATTTGTATGCCATTTGCAGTGTCTTTTTCTGCCTACTCCGCCAGGCATTCTTAATTCATTAATTAACAAATACATGTGGAGCACCCATGAGACAGCTTTATCCCAGGCACTTAGAATACAGTGAACATAACAGACAACTCTCCTTCAAAATGTATCTCATTTCTGTAATCCCTGCTAAGTGAGTTCAAGGCTGACATCTAAGATGTTCTGTAGTGGAACCTGGCTCCCATCAGGGGCAACCTTTAATTTGGATTCTGGAAGACTAAAACTTGGAGATAAAAAAGAAGAAGAAGGAGAAGGAGAAGGAGAAGGAGGAGAAGAAAAAGAAGAAGAATGAAAGGATGCTTCATGACCGAATGATGATGGGTGGAGTTGATAACTCTGGGATCAGGGGCCCCGCCCAGCCCACCTGGAATTCCTTTGATGGTACTATAACGCAGCTGCATAGATTTATAAGGAGCCATGTTTCCTGATTTTTAGTCTAGAATCCAACTTTTCTAGATTGGAGTAGTAGATGTTACCAAGAAGAGAATGCTCATCAGCTTTCAGCTTGTAGGAAATGTTTTGTTTTCTCTTAGCCATACCAACCAAAGAGAAGAAACCAGTATGGTGAAGAGATCTCTAAAACATGTTATAGAAAACCACTAACAAGTGCTTTCCTAAACAACACTTGGCAGGTGCTGGTCAACCTCATGATGAAGGTTTCCAATTATCCAAAAGACTTTCCATGAAAGAGGGATTCGATATTTTTTCTGGTTTTTTTTTTTTTTTTTTTTTTCAGAGGATGGGTAGAAGTTATTTCTAATGCTTTTCTATGTCTGTACAGAAAGAAAAAATAATGACCATAGGTTATAAGGTTCCTGCTCAGATTCTCAGGGAGAGGCCAAGTATAACTTGACTTGTTGAAGGAATGAAGCCCTTACCCATCTTGTCTAGGAATTCTGTCTTAGGGCAGTGGATTAGGGTGACATCTGAAAGCCCAGAGTTTTAATGTTAATAGAGAGGGGTCCAAAGGCAGAATCCACGGTTCTGGAAATACCACGATGCTTCCAGCACTTTCTGGGCATTTTCAGCTGCCAAATTAAAGTGAGAAATAGGCTGGGCATGGTGGCTCACACTTGTAATCCCAGTACTTTGGGAGGCCGAGGCAGGTAGATCACCTGAGGTCTGGAGTTGAAGACCAGCCTGGCCAACATGGTGAAACCCCGTCTCTACTAAAAGTACAAAAATTAGCCGGTCATGTTGGTGGGTGCCTGTAATCCCAGCTATCCGGGAGGCTGAGACAGGAGAATCACTTGAACTTGGAAGGCAGAGGTTGCAGTGAGCCGAGATCATGCCACTGCACTCCAGCCTGGGCAACAAAGAGCAAAACTCCATCTAAAAAAAAAAAAAAAAAAAAAAAAAAAGTAACTTAGCTTAAAGATGATCTGCTGGTGGCCTCAGAGTTTGTTTTTAGCCAGGGAGTGCCTACAGGTTTTGAACACTATTTCATCAATTATATCATTCATTGGGGTAGGCTTCCTAGTCATTAGTCCTATCTTCTACAGCTGGCCAAACAGGTTCTGAAGGGCAATGTCAACAACAGAACCCAGGAATCCTGGTTCAGGGGTAAGTACTGTATCCACTCAGCAAGGCTCATAATTTAGATTTAATTAACAACGTGGACATCTGTTTAGAATAACAGGTAGGAATTCAAAACCTAGCTGCTGGTTATTTACCCATTCAAGTGAAAACACATTTACCCACTCAAGTGAAAACAGAGGGAGGCATAGTTGCAAAAGACCTGATTTCCTTTTTAAAATTGTCTTTCTTCTCTGCCTACATGTAGCCAGATGTCATAGACTAAGTCAATAACTAAATTCCTCCTGAAGTGACTGAACACTGAGAAGGGACCGGTCTATCTCAGAGAGTCACTTTGGTGATGCTGGTGGGTGTGACACCTAGCAATCAGAACCCAGCCAATGACTCACAGGAGATCCCACCTGTACTTTGTTAGGGATGGTCTCCCCAAGGATAATAGAAACTGATTTTAAGATAAAAACAATAAAATTCATCAATAAAAAGCACAAAATTCAGTCCAAGAGCAGGGGCCTTATGAAACGCACAAATTAAAGTATTAAGAATTAAAATAATTAAATAAAAAAGCCGAGGCCCCAGATTTCATACTGATGGTTGAGGTGTCCAGCATTGGAACTGGCTGCACCATGGTTTTGGGACTCCATCAAGGACTGTGGCCGAAAACCTGTGTGGAATGTTGTAGAAGGAATTTCTCCAAGTACAGTGCTCCACCCTCTACATCAGCTTGTTAAAAATGAAGGCTCCTGGGCTTCGACCAGGAATACCCACTAGGAATGTCTCCAGGTGAGCCCAGGAATCTGCTGGTGACTCTTCACATGCTAAAGTTTGAGAACTGCCGGGTGACTGCCCTGCGTGGTGAGCTTGATTGAACGCTGGCTAAGGTTTGTTTCCACCTGGGCAACCTCTAACTCTAGGAGTTGATCCAGGATACTTTCACTTCCTTCATCATTTTTGAAATGCTTGTTTTTCGAAAAGCCAAATTCTTCTTTGCATCCATGATTCCCACATTTAGCTTTCTCTGCATCTGGCCTAACCCCACCTATAAAACAGGCATAGGAACTGTATTTGAGAAGCATCTTTTTCAATAACACAGATGAGCAAAATGCATTCCTCAGTATGACCCGCATATTCCATTTCCACACACTGTCCTGCTCTGTCTTGCTTATTTCTTAGAAACAGGAGTATGATGAGAGAGCCATCCTAGCCTTGCAAACACATCTGTCACTGTCTTCTGGGTGTCAGAATGAGGAAGGGGCACAGAGAGCAGGTTGCAGAGGACGGGTCAGGGCTGTCCAAGAAGGGAGGCGGCCGGGCAGCTGTTTACAGGTGCAGCTGGTGCCACATGGCAATCTGCCGGCGAGGGTTTTTGAGCATCTCCTCCCAGTGGCTGCGCTCAGAGCCCGAAGTGTGCAGGCCCAGGCTGCAGTGGCCAAGCGCACAGCTTTGCCCTGACTCGTCCTGGCCTAGCACTTCCAGCTCCACACTGGAGGCCTGCAGCAGGTCGTCGGGCAGCTCAAACATGATCATCTCGTTCCACACGGGGTTGATCTTGTGCTTGGCTCGTTTAGTCTGCTTCTTCTTCAGCTTCCGAGCCTGGTGCTTCAAGGTCACCTTGACAGAGACATCTGGGGAGGGGCAGAGGGGAAAAAGAGACAGAGAGAAGGGCCAAGAGTGAGTTTCTGGGATCTGGCAGGGCCCAGGACAAAGCTCCCTCCTGGTGCTAGAAAGATGATATCTCTAACTCAAGAGTTTGGACATCTGTGCCCCATATACCCAACATCCTAGAGGGCTCAGTTTTTCCTTCTGGATACCCCAGCACAGGTCCCAAGTCTATGTGACCATAGAAGGCTCTGCTATAACAGCAGGAAAGCATCCCATCTGGACAATCTGTAATTCAAGGAGTCGATCCAGGATACTTTCACTTCCTTGCATTGGAGATTATTCTCTGCTCCCCCACTGGGCCATGCATTCATTCAACAAATATTAAGTGCCCACCCTATGGCAGGCACTGGTCTAGACGTGGGGATACAGCAGAAGTTCTTGCCCCTATAGAACTTGCACTAAAGTGTAGGAAACAGCCAATACCACGATATATAAGGCTGACCACTGGGTGGCCTGTGATTGGGGCATGTTAGAGTACCAAGAGGGAACCACCCTTTGCTACATGACTTCATATCCCCACGTCAAACCAGGTCCATGACAATAGCTCAGGGGTCCTGCAGCTGGATTTTAAACTCAGACCAGAAAAATGAAGCCAGCCCCCAAGTCTTCATCCCCTTGATTCTTGGTCTAAGCAATTTTGTCTGTTATTAAAATAGGAGATCCCCTGCTGGTTGGTTGAATTCTTCTGATCCGTACTTTTTAAAGTTTTAGTTGAAGACCCCCAACTTCCTATGGAAGAGGGATGAAGGCAGACTGCCTGTTACTGCATGCTCCTCCAAACTCAGGACACTGCACCAAGAGAGCTGGCCCCGAGGAAATCCACAAACAGGTCACCAGGTGATCTTCATGTCACATCACAAGGCTGGACTGGATTACTTAGGGTTTCCAAAGCTAATGTGAGAATAATTGTTACTTTGTATTTAATGCTGTAATTATCACCCCTGGGAGGTTAGTTTGTTATTTTTGCAGAGATAGTTGAGAGAGGAAGTGTTGTACTGTAATTGTCCTGACAGGAGCTATAAAAGAAAGCAAGAAGCAAAGAATTGTCTAAAGGGAACGAGAATAAAAGCATTGAACTTTGACCTTTGACTCAGGAAACTGCCAGCAAGACCAACTCTTCTGATTTCATTAGCCCCAAGTCTTTTGCTTGAAATTCAGAATGCAGTGGCAATTCTTTATTTGTACCCTACTATAAATAGAGACTTATTTATATCTTGCTAGGAGCATGTGGCTGCCAGTCCAGGTATTATCTGGCTAGCCGAGGATGCTTTCCTGCTCATATAGGAGAGCTTGCTTTGGTCTCCAAGATGCTGAACCTGGGCTGGGGTATCCATAAGGAAAAACTGAGGCTTCCGGGGTGTTGAAGAAAAGCTTATTTGGGTATATGGGGCACAGATGCCTGAAACCTCAGGCCTCAGCCCACGTACCCACACACCTTCTGCCATCACCCACACTCAGCTGGTATGAGGGTGGCAGTTGGCAAAAGGCTGAGAAGAGAGAAGAGACTGGGGTGGGTGGGGGGAGTGCAGTGGTGGTGAGTTCAGACAGGAGGGGAAGAACCTGGGCTTCCTGACAGCTGCCTGAAAGGTGGGTCCAGCCAAATGTGGTTGACAAAGGCTGGGCCAAGTTTTCCCAACAGCCCAGGCCCTTCACTCCACGGCTATAGTCTGACCCTTGGCTTCTTGTGCTCTGTGGTTAGGTTCTCATAGTGGATCTCATAGTGATGGTTCTCATAGTGGATCTCCAAGGAAGGGAGCCCCAGGTGGCTCACACTTGGGTCCTAATGGATGGGATTGGCCCAAGAGTAAACGGATGTGAACTCGAAGAAGTGAGTGTGTCCTTGAAAATCAGTTTGTGAACTTAGGGTGAAGAACACAGCTGAGTATGGCTCTGTAGATGTGCTTATATTCCACCTCCCTGCTTACCTGTGACCATTTCCTCCCAGGCACCACCTCCCTCAGCACACACTCCCGGTAACTGGAGGGGCCTTGGCCATCCTCTCACGTCTCACTCACCCTTCCCCAGGAGCTCCTTGGACTGGTTAGAGTGGAGGTTCTTGGCTTTAATCAGCACCACCAGGAGACGGTTGGCAGCTGGGAGGTAGCTGATGGATAGAAGGACCTCTCCAGCTCCTGCAGATGGCTCCTGAAACAGAACAGGAGACACAGGAGGGGAGTCTCACCTGGGGACGGCTTCTGACCCAGCAACAAATGCTGAAGCTGGGGTCATGCTGGATTTGCATCCAACAGGCATCCTCGAAACCATTTACCCATCAATTCTGGAGTCTCCACGCTTGCAGAAGAGAGCAAGGCACAGAGGAATTCTATGTGGCATGCGCTTCAATAGCAATTTCTTTGTTTGCCTCCAAATGTGATTTTTCACATACCATATAGTCAAATCCAACATACAAAACAGAGCAAAGAAATGCTACTCAGAATGCAGCAGGGGGAAGGAGGCCAGAATTCCCCATTACCCTTCACCTTCCACCACCCCCAAGCTCCTGGGACACCTCTGTCCTCTAGGGCCTCAGAGAACAGTTTCAGAATCCCTGCATGGGCCCATCAGGTTCCTGGGGCAGCGGGAGAGTTATAATTCATTACTTTGTTTGAAAAGATAGTTCCTTCCAGCTCCAGGAGGTTGCTTCATCGACAGAGGGACCAGTAATGTCAATGAAGTGCTGGGGCATATGACGATAGATCATGCCCAGAGGCAACTGGCAATAACCACACCTCAAAGGAGGTGATGCCCTGTGAGGCATCCAAACAAACACATCTATCCCTGCATGCAGCTTTAGAGTAATTCTCCTGAAATTCCTACAGGAGTTTGTTTGGAATTTCAACAAATCCATCAAGGGACAAGAACCACCAAAAGACACCTCCCAGGAGGTGGGTGTTTGGTTGCAATCCAAGCTCTGGGGAGACCTGGCAGGAAAGAGAAGGGAGTGTGTGGGCAGGGATCAGCTGAAGGTCGGAAGTCTCCTCTGTTGAGCAGGAAGAAGATGCCCTTCCCTCGAAATTCCAAGGAAGAGGCAGATGTGCGGCCTGTTGTACCAAGATGGAGAGCGGGGAGTGGGAGTGGGGGAAGGGCCCATGGAAGCTTGTCCCTCCAGATGTCACAGCTTTCAGTCCTGTGCCCCTTCCCTCCAGGTTTGTCCCTCTTTCCCAGCTGTGCAATGAGGGTAATTCAGTGAGGTCTGGTACCAGGCTGGGGCCCTGGCTAACAGCCACCATGGCTTCCTAAGCATCCTCCCCTCCTGTCACACCCAGGATGTCTGTTCATCCATCCTGGACCAGGCACTCAGAAGGGCTGAAATCAGTTTTTCTTTGCTCACTGTGACCTCTCTGGATTCAATCATTCAGCAAGCATATGTAATGCACCTACTGTATTCCAGCCGCCATAATTAAAGCCATGAACTCAACACAATCAGCCTCAAGGAAGCTTGCAGTCACATGGGGAAGACAGACAGGAAGTGATTAAATATGTAACATTGGGCAGCATTAAATGCTATGAAGAAATACAGATATCAGAGGATGAAGTGAGAAAATGCATATAGCAAGTTCTTAGTAAAGGTCATAAATTACAATTCTAATGACAACAGTCAAAACAACACTTATTACTAATCCAGAACAAGAGTAATGCGAGCATAGACTCTAGACCAGATTAACTGGGTCCAAGTTCCAATCCTACCATTGTGATCTTGGGTAAGTTACTTAACTTTTCTAAGCCTCCATTTCTGCATGACCCCAGTGATTCCACAAGTTTTGAGGGACTGGTCATATGAAGAAATGATTTGGGAGCCTCAAAGGATCTTGGTGATGAAATGAATGATAGCAGCTAACACTTACTAAACGTTGTGTGTGAGATGCAATTACATGGTCCATCCCACTAGAAAGTAAGCGCCACTGTGGCCTCTGTTCACACTATGCAACCCCAGCACCTGGGACACACTGGGCACACAATAAACATTTGTGAAAAAAGGGTAGCACATCCCATTTATAATCTTGACGACAACCCCGAGAGGGCACCAGATTTTGTTCCCATTTTAACATAAGAACCTGAGATTCAGAAAGGAAACATCATTGCCAGAGGTCACATAGGCAGGAAGTGGCAAAACCAAGCCTTGGAAAGGAGGTCCAGTCTGATAGCAAAACCTAACTCCTGAATCCATGGCTCTCCAGCTTTCTCAGTTGACAGCCCTTCCCAACCCTCTCATTTCACAGTGAAGGAACTGAGGCCCAGGGACTTGTACCAGGCACCCAGAGAGATGTCCATAGAGTTGGGATGGGCACCAGCCTCCTGGCTCATGGTCGATTATTAGAGTGCCACAGGTAGCCCGGGCTATAGCCACAGGGTGACCAGACTTGAGTCCTCTGCTCCCTGCAGACCAGGTGAGAGGAGTCAGCACCTGTTGGCCTCTGCAGGGATCTTCACTTTTGCATAGGGTGAGGTTTGACTAGCCTAACCAGCTGCACGTAGCCAGACAATTTCAACAGCACCTGCTCCCTGGGCACTGCTGCTGAAAATACTTGCGGACTAAAGTAATCCTTTCTTTCTTCTTCCTTTCCCTGGTTTTCCCTGGTTTTCTTTCTCTCAGGTCTCAGTGAACCATGCAAGACTGCCCTTGGAGGTTAATATCCAGAATCTACAAAGAACGTAAACAAATCTACAAGGAAAAAAAAAAAAAAAAAACAATCCCATCAAAAAGTGGGCAAAGGATATGAACAGACACTTCTCAAAAGAAGACATTTATGTAGCCAACAGACATATGAAAAAATGCTCATCATCACTGGTTATCAGAGAAATACAAATCAAAACCACAAAGAGATACCATCTCACGCCAGTTAGAATGGCGATCATTAAAGTCAGGAAACAACAGAGGCTGGAGAGGATGTGGAGAAATAGGAACGCTTTTACACGGTTGGTGGGAGTGTAAACTAGTTCAACCATTGTGGAAGACAGTGTGGCGATTCCTCAAGGATCTAGAACTAGAAATACCATTTGACCCAGTGATCCTATTACTGGGTGTATACCCAAAGGATTATAAATCATGCTACCATAAAGACACATGCACACATATGTTAATTGCAGCACTATTCACAATAGCAGACTTGGAACCAACCCAAATGTCCATCAATGATAGACTGCATAAAGAAAATGTGGCACATATACACCATGGAATACTATGCAGCCATAAAAAAGGATGAGTTCATGTCCTTTGCAGGCACATGGATGAAGCTGTAAACCATCATTCTCAGCAAAGTATCACAAGGACAGAAAACCAAACACCACATGTTCTCACTCTTAGATGGGAATTGAACAATGAGATCACTTGGACACACGGCAGGGAACATCACATGCCAGGGCATGTCAGGTGGTGGGGGGCTGGGGGAGGGAGAGCGTTAGGAGAAATACATAATATAGATGACTAGTTGATGAGTGCAGCAAACCAACATGGCATATGTATACCTATGTATCAAACCTACACGTTCTGCACATGTATCCTAGAACTTAAAGTATAATAATAATTTTAAAAGACTGCCCTTGGAGTGGGTTGCCCTGTGAGTCCCTCTTGATGCACATGGCACTTTTGGCTGAGTATATTCCAGCTAGAACTGGGCACTGTGGGCATGTCTGTTAACCCATTCTGGCCTAGAGAAGAAAAACATCTGGGCTGCAATGACTGAGGGCTCCACTCACCTTGTTCAAATCAGCCCATCAGCCCACACCCTCTAGCTGGGGCGAGGGGATCCCTGGCCTGGACTTCCAGCTTTCTCCTGCCCTATACACCCAGAAGTTCACCTCCTACTTCTAACTCCATGCCACCCTCTGAGGTTGTTCACATTTGTAGTAAACAGGTCAGTGATCAAAGCAGTTGTGAGTATGTATTTGCAGAACAGAGACAGCTACAGAAAGTATGATAATTATTAGGATGAGCTATGAGGTCAGGACTTCATCTTAATTACTGTTGCTGTGTCCCTAGTTCTTGGCACAGTGCCTGGCACATGGTAGAAACTGGGCAAGGTATTTGCAGAATGAATGAATGAGTGAATGATGGCTGCTCTTCTAGGGGGCAGTGAGAGAAGCTGCTAGGTGCCTGAGACTTCTTCCTAGATCGGCTGGATTTCTGCCCTTTGGGGGCTGTACCAAGTCTCAGAGCCCAGCAGGGGAGGGAGTCTCTGCATCTCGAGAGAAAGCTAGTTTACTAGTTTAATAATCCTAAGTATTGATTCCTTCTCCCAGGATCCCCATCTGTGATTCCACAGAAGTCCCAAATCACACACTAACTAGAGAGTGGGCTTTGGAACAGCTGAGTTCCATCTGAGAGTGGCTGTGATTTTTCTGTCAATTTTCTGAGCCTGGGAAAGAGGAAAACATGGAGCAAGGAGGAAATCATAGCAAAAAGAGGAGCAGGCAGTGGGTGAAATGTACTCTTCCCTCCTGCAGTCTGGGTGTCTATTCGGAAAGGTGCCTGCTGGCCACACCTCATACTTGTCAGGTGGCTTTCATGGCAAGTAATGAGATAGCACAGGATTTCGAGTCAGACCAACTCAGCCTCAAGGTCTGCTGTTTCCTGGCTGTGGGACCCTGTGTGGATTCCTGAACTACTATGACCATCCGTTTCCTCACCTGTAAGGTGGATAGTCATGGTGTCTCTCTCACCTGGTTGATTTGGGGAGTGGCAGCACTCAGGTAGAGTCCTAAGCATAGCAACTGATACACGGTGAGCATTAAAAAATAGTGCCCTTGGCCTGGCGCGGTGGCTCACACCTGTAATCCTAGGACTTTGAGAGGCCAAGGTGGGTAGATCACAAGGTCAGGAGATCAAGACCATCCTGGTCAACATGGTGAAACCCTGTCTCTACTAAAAATACAACAATTAGCTGGGTGTAGTGGCGTGTGCCTGTAATCCCAACTACTCGGGAGGCTGAGGCACGAGAATCACTTGAACCCAGGCGGCAGAGGTTGCAGTGAGCTGAGATCACACCACTGCACTCCAGCCTGGCAACAAAGCGAGACTCTGTCTCAAAAAAAAAAAAAAAAAAAAAAAAAGTGCCCTAATCAGTATTTTTCTCTTTGCTTTAGCACGAGGGATGGCAAACATTTTCTGGAAAGTGCCTAATAATACCTATTTGGGGCTATGCAGCTTATACAGTCTTTAGATCAGTTTAGCACTGTCCATCTGGTTGAGAGACTAGTCACCCAGAAGGTTCCCTCAAGGCACCACAGTGCAGGCCCTTACATGAGGCTTTGACCCAGGGGCCTAAGCAACTACATACCATCTTGTAGCCCTGACCTTCCCAGACCCCCTTGCTGTCTTGGCCCATGGGGAACAATGATTTGCTCCCGAAAGGTCCCCTCTCTTGAGGGCTGCGGCATCTCAGAAGACCCTTCTTTCCCACTCATGGCCCCCCAACAGCAGATATGGGGAAATCATCCTGAGTCTGGGGATTGCGTGGATCACCGGGCTCTGGGCCTGCCCCCAGCCCTGATTGCTCCTTCAGAGCCCAACACACAGGGCCTTCTAGAATTCTTTATCAGAGCACATTGGTTAGGTCGCTCCTACATGGCTCAGAGTGGAACATGTCAGATATCATCATCATTTGTCTGTGCCAGTTTGTCCCCTAGTCTGTACACTCCTGAGTGGTGGAGCTCCACCCTTCCCCACTTCATGCTCACCTGCACAAAGGAAGGAAGGTAGAATGCCCTGCAGTGTCTGGCACATAGTAGGAGCGCACAGAGTATAACTGGATTGAAATGGGGACAATACTTCATAGCAGTAAAGGTAATACACGCAGCATGGCATTTTCCACGATGGCAGAGAGAGTCTTTGCATGGCAAGTTAGCGCCAAGACTAGGAGCAGACACTAGGGATCCCAGATCCTGGGCCATGGGTCTCCTCTAGCACTCTGCTCCATTCAAGACTCCAACCTCCCTTCCAGCCCCAAGCCAGGGAGGTCTCTGAGGCTTGTTCCCTAAGACTTGGCCTAGAGTTGCTAGGAGGACACCGGGTTCTGCCATCCCAAGCTGCACTGGCAAGTTTTACCTTTCTCACCCAGGGGTAACCCTACCTTCGCTGAAGTCTTCAGCTCACCCCACTGGGCAGCCCCTAGAGGCACAGATGTCCCGTCCAGGCCCAGGCAGAGCTCCCCGGCTACACTGTGGCGGGAGAAGCGGTCGCAGGTCCTCAAGGTCAGCGTCAGGGTGGCTGTGGGGAGCTCCTCCTCCGCCAGGGGGAGCACCAGGCCCTCCTCCCAGGTGGTGTGCAGCTGCCGCTTCTTTAGGGCTGTCTGCGCCTCCACAGAGCCAGTCCTATTGGCCACACTCCCTTGGACATAGCAGTCACAGCCTCCATCATGGTTGCTGGTCACAGCTGCAGGCAAGGAGAACAACACAGGCATGGGACTTCCTGAGGACAAGTGGAGGGGGCAGAAGAATGCCTTGCTTAGGGCTGTGGAATCCAATTTAATGATGTGACCTTGGGTGTCTGAAAGGCTGACCATGCCGGGCACCAGGGAATCGCCTTTCACTGAGACATCTAGAAATAGATCACTTGAGGAGGCTGGCCTCAGCACATGCTGATTCTCTTTCTTGGAGAACAGGGACCAGACTTGGCATTTCCTGGAGCCCCCTGAACTCCGGATTCTGAAAATGTGCCAAGGTGCCAGGACTTGCTGCTGGGGGCCTTTACTAGTGGTGCTGCTGACACATAACTGTTTGTTCTGAACTTTAAATAGTCACCATGTAACCATTTTCCATGCCAATCACTTGGCTCTTACCTCATGAGTGAGTGTGGCTTTATGTTCTGAACCTTGGTGTTTTCAAAGCTTCACAATGTGTGGATCTGCCCAGAAATTTACACCTTTGGTGCTTTTCTGACTGGCTCTTCAGTGATCATTTGGAAAGTGGTAGCTGACATTTCACAGGAAGAGAAGATGAAGAACTGAGGCTATATGTCTTAATAGCAAGAGCTTTCCACTGAACTTCAAGGGACTACTTAGTCCTGGCTCTGTCACCAGTTAGATGCAGTGATCTTTGACAAGTCATATGACTTGCCAGACCTCAGTTTCCTAATCTGTAAAACGCACTAGTGTGAAGACCAAACACAATAAAGTATAGGAGGAAGGTGCTTTAAAATCTTAAAAGATAATACAAGGAAAAAGATTTTAATAATAATAAGATAACACAAGGAAAAAGAAAATAGAATTATATATAAAATTCCAATTTATCTGACCCCATTGCTAGCCCTGATTTCTTTGCAAAGTCTTAGCTTTATTTACTGTCCTTAAAGTGAACTGTCAGGGTAGAGAAACCAAGGACATCCTGCCACCCTTAGGCTGCTTGGCTCTTAGATTGTAGAAGTTTTTCTGACCATTCGGAACACCCTCTGTGTACAGCACAAAGCCCTGTCCAATTTCAAATTCATCTATGGCAGAGATGGCTAGCTCTTCA
This sequence comes from Theropithecus gelada, assembly GCF_003255815.1. NCBI lineage: Eukaryota > Metazoa > Chordata > Mammalia > Primates > Cercopithecidae > Theropithecus > Theropithecus gelada. Next base: position 20,373,630 of record NC_037682.1, on the reverse strand, counting down.
CCCCAAACTCATTGTCTTTCCTTCCTGGGCACCCACCAACCCACATTTCCCAGCCTGCTTTGCAGTTGGGTGTGCTCATGTGACTGAGTTATAGCCAATGGGATGCAAGCGGAAGTGACGTCCACCAAGTCCAGGTAAAGGCTGTTAAGGAATGATCATGCCCCCTCCTTCTCTTTCTCCTTCCATCTGCCAGATACAGATGGCAAGGATACAGATGACAAAGAGGGGGTTACGGAGCCACAGCTGGAAGGAGCCTGGTCCTTGAATCACCATTTGGAGAAAAAATGTTTGTTAACCAGGAATCCCCACTTTGGACTGTTGGGGTTGGGGATGTGGGAAATCTTTGTGTCCAAGCTCCATGTGTTCCAGGGCCTGGTTGTTAGAGTGCTAATCCTGTGCTCCCTCCAGCTGCGGATGATCCATCCTGTCTGCACAGCTCCTCCAGGGGAGACAGACACACAGAAGCCCACGAGAGTCAAATAAGAGCAGTACCTTCCAGGCGAGTCACAAACAATTCAGCCTTCTGACGGTCATAGTCCAGGCAGTAGTGGAGTTTGGGGGCCTGGTTCCAACTGGCAGCCTTTTCTGGGTTCCAGGTCTCCATGACACAGACATCCTCCACCACACCTGTTAAGAAAGGCAAAATCGTCACTGCCACCCACACTGGGGTTCTGCTTTCCTGATTACACCTTTCCCATCTCTATCACCTATGCTAGAAACCCAAATCCAAGTCTTCCCAGCTGTGTGCAGAATCACAGTGGCCACACCAAGACAACACATGGGGTCAATGTCACAGTCCATTAGGCGGCATCTGTGTCCACTGGCTCCCTCACCAACCACACAAAACAAAACAGAGACTACACAACAATCCATTCTCCCTGCTTTATGTTTTGTCTTTCTAAAAGGCCTACATATTCTTTGGGTCAGGGACAACTGTGTCTCTTCTTCCCATATCTTCCCCAGTGCCCAGCAGCAGCATGGTACACCTAAAGGTTCCGCACTCTTGATGTGGATGCTGATGAAAAAGAGAGTAGAAATAGTAACGATATGTTTTGGCTGGGTGTGATGGCTCATGCCTGTAACCCCAGCACTTCGAGAGGCCAAGGCAAGAAGACCACTTGAGCCCAGGAATTTGAGACCAGCCTGGGCCACATAGTGAGATCTCATGTCTACAAAAAATAAGCAAAAATTATCTGGGCGTGGTGGCATGCACCTGTAGTCCTAGCTACTCAGGAGGCCGAGGTGAGAGGATCACTGGAGCCTGGGAGATTGAGCCTGCAATGGCCCATGATCATGCCACTGAATTCCAGCCTGGGAGACAGAGCAAGACCCCAGCTCAAAAAAAAAAAATTGCTTGGGACCTTAACTCAAAAAAACAACAAAAAATCCAATACGTTTTTTGTTACCTCTTTTGTGCCAGGCCCTGAATTAAGCATTTTATGTGCGTTATTTTATCTACACTTTACAACTCCCCTACCAGACAGATAATAGTCTAGTCCCATTTTATGGATGAGGAAACTGAGGTTCATGGAGTTACAGCATGACCCATGCCACATAGCAAGTATATGAAAGGGCAGCAAATTAAACCCATGACTCTGAAGCCCATGGTTTTAACCATGGCTCTTTATCCTCTCTTATAGTTGCACACATATGACTTGAAAGGGACTCCATTTCCCAGTGGAAAGTTGGCAGCCTGGGGGAGAAGTGCCATGGCAACACGTTGTCAGGAAGGAAGGATCATGATTCCGAGGCCTAGTGCCCACCTGCTTGGCCGGTGCCAAATGCTGGGGCACTCAGCCTCCTCAGCAGGTCACACACAGCATCTACAGAGACATTGACAAGCCCCACTGGAGTGCTGCCCATGGAAGTGCAGGGGGCAGGAGACCCCTACCATTCTGAGGGAGGATGAACAGCTCCTCTGTGACCTGCCTCTTGAGGCGACTGTCATTCGGGGGTTGGGGGCTGGCAGGTGCAGTGGGCTCCTCCGTGGACCTCAGTGAGTAGTCTGCATAGTTGATGACCTCTGGAGCCGTCACAGCTGGCCTGGGTCCATAGATGTCTGGGAACTTGAGGAGGGCACGGGGCTGAACAGGTTCCGTGGATTTTTTAACGTTGAACTGCAAACACAAATTACTCTGATTAGTCCACAAAGGAGCACTCCTGTCTGTTTACCCCCATGGAAGGGAGAAGCGATGAACTGACCTGTTGTAGGAGGCAGAGGGAGAGGTGTGGTTCCATTCTGTCCGAAGAGCACAACCTATCAAACTCACTCGAATCCGCAATCCACTGAGATGTGGGCCCTGTTCATCTATCCCTCCTCCATCCATCGGCCCATCCATCCTATGGCTGTGCCCATGGGTATTGCCTGGACCTGCTGCAGGTGGTTGCCCCTCTGCTGCTCTCATCTGCTCCCTTGCCTCTTCATTCTCCCCTCTCTCTTCCTCCCTCCTCTTCTCCACCTAATGGCTCAGAAATGCCAGTGGCTCCCACCACACTTGGAGCAAAATTCAGACTCTCTGCAGCTTGCCTAGCTTGATCCTGCTCATCTGTCTGATATCGCCCCCAATCCTTCCTTTGCTCACCTGCAGTCACTGAGCTCCCTGCTTCTCAAACAGCTTGGGCTCTTTCCTTGGTCTAGCTTCCAACTCCTAACTTTTCCTCCCAAACCGCCCACCCCTACCTCCACCTGCTTTTTGCATGGCCGGCTCCACCTCACACCTGAAGTCTGACCAAGGAGTCCATCTCTAACCTTCCAATCTAAATTAAATCCCTCCCCCAAGCCTGTCCCTCCCTATCACCACATCCCACTCTTTTGCTTCACAGCATTGATCTCACCCTATATTGTTTTGATCATAGGCTGGCCTGTTTGTAGTAAGTATCTCCCACTAGCATGTGAGATCTATTAGCACAGGAATTATGTCTTGTCTTGCTCCTGCCTAGATCAGCCTGGTCCAAAGCCCACTGCCCCCATGGCTCTCGATGTTTGCCCTGTCTTCAAGTCTTTCCCCAGCAGAGCAGTCCCCATCAGAAACATTTATCATTATCTTGTTACGCACAGCAACTAGTCACCCTGGGAGAGACATGCATGGCTTGCAAAACCAATTTCCCTTTGCACCTCCACCCACACTGAGAGTGTCACTGGGCATCAAGTTGCTGTGTCCCTTGTGCCTAGCATGGTGTCAGCTCACAGGGAGTATGCAATAAATACCTGTGACTAGGGCTGCCATGTTGTATGGTTTGTGCACTGCACAAAAGTCTCTGGATGAGGACAGAGTAGAAGCCAAAATGCAGCCTGTGTACCACTTGTCCAGTTGTGTGCTCTAGGCTAGGCCCTTTTCGCTCGAAAAAAAAGGGGAATCTTTCTTTTCAAAAAGACCCACCTGCTTGTCAACCCTTAAGTACGTGGGGCCCCTCACAGAGAGAAGTGGGATCTTCTGTCTCTCCCTTCTATTTGAGAGACTCAAAGTTATATGACAGGTAGCAAGAGGAGCCTTCCCGGTCCTCAGGATTGAAGACCAGGTCTAGAGCTTAAATTGCTGGCACCTGGGTGGGCAGCCCACAAAAGGGCCCTCAGATTAGACAGGCAGATCTGAAGACTGAGATCTACGACTGAGTTCCCAAGAAGCCTCCTGCCCTGCATGCTGGCCCTGCTGGCCCTCCTGGCCCTCCCATCTCTGTGGCTGAAGCAGGTAGTGGGTGCAAATGGCTGGCAGCAGGACTCAGGCTGCCCTGCCCAGTGGCAGGAGTGACCCTGCACTGCGTAGGGGTGGAACTGGACGTGGTCTGGAAGGAGAGGCACTTAACAGTTTGCACTATTTCAAAAAGTTGTGTTTCTAATTTTTGTACCCTCTTTAATTATCCCAGGATGCATCCTGGACATTCTGCCCCGGTTGAGACTCTGTCCCCAACCATTCCCGAAGGAGGCTGGACCTAGGTGATAGGGACATTCCTTAATTAGTTTCATCCATTGGACATAAGAAGCTGCAGCAGGGCCCAAAGGGGCAGGAAACAGGGGCTGGCCTCTCGGTGACCTCTTGGACAACCTCTTCCTGCTGGGCCCCCTATCCTGCTGCTGCCCCTGCATTTTCACATGTTTTCTTCTAAACTTCCCTAAAAGGTAGAGATTATCCTTCTTGTACAGATAAGGAAACTGAGGCTCGGAGGAGATTTAAGAAACCCTCAGTTCTCCTCTCAGAAACACTGCACAGTAGATTATAATGTAACCCAAGCGAGGACCTGATTGTATCCTGATCACCACTGAGTGTGCCTGGCACACATGGGCTCTAAAAGCATTTCTGACTACGGTGGAGTGAAGTCACTTGGAATCATGCAGCTGGTGAGGGCAGCAGCAGAGAAAGCCTAGATCAGCCTGGCCCAAAGCCCACTGCCCCCAGGGCTCTTGACACTTTTCTTGCCTCCAAATCTTTCCCCAGCACAGCAGTCCCCATCGGAAACATTTATCATTATCTTGTTACACATAGCCACCAGTCACCCCGGGAGGGACATGCGTGATTTGCAAAATCAGGCCCCCTTTGTACCTCCACCCCCACTGAGAGTGTCACTGGCATCAAGGAGGCTAGCTTCCGGTACCAACCCTACCGCTGGAGCTAGGTCACTTTGGGCAGGTAATTCCACCTCTCTGGGCCGTCACCTTAAGTGATAGGTGATTTGCAGGCTATCCTACTCCACATTCTGAGTTGCTTTTTTAGGCTGCAAAGAGGTGAGAGACACCATTGCTTTATTTTCAGGTATAGATGAGTTGGAGATGATCACAAACAGGTGAAATAAATAAGTATCTTTGGCCACTCAGGACCGCAACACAGAAGCGGACGGGAGGCAATATGTGTAAATAACACCTGATAGCCTGTGCACAGTACATGCAGGACACAATCAGAGGTGCCCAGGAGGCCGAGCTGGCCTTCAGGGAGGAGCCAGGGCGTGACTGAGACCTTGAAAGAGAGGGTGGTTTAGAAGGCAGGGGCGAAGACCGGGGTTGGGGAAGTAAAATTCTGTGCCTCTGACACCAGATGCTCAGGGCCCTTGGAAGAGACACAGAGCAATGACTAATGTCGCCATCTTTCTATCCTATACAAAGTTACCTCCACCTTCAATATTTCATATAACTCTGTATTACCTTCATCCTACTGTTTCACAATGAGGAAATTGAGGCTCAGGGAAGCTCGCAATCATACAACTGACAAGTGGTATGTATCATAAAGCCTCTAGATGTTTTCACTTCAAAATTCATGTCATTTCCATTGTCCTGCAGCTGCTTCTCAACACCACCCCCTCGCCACCCCCTGCAAAATCCCTGTTGGTCTTGCCACTGGATTCTAAATGACAACCACAGCATCTCAGGGGCCCACCCGCTGCCACTCCCTCCCATTCATTGGCACAAAAGTGCTCCCAGAGGCTGCTGGGCCTCAGCACACACCTGACTTAAAGTCACGTCACCCTCTGCTCTCACTTGGTTGGGACCAGAACTAAGACTGTTTGGGTGGCCCGGGAAACATTTTTTGTGTTTATATTTGGTTTCATCCCAATTCAATCATCTGAGAAAAGGGCTGGGCTTCATTCCCAGTTCGATGCAATTTGGATGATTTTGCATTTTCAAGGGGGAAATAATCACTGGGCTCAGCTCTGAGTGAAGTTCACTCTGTGTTGCCTCGAGTCGTGACAGAGTCTGGCTCTGCCTTCCTCCCTCCTCAGTGGATCTCAATTTGTGTGTCCCTGATAACCTCAGGAGCTTGTTACCAGAGCTTAAAATGCACTCCTAGAGCAAAAGATTGGGCATTTCTTAGTTGTCTACCAATACCCATTCCCTCTCCCCTCCGCCCGCCCTCCACATCACCAGGTTGTCTAGGTTCCATCCCATCCCCAGCTCCCAGGAAGAGGGTCAGATCTTTCCATTTCTTGGCATTATCTTGGTGACCGATTCCTAGGGGTTGGCACCCGTCCTGGGGAAGCCAACCCAGATGGAAGGGAGGGACTTGGATTCCACAGTAGTAGAAGTCCCCTCCTCCCTGGACAGGAAGCGGGTGGCCCTGCCTTGTGACTGCAAGGTGAGTCAGCCTTGGGGCAGCAGTGTGGAGAGACAGAAAGAACCCGTGTCCTTGATGGCAATGTCATTAAGCTGCTCAGCCAACCAGTCCTGCAATCTGTCCTGCCTCTGCATTTCAAGTTACATGAGCAATACTGTTCTTATTGTTTAAGCCAGTTTGAATTGGGACTTTTGTGCCTTGCAACCCAGAGCATCCCAAACTGATGCATTGCCTTTTTCACAAGCATCACAGGAGATCATGACCCTGGTGTGGAGAAACTGGGCCTGGGGTAGAAAGAACCCCTCTTGAATCTCTGCATCCAGCCAAAGCATCCTCATTTGCTGCTTATGCTTTTCCCACTTTATCCTGTGTGGCAAATGGCTGGCTTTAGCTGGGAATGACTTACAGCCTTTGCCCAGGCCAAGAGCAGAGTCTGATGACAGCTACACGAGTCTCTTCAAGGAGCAAAAGCAGCAGCTCATTACCTATCTCCTTCTCTTGTACAATCTTATTTATTGCATTTCAAACTTGGTTCCATCACATCTTTCAAATGCATCTATCTTTGCACTTAAATAGCTGAAACTTCAGTGCCAGACAAACAGAAAATAGGTTCAGAGGTTGAGAGAGGGAGCCTGGGAGAGGGTTCTAGGTGAAGAACAAGAATGTCTGGGGGAAGGAGGTGCTCAGGGTAGCAGGGCCCTAGAGAGAGACCTTGCTCCAGCCTTCCACCATGGGTGCATGAGGGGCAGGACTTAGAATCAGATATTCTCTGTCTATGTGTCCCTTGAAGCCCAGGAATAGGGCCTGGGAAGTATATCTGCAGGATGAATAAGGTAAGATTTCCAGGGGAGACAGGCATTCAACAATTAGGGGATGGGTGCACAGCTGTGCTTGGCATTGCATGTGCATCTGGATAGAAGAATCACACCCTCAGATGTGCATCAGACCCCTCAAATGTACCTCCTCAGATTCTCCCAGCCTCACCTGTCCCTGGGACCTTTGGCTGCTTGCTCCTCCCACTGCGTCCAACCAGCTGTCCATGGGCACAGCCCTACAGGGTCTCACATTGGGCTCAAGCCATACCTCTCTTGCCTTCTGCCCTGGGACTTCTCCATGCCTGCTGAGGTGTGAGACACCAGGAACACTCTGTCCACTCAGAAGCAACCCAGATGTGCAGAGAGTTAAAGCTCCACAGGGGAACTCAGCAACAAAAACCCAAACAACCTGATTCAAAAATGAGCAAAGGACTTAAATAGACACTTCTCTAAAGAAGATATGCAAATGGCCAATAAGCACAGGAAAAGATGCTCATCATCACTAATCACCAGAGAAATGCCATAAAAACTACAGTGAGATACCACCCCGCACCCATTAGAATGGCTACTATCAACAAAACAGAAAATGACAAGCATTGGTGAGGATGTGAAGAAATTGGAATTCTGTGCACTGCTGGTGGGAATGTAAAATGTACAGCTGCTGTGGAAAACAGTATAGTAGTTCCCTAAAAAATGAAAAATAGCCAGGCACGGTGGCTCACGCCTATAATCCCAGCACTTTGGGAGGCAGAATTGGGTGAATCACTTGAGGTCAAGAGTTCCAGACCAGCCTGGCCAACATGGGGAAACCCCATGTCTACCAAAAATACAAAAATTCGTCTGGGCCTGGTTGTGCACACCTGTAATCCCAGCTACTCAGGAGGCTGAGGCAGGAGAATCGCTTGAACCTGGGAGGCAGAGGTTGCAGTGAGCCAAGATTGTGCCACTGCCCTCCAGCCTGGGTGACAGAGCAAGATCTTGTCTCAAAAAAAAAAAAAAAAATTAAGAATAAAATTGCTGTATGATCCAGCAATTCCACTTCTGGGTATATACTCAAAATAATTGAAAGCAAGGTCTTTGAAGAGATATTTACACCCATGTTCACTGTAGCATTACTCACAGTCGCTAAAAGGTGAAGCAATCCAAATATCTATGAACAGATGAATGAATAAGCAAAATGTGGTATATCTATACAATGGAGTATTATTCTGCCTTAGAAAGGAGGAAGATTCTGACACATGCTACAACATGGGTGAATCTTGAGGACATGATGCCAAGTGAAATCAACCAGTCACAAAAAGACACCTATTGTATGATTCCACTCAAATGAAATTCTTAGAGTCCTCAAAATCATAGAGACAGAAAGTAGAATGGTAGATGCCAGAGGGTGGGGGAGGCGAAAATGGGAAGTTATTATTCAATGGGTAGGTACAGATTTTTTGTTTTACAGCACAAAAAGTGTTACGGAAATGGATGGTGGTGATGTTTGTAAAACATCCTGAATGAATTAATACCACTGAACTGAGGCTGGGCATGGTGGCTCATGCCTGTACTCTCAGCACTTTGGGAGGCTGAGGCAGGAGGATGGCTTGAGCCCAGGAGATCTAGACGAGCATGGACAACATAGTGAGACCCCATTTCTACAAAAGAAAAAAAAAATTAGTTGGGTATGGTGGTGCACGCCTGTAATCCCAGCTACTCAGGGGGCTGAGGTGGGAGGATCACTTGAACCCAGAGGTGAAGGCTGTAGTGAGCCGAGATTGCACTGCTGCCCTCCAGCCTGGGCAACAGAGGGAGATCCTATCTCACACACACACACACACACACACACACAAAAACCATTGAACTGTACACTTAAAAATGGTTAAGATGGTAAATTTTATGTTATGTTCTTTTACCATAATAAATTAAAAAAAAAAAAAAAGAGAGAGAGAGAAAGAGAAAAAAAAAAAAAACCCGAAATCAAACACCTCTATGGGAGGAACCCGACCCCTGTGAGCTGGAAGACAGGCAATGAGTTCTCCTTCCTCCTCCTCACTGTTCCCAAAAGTGCCTTCAGTCGCCTTTTGGAAGATGACCCCTGCAGATCCAGCAGTCACCCTGAATGCCAAGTGGTAGTGGCTCGGTAATGCCCCTGTGCTTTTCCTTCCTCCTCCCGGGCCCCGCCCACCGTTCTCCGGCTCCTGCTTCCTCATGAAGGGCAGCACAGACGCCTCCAGCTCTGCCTCCGGTAATAATCCAGGCAGAGACAGATGGCATGGGGGGTGGAACCTGAACCTTCATTTAATGAACAAATATTTATTGAGCCCCACTACAAGCCAGGTTCTATGCTAAGTGTTCGGAATATGGGAGCAAACAGGACAGATGCTGTCCTTCCCTTATGGGGCTTATGTTGGAAAACCAAAAATTAATTATGTAGTTAATGATCTGTAAACAAACATTTCATCTTACCAAAGATGCTAGGTGACCCCTTTTATGACATGATTAATTTTTCACCTTAAGGCTGTTTATTAATTTGGGGTTTCATGCTGGGACATCCCTCTTACAGTAGCATTGCACCACCCAGGAGGTTGCAGGTCGGGGAAACAGATCCAGCTGAAAAAGGGGACATCTTTACTCTTTAAACTTGAACTTTAAAAAAGGGGAGGGCAGAGAAGAAGCATCCAGTTGAGAATCCAATATTCAGATGATGCCAACCATAGGCCACTGCTGCTACTGAGGTCTGTAGTATAGCTAAGCCCCCGCTAAGGGGGTTGTGAGGCCAGGGCAGAGGGACCTGCAAGAGTCTGTCGCTCTGGGCTCTAATACTGGCGATTATACCCACTAACGTGTATATAATGAAATATATCCTGCTGATCAGGTATTCAGGCTCTAAAACAAGACAGCTTAGTTGGAGTCTGGGCTTTGTCAATTACTTGCTGTGGGACCTCGGGTCCGATTAATTAACTTCTCTGTGCCCAGTTTCTTCATCTGTAAAATGGGGATGCTAACAATAGCATCTATCTCTTGGGGCTGGATTGAGGATTAGATAGGATAACCCACTCAGAGCTCTTAGGACAGAGGCTAGCCCAGCCAACCCTCGACAAATGTCAGCAATATTTATGTGACTCTAGGGTCTAGTCAGGTGCTACGAAAAGTGGGGTTTGTGTGTAGACACCAGTTGATGAACTATTTTTTGTTGTTACTTTTTTACTAATTTGTGATAAATATAGAAATTGAGTGTGAGCATTACAACAAACCTAAACTAAGCTAAACTGCAACCTCTCTCACAGGTGGTTGGAGAAGCTCTGGTCTAGACCAAGCATTCTCACACCAGAGCCGCCGTGGTAGGTGCATCTGTGATGACACCTTTCAGGGTCCTGTCCCTTGGTGTCCATGCCCTTGTATAATCCCCTGTCCTTGAATATAGACTGGACCTAGTAACTTGCTTCGAATGAACAGAATATGCAGATGTGAGAAGACAATATTGCTAAGATTAGATTACCGAAAAAATGACATTCCATTTTCCTTGCTCTCTCTCACCCACTCCCTCTGATAAAACACACTTCAATGTTGAGAGCTTTCCTATAGACAGCCCCATGTGCAAAGACCCGAGGGCACTGCAGGAAGAACTGAATCCTGCCAACAACCACAAGAGCGAGCTTGGAGGTAGAGGTTGCCCCAGTCAAACCCTGAGATAAGCACAGCCCCAGAGGACACCTTGACTACAGCCTGGCAGAGATTCTGAGCCAAAGGACCCAGGTAAGCCATGACTGGATTTCTGACCCCACAGAAACTGAGATAATAAGAATTGTTGTTTTAAACTATTGTGTTTTGGGGCAGTTTGTTACACAGCAATAGATAACTAATACAGCTCTTTGTGAGAATTACCCAAGAAGGTGTTAAAAAAATGTACACACCACTACACACCCACTAAAATGGCTAAAATCAAAAAGACTGACAACACCAGTGTTGACAAGGACGTGAGACATTTGGGATGCTCACCAGCACCGGTGGAAGGGAAAATGGCAAGTCACGTTGGAAAACTGGAAGTTTCTTAAAAGTTAAACATAAATCTATCCTATGACTCAGCAGTTCCACTCCCACGTATTTATCCAAGAGAAAGGAAAACATGAATCCGCAAGAAGACTTAGACATGGCTACTGAGAGCAATGTAACTCATCCCAGCCAAACACTGAAAGCAGCCCTGCCGTCCACCAATAGGACAATGAAGTCGGTTGGGGCATATTCTTATAATGGAATATTCATCAACCAACAAAAGGAATGAGTTTCAGGTACACTTAGCAACAGAGATTAATTACCAAAACATGCTGACGAAAAGAAGGCAGCTGTCTACAAATACATACTGCCTGATTCCATTGACAGAGCTGGATCTCAGCCAGAGACAATTTGGCCCCTCAGGGGACATTTGCAGTGTCTGGAGACATTTTTGGTTGCCACAAATGGAGGCATTGGAGCTGCTACTGACCACAGTCACCATGGGGGTTGGGAGCTGTTACTGGAGGCCAGGAATGCTGCTAAGCATGCCACAATGTCAACCCCTATCTCAGTTTGGACAGCTATAACAAATTACCATAAACTGGGTAACTTCAACAACAAATGTTTATTTCTCACAGTTCTAGAGGCTGGAAGTCCAAGGTTGAGGAGCTGGTGAATCTGGTGTCTGGGGAAAACCCACTTCCTGGTTTGCAGAGAGCCATTTTGTTGCATCCTCACATGGTGGAGAGCAGACAGCATCTCTCTCACATGTCTTCTTCAAGGGCACTAATCCCATTCACGAGGGCTTTACCCTCATGACCTGATCACCCCTCAAAGGCCCCACTTCCTAATATCATAGCATTAGGGGTGAAAATTCCAACATATGAATTTGAGGGCACACATTCAATCCCTAATTCCCCTACAACAAAGCATTATCAACCCAAAATGTCATTAGGGCTGAAGTTGGGAAACCCAGATTTAGATGAAGTTCTATGACAGGTGGAACTCATCAGTGGTAATAGACTTCAGAACAGTGACTGCCTTTGGGGAGAATGAACTGGGAAGAGGCACGTGAGGGGTGTGGGTTACAGCCTGAGAGATACATATTTGTCAAAATTGATCAAGCTATAAACTTAAGATGTGTATATTTCACTGTATGCAAATTATATCACAATAAAAATAGAGATAAAGATAGATACATGTACACACACATGCACCTCTGAGTAACATGCTGAATTGGGCTTTCTGGGGTGGTTGAAGAATCTGTATGTTCAGCAAATTTGCTGAGAGATTCCTGCACACAACCGGCCCAGAACTTGGCTGTGGACCTGCATTTAGGATCCACTGGTCTCTAGACCAGTATTTCTCAAATTTTCTTTCCAAATAGCCTCGGAGGCAGAAGAAGGTGACACATACTCTAGGGAAGGGGAAGCAGTTGGGAGCAATTGGGGATCTTTCTCCAAATCTCCAATTCTATCTTACAGATTCATATGAGTCTTTGTATTTGATTCCATATGATTGTTTTAGTATTAAAATGTTTTAAATTACTACCAGCAAGGAAAATTTTCCTTTATTTCATGACTTCTAGGTCTGGTACCACACTCCTTCCACTCCCACTCAAATACACACACACACACACACACACACTCCCTAATGTCTGGACAAGCAGCATTAAGTCCGTTACATCAAGCTAGAAGAAACTGAGAGAAATCCTCATTTTGCTCATTTTGCCTCCAGGGAAGGACCAACTCCTGCAGGCTAAGTGGGAACAGCCTCACTATCCTTTGAAGATAGCTTAGAAGCTTATCAAAATTTCCCTTCCAACTGCAGAGAAAATTTCCCTGGAGAAAATATGGGGCGCAGCTCTTAAGCAATCCGAAGGTTTGATCTCCTCTGCCCATTCCTTCTGTAGAGGAAGGCACACCCAACCGATTGTGTCCTCACAGATACCGACAACTAACTGAACCTTCGTGGCTAGCCAGTCACTTATTAACAGACTTGTATTCATCAAGGAAGGTCAACTGCTAAACCTCAAGGCTGAACACAATAAAAGTTGATTTCTCACAGTCTGAAAAGGGCTGGTTATTTTCAAACTCAGGGTCCCAGCCTCTTCCACCTTGTGTCCAGCCTCTTCCACCTTGTGTCCCTGTTTACCTGTGCCCTGCACAGTTCAAATATAAACTCCCCAAATCCTCATAATAACCTTAGAGGAAGTACAAATATTGTCAACCCCATGTTACAGAGGAGGACACTGAGTCTGTAGAGCGCAGTTCTGTGCCAAAAGTCATGGCCCGCTAGGGGGCGGTAGAGGCTGCATTCAGACCCAGGCTGACTCGCCCCAGAATCCCCTGCGGAACCACCAGGCCTGGCTGCCTTCCCGCCACTTCAGCCACCACTTCCCATTTTTAGTGAGCCTTGACCACTCCTCCACGTTTCTGTGCCCCTAAGGCGGATGCCCAGGACGCCGCCTGGTCCCACCACCCACTACGCTGCCCCTGCATGCCCTTCAGTCAGGGAAACGGGACTGTCAGTGCCAGTTCCCATACTTTGACGTGCATCCGCTTCATTTGGGGAATGAAGATTCCCAGGCCCCCCAGAGGTTTGACTTGATGGGTTCTAGGTGGAGCCTAGGGACGCCTCACTTGGGAACACTCTGATTTGGGGGAGCCCCAAACATCCAGGTAGGGTAGACATAGACACCCCCTCTTTCATGGTAAGCTGCTCACAGGCACGGCCTGCTGTCTCAGAGTCCGCTCAGCTCCCCAGCCCCGCAACACTGATTTGCCTGGTAGGCCTCCGTCTCCTAGGAAGCTGCCAGTGCCAGGGCCCTCTACTTCTTGCTTGCTTCAAGAATTGTGAAGCCATGTGCCTTTGGGCAAATCCACAGTTATTTCTGGGAGTGGGAGAGTGGTGACACAGTTTAAGCTGCAAAGTGGAAATCCACCTTGAAGAGGAGGCTTGGCTTCCGGTCCAGGCGGCGGAGTGTTTCCATGGCGATCTTGCCCCTGTACCATCTTTTGTTATCCCTTCCAACACCTCCTCTCCTGTTTGTTCCGAGTCTGTGCCCCCAATCCTTTCTCAAATCCGCCTCCCTCAGAGCTCACCTCCTCCTATTCTTTCTCCTTTCTCCTTGTGGTCGTTTTGAAATCTAAAACAGCCCGTTTGTGGTTGGTCCAGGACACTCACTGCCTCCAGCCGGTACTTGATGTGACTTGATTGGAGATTTGTTGGTGGGTGAGCCCTGCTGGCAGCTGCCCCTCCCCACCTGGCCAGGATGAGACACAACGAGAATACCAGCCAGCCCTAATGTAAACCTTTTATCTGCTGTTTGTCATCATTCCATCATTCATTCGACAATGATTAAACCTCCCAATAATGGCCAGCTGCCCGAACAACACTGTCTGATCACTGTCCTTATGGAGTGGACATTTCCAGTGGGGTAGAGAGCAAGAAGCCAGGAGATCCCAAAAGCTGTTTCCCTTAGGAATAAGTGCTATCCAGACCAGGACACATGGTAATGAGGTCGGTTGCGGCGGGGGCGGGGTGGGGGGAGTTGTTTCTACTAAGAATTTGAGGGTCAGGGAAAGGTCCCTGAGCCAAAATTTGAAGAAAAAGAAAACCCATCATATGTAGCTTTACGATGTGTCAGATACAAGTCTAAGCATTTTACCCATTTGGTTTCATTTCAACTTCACAGCCTCGTGAGGAGGCATTATTGTCATCCCCACTTAGAGGAAGAAACTGAGGCACAGAAGGGTTAAGTCTGAAGTCACATGGTTAATAAGATGCAGAGCTGGGAATTGAACCCAGGCACACGACTGTGGAGCCCACAGGCTTTCCAGCTTGGCCCCATCCTTCCTTTCCCGGGAAGACACAATAGTCTGTTGTCATTCCCAGGTCTTGGATAGATATAAGGAGAAGCCAGTGGGGCTGGAGGATGTCCCATCTCTACCCTCCCAGCCTAGCCATTCACTCCATCAACCATCATTCAACATTGAGAGCCCTTTATAGGATAAAAGGCATGGCCAACACTGATCGCTACCCCGATGCATAGTCTGTATGTGTGTTGGTTGCGGGGAGTGGGGAGGAGGGGGGATTATTAGAGTAATAACTATGATGAAGAACAGTAAAACACCAGGCAGAGTCTGTAGGAGCAAACCAAGCTTTGCCTGGAGAAGGGGAGGGTGGTAGGCGCAGGAAGGGGAGAAGGGAGAGCTGTAGGAGGGTTCATAGAGACACTGACTTTGGGTTGGGTGCCCCTGAAGTCTGACAGGTAGAGAAATTAGAGAGGGGCATTCTGCCAAGATGGCAGAAGGAAAGTTTGCACCGTGCCCAGAGTGCAGTCAGTCCGCGGGTGCAACACAGCTAAAACCCAGTGAGAGGAGGGGGGTGAATGTTGCTGCAATCTCAACATTTCTGGCGGAAACTGAATTTAAAAACAGAATTTGTTTTTTAAAAAAAGAAAAAACTCCATGGGACTGGAAACTGCAAAATGGCAAGATCCTACCTAGAGATTTCCTTCTTGTAGGTGGCCCCTGCATTATTTCAGCAGTCACATCACAAAGCCCTTTAGGCCACCATCTCTGTAAACTTTCTGTGTAACAGATGCTCTGCAATGCACAACACAAACTTTACTGTATTTAATCTTCACACAACTATAGATAAGTGCCTAATATTTTCTCTATTCTATATACCCTAATATTAACAAATAAAAAAATAACCTAATTATTTTTACTACAGAGGAAGAAACTGAGGCTCAGGGAGATTGAAACATATCCAAGGTCACACAGCTAATATATGAAAACATTGGGCTTTGAACCTATGTCCACCCCAAAGCCAGTGCTACTAACCTGTATACTACACTGTGTGTGGTTTCTTGGGGCTGTGTCTCTGGATACCAACCACACAGTTAAAAATGGAAAAGTTTGAATCATTGCTTTCGCTTCTCTGGCAGGTGCCACATCATTAGGCTGGCGGCCCCATCCACTCCCTCTTTCCCCCACCAGTGGTCTGGTTGTTTTCATGAACTGCCTGGATGTTTACGCATCAGCTTTGGTATTGTTCTCGGTTCTGAATCTGGGTTTGACATTCTTTGTGCAGGAAATGTGTTTCATTTGTGCCCTGAACAAAGGCAATGTCAAGACTATGTTGTAATCTCATCAACACTCATCATAAACTATTGTATTTTAAAAGGTCAGTAATTTGGGCTTGAACACAGCCTTTTCACTTCAGCCACCCTGCCCTTATTTTCCCATCTCCAGTGGCCACAACAAGGCTGTCAGCAATGTCTTTCACCTCAGAGCACAGTCCCTGTGTCTTCCAAAATTTGACTTTGCTTTCCAAAATTTCCACTTCTGCCCCCTCTCCTGTCCCACTGTACTGGTTTACTAGGGACTCACATTTTTCCTGTTAAACTGAGTCCATGTATTGAAGGATCTCAGCACTGCATAACTGAAAACTTCTGTCAGATAGGAACACAATTGTTTCATATTGGTTCATTTGAATCCTTTAGACATTTTTTTCTTAGTTTCTATTTTGTGTTTCTAATTTAATGTTCTTTTCCCAAGACAGTAATTTTTGTATTAAAGGCTGAAAAGTTTGTTTATATGTCAGTTTCCTTGGCATTGAAATTAGGGTGTTCTTTCAGAGCAGCTACAGGATTACTTGATTCTATGGTGCTCAGACAATTGATGAAACCATTAACTAGGGCAACTGCCATAACCGTTATTGTGCCAATATATATTATAAGTAATAAAGTGCAAAAATTTGAGTTTGTACCCATTTAAAAATTGATTAACATATATTCAAGGTTATCCTTATAATAAGACCTCTTTCACACTTTTGCATTCTGATAAGCTTTTCTTAGCGGAAGAGAAAGGAGATAAATCTACAGAACCATCAAACCCATATGAATATCACCCATTAGAGGTGATGCAGTGTAGAAAAAAAGTGCAGGGAACCGCTAATCTAAGACATCCATCCACTTATATGCAGATACTTGAAAAGCACATCAGTCTCTAACCCAGAAGTTTAAAAACAGCCGAGTTGTAAAGTACAACTTCAAAACCAAGACAGAGGCTGTTTTAACTAGATTCTCCTTATGTTTTGGTTTTAAGTCAAACCGCTCCACATTATATTGCTGTCAAACAGAAATCAGAACAGACTTGTTGCCTGCCAATCATCTGTTCACCCACCCTACACACCATGGGAGATACATGAGTAAGTGAATAAGTCCCTGCCCTCAGAAAGTTTACCATCCCCTGGTAGAGACGAGATATTCCATAAAGGGGAAATACGAGGTGCTTATGCTACAATTCTCCTACCCTATGCTCATGGCAGATTCGGCTAATTGATTGAAGCATTCTTTCCTGCTGAGTTCAGACACAGGGTGTTTGTTCAGCTTCGGGCTCCAGGAAGCTACTATCCATTAATAGGAATTGATATGGAAGATGAAAGACATTTGCTATTCCTGATTCAAACTTATGAAAAGATAGATAAAAATAGAAGGCAGTCTTAAAAAGCTAAATACCTGGACTGTAGGCTACATAAGACCTAAGGAGGAACTCTTCATTGTTGATGTGATCAGAGATGGCTTCCTGGAGGAGGAGCTTCAATGCAGCATTCAGGGATGACTAACAATGAAAGAGAGAGAGAGAGGCTTCTGAAATAGGGAGGACAGCAGCAGTGTGCATCCAAAGGGGAGCATGCTTAGGACATGGTGAGTCAGCTGGAGAGGAAGGCTGGGGTTGGAGAAATGGAGTTGGAAAGCAATGGTGAGGCCAGGTCATAAAGGGCCTTGAATGCCAAGCAAAAGATCTTGAATTCTATCTTATAAACAATGGAGAACCTTCGACAGTTTGTGAGTAGGAGAATGACATGAGCAAAACTGTGTTTTCAGTAAATCAAACCAGCAGGTACATACAGGAGGGATGGACAGACGTGGAGGAAACTAAGTGAGAAAACCAGCTGGAGACACAGGGACACAGTGAAGGTAACCCAGTTTGGGGGAACCGTGTGCTGGGGAAAGGGAGGAATCCAAAAGTGAGAGCTGCCTCAAGAAAAATACACTTCAACTATAACTTCTCAGGCCTCCCTTTCCAAAAAAGACACACGCACACGTATGTTTATTGCAGTGCTGTTCACAATAGCAAAGACTTGGAACCAACCCAAATACCCATGAATGATAGACTGAATAAAGAATATGTGGCACATGTACACCATGGAATACTATGCAGCCATAAAAAAGGAATGAGATCATGTCCTTTGCAGGGACATGGATGAAGCTGAGAACCATCATTCTCAGCAAACTAACACAACAAAAGAAAACCAAACACTGCATGTTGTCACCCATAAGTGGAAGTTGAACAATGAGAACACGTGGACACAGGGAGGGGAACACACCAGGGCCTGTTGGGGGTGGGGTGGTTGGGGAGGGACAGCATCAGGAGAAATATCTAATGCAGATGATGGGTTGATGGGTGCAGCAAACCACTGTGGCATGTGTACACCTATGTAACAAACCTGCATGTCCTGCACATGTATCCCAGAACTTAAAGTATAACAAGAAAAAGAAAGAGAGAAAGAAAGAAAGAAAGAGAGAGAGAGAGAGACAGAAAGAAAGAAAGAAAGAAAGAAAGAAAGAAAGAAAGAAAGAAAGAAAGAAAGAAAGAAAGAAAGAAGAAAGAAAGAAGCAGAACCACTGTGTGTCACTGGATGTCTGCAGTCTCTGCCATGTTTGGGCAACAAATTGATTCTTCTGTGTGAATTTCATGACTAGTCAGGAGATGCATTTCAAGGGATGGCCATTAATGTGCTGCTTCTAACATTCTTCCTGCAGCTGACATTTTGGCAGATTCAAAGCCAGTCAGTATCATCCATAGATCTAGTTCTTCCTTCTTTTAAATGAGATGCAAACCTAATAGATTTCCTTCTGTATTACAAGAGCTGACAATCAAACAGTCTACAAAATGTCCCAAAATATGATCTGATCGTGGAAGGTCAGTGACATCAGAGTACCTGGCTCCAAATTACTATAAATGAGAACTATTTTTCCTCAGCTCACTCCAAGCTTTTTGAAATGAGAATAATAGCCCCAAAGCTTCCTACCCACAGGTGTGTCTGTTTGGCAAGCATATATTAAAGGCTTCAAGATGCACAAAGCATCAGGCTAGATGCTGAACCAAATGGGAAAATGAAAGTGGCTTCTAAACAATAGAACCTTGTGCAAATAAAGGGTGTTATCACTGTTGGTCCTGAGTTTTGCCAATTTCATTGGCATACTTCCTCTGCCTCACAGACTCTTCCTTTATTACTATTAATCATTAGGGTTGGTAATAATAGCTAACATGGTTTGAGTATGCTATCAATAAGGGTTTTTGCAGGAATAGATGGCACATTATAACTGGGTAATTGAGGAGATTTTCATAAAGCAGATATTTACAAATGTATGGAGGGTTAAGGAAAGCAACAAGGAGTGGCGAGTATGCAGGGGCTGGGAGAGCTGGGCACTGTTAACATCCCTAGGCCTGAAGGGGCAAGAATCAGGAGAGGTCACTGGAAACAGGACAGGGTGCTGAAGGGAAACAGCAGCCTGGCAGGATCTGACCCCTTCAGCTGAGGATGTAGCCACCCCCTGGGCACCTAGCAGGGAGGGGGCAGGGGTGATGAAGGCCCCTCACACTCCTCTTGTCCTCAGATCTCCTTTGGGCCAACTCCACCTGATGCAAAGCCAGAGGAGTTGGTCAATGCAGCCAATAGGTGGGGGCCTCCTGGGGCCAGGGTGTGGAGGGGGAGAAAACAGGGATAGGCTTGGAGCAGGGGGTGGGGAAGAAGTAGGTTTGGGGTTGAGAGGGGAGCATTCAGAGGGTTCTGGAGGCACAAGGAAATAACTTCCAGCCCAGCACTCACTATGTTCTGTGTATGACTGTGTGATGAACATCTCTCCCTCTAGAATATTAACTGCATGAGGTCAGGGACAGGTTCTGCCTTGTCACTGCACTGTCCCAAGGGCTAACTCAGTCCCTTGCACATAGCAGGTATGCAAGACATAGTTGTTGAATGAATAATCATCCTAGAAATGGAATGTTCATGTTCCCCTTTTCATTCTAACAGACACATTTCATTTATCACATCTGGAATACTCTTGATGAATTTTTCCTTTCCCGCATGGTGAGTAGACAAGTCATTGCTTTGGTAAAGGATAAATAAGAAAATAATCCACAGATTCTTAAAAATATCCTTTGAGCAACGGCAGGTGCTGAATCCGTTGGGTGCTTTCATACATGTCATCTTATTCATTCTTCCATATGACCTTAGAGAACCTTGTAGAATCCCTGTTTCATGTTTGAGTAAAGTGGGATTCAGAATGGCCGTGGTGATTTGGCTAGGAAATGGTGGAGTCTGAAATCAAATTCAGGTTTTTGAGTCTCATTTGATTCCTATTTTAGCTCAGCATCTTGATTATAAAAATGAACATTTTCATTCTGAGTTAATTTTTTCTTTTGAGTGGTCTCAAAGATTGTTACCTAAAATTAATTCCAGTGGGTACCCAAAATCAAATGCAAGGCTACAACATGGTGGGATTAGGCTAGGCACCTAACCTCGCATTCATTCCTTTCTGTTCTTTGTCTCTACGTGTTTTGTATGGAGGCTGTTGTGCAAAGGGTGATAGTCATGTTGCCACTTAAAGAATCTGCTCCATTTGTTAGTAAGAGACGAGATCATTAGATGACGCACTTGCAAAGAATGTGCAAAGAAGCCCTCCAAATCATGCGAATATTTTCTCTGCATGTCACATCACTGCCTTCACTGTATTTCTCTCTGGTATCTTCCCCTTTCCTCTATGTGAAGTGACTGCTGGAAATGAAAGTGTATTTTAAGATGCTTGGCGATATGCTCTGAGAAGTGGAGTGCAGGGGGGATTCAGAAATGCAGAATAAGCTTAAAGCTAACAGAAGATATTCTACACGCGCAGCTGTTTCAATCAACTCTTCTAGTTGCCCTACCAAACTGCTTTTACCCAACCTTATCTGCATCTTCAAACACCATCTTTTCCAAAACATCCTTCTTAACTCTATTTGAAAAGCAAAGTCTTTGCAATCCTGCCTCAATAAACTACAGCCTTTACCTCATGCCGTTCTTACCAGCAAGTCCAACCTGTGTGGTTTATAATGCTCTTCCAAATAAAACGTCTCCCTGGGTATTACCTCATTGGCCTGGCAGCTGAAGATTTTAAAAACTCTCTCTAACGTTAGCCAGATGAACAGAGACCTGAAGGGAGAGAAACCTGTACAAAGTGAAGCTGCCACATGCTTCCTGCTGGTATTGATTTCTTGATATGTCACGAAAGGCAAGCACAGAGATCCTTCGGTGAACTCAGCATCCTCTCCTGCTTCTCTGTGCCTGTGGTTTTTATTTTGGCTACAAGCAGAGGTGTCAGCCCCATGGATCCTTGCCTTCTCATTTGTCTACCCATCCATTCATCAATGTATTTAGTCATTCAACATGTCTCCTCATTTCTCTTTGCTATACGCTAAGTCCTGCTCAACTTTCCATGAGGGAAAAGCATGTCTTTGACTTAATGAGTGGAGGTGGGGGCAGGGAGAGGAATCAATGAAATACATCAAAATACTCTAAGGTCTATGCCAGATGGACTGACTCAATTTCACAGAATTCTCACAGGACCCCCTCCCGTTTATGCTTGTTTTCATTCATATTCATATATACAACTCCTCCTCATTATTTGACTCTGATCTGTTCCTAAAAACACGCTGATTAGCAGATTTCAGAAAGCAGGCACTGGTTCTCCATTATTTTAATGGGAAAAATTATAACGCATTCCAGGTCCACCCCAAAACCACAATCAGCTTCCCCAAATAGCACTGTACCATTCTTAAGCAGTGTGTAAAATTCTCCCGGGACTTTTCTATAACATAAGGCAATTAAAGCATCCTTCATCTAATGAATTGGGACCCATTGAACGCCTCCTGAAGGTTTGTTGTGTGGGCAGCAACTGGCCCTGGAGAGGGGCAAGGCTCCTCCAGGCATCGCACTGGCCTGGCAGTGTTGATACATAAGGAAATGTTAAAAGACACTAAATACTGCCTCAATTAGACGGGGTTTGCAGGGCCCAGGTATCAGCGTGAATTTGAGTGAGACCCATGAGGGACTAAAGCTTGGGGGAACAACAGAATGGGAAAGATGAGAATAATAACATATTTGACAGACAGAGCAGCAGGTGCAAACTTGCTGGAAGAACAGGGCAGCCAGGACTACTGCACACACACTCTATTTTTCTCACGAGACTCATGAACAATGAAATGTTTTTACGGGTTGGCCATGTGGACTCATTTTAATGGTCGCTCAATACAGACAGCAAATGTTTGTTAAAAACTTGCCAGCTACTGTGATTTTGGATACATACCCAAAGGATTATAAATCATTCTACTATAAAGACACATGCACACGTATATTTGTTGTAGCACTGTTCACAATAGTAAAGACTTGGAACTAACTCAAATGCCCAGCAATGATAGACTGGATAAAGAAAATGTGGCACATATACACCATGGAATACTATGCAGCCATAAAAAAGGATGAGTTCATGTCCTTTGCAGGGACATGGATGAAGCTGGAAACCATCATTCTCAGCAAACTAACACAGGAACAGAAAACCAAACACCACATGTTCTCTCTCATAAGTGGGAGTTGAACAATGAAAATACATGGACACAAGAAGGGGAACATTATACACCGAAGCCTGTCAGAAGGGTGGGGGGCTAGGGGAGGGATAGCATTAGGAGAAATACCCAATGTAGATGACAGGTTGATGGGTGCAGCAAACCATCACGGCGCATGCATATCTATGTAACAAACCTGCACGTTCTGCACATGTATCCCAGAACTTAAAGTATAATACAATTTTTTAAAAAAACACTTGCCAGCTACTGATGAATATTGTAAAAATGAGAATTTGGGTTTTTCTTTTAGATGTTAAAAGCTCAGAAAATACCACAAAGAGATACTACTTAGCATCCACTAGGATGACTTTAAAAAATAAATAAATAAAATAAAGAATACCAACTGCTGGCAAGGAGGTGGAGAAATGAGAACTGTCATACATTGCTGGTGGAGATTAAAATGGTGCAGTTGCTGTGGAAAGCAGTTTAGCGGTTCCTCAAAATGTTAAATATAGAATTACCATATGACCCAGCAATCCCACTCCTAGGTATATACTTGAAAGAATTGAAAACAGGTACTGAAATATTTGTACAGGAATGTACTTAGCAGCACTATTCACAATGGCCAAAAGGTAGAATCAATCCAAATGTCCATCAACGGGTGAATGGATAAACAAAATTACATGTGTCCATACAACAGAATATTTTTCAGCCATAAAAAGAAATAAAGTACTAATACATGCTATGATATGGATGGACCTGGAAAACATGATGCTAAGTGAAAGAAGCCAGTCACAAAAGATCACATATCATATGATTTTATTTATATGAAGTGTCCAGAATAAGCAAATCCATAAAGACAGAAAACAGATTGGAGGAGGGAGGAATAGTGATTATTTGAAGGATGAAGGGTTTTCTTCTGAGGTGAGGAAAATGTTTTAGAACTAGGTGGAGGTAGTGGCTGCACAACAATGTAAATGTACTAAATGGCATTGATCCTACACTTTAAAGTGATTAATATCGTGTGAATTTCACCTGAATAAAAAAAGCTTTGAAAATAATGGTAACCTTCACATTATCAGTACATAGCTCAATGCCCCTCCTGGAGACATTAATAAATGTTTGATTTATGCATGCATGAACGAATTCATGAATAAATGAATTTGTCCATGGTCTCCAATGCCCTGCTCATCCAGGCCCCTGCCTATTTCCCCAGCTTCATTGTTCACTAGGATCTCCCTTGCTCTCTGCTCTTCAGCCACACTGGCTTTTCCCCAGGCTCTCGTAAATGTTAGGCTTCCTCCTGCCACAGGACCTTTGCACAGGCTCATTTCTCTGTGTGGAGCCCCCAACATCCTTCCCTTTTGCCCTGGTTAAGATCTTCTCCCACTGTAGCTCTCAGTTTGGCCATCACTCTCTAGGAAAGCTTTCATCTTGTAAGGTGCTCTCGTAAAAGCTCTTCATCTTTCACTTACAAAGCACCAGAACCTTCTGTTGAGGTCATCTACCACCAGCACACATTTTCATTTATTTTCCCTCTTCTTCTATAAACTCTGGTTTTACCCATTATACCATAAGTTTTGTGAGGGCTGAAGATGGGTCACTGTGTCATTGGGAAGAGGGGAGTTACCACTGTATTCTCACCTCCCAGCACAGCACCTGGCACATAGTTGCTTAATAAACACAACCAAGGAAGAAAAAGAGGGAGGAACACACCTTTTTCACCTGTTTTCCTTTATAACTGTATTAGTTCCATTATTTCTTATCAAATAAGTTATAGGGGGCCCTTTGTGTACATGTGTGTTGATTCTGATACATACGTATAGAATCTCTTAGTTCTTAAAACTTGTTTCTATGAAGCTGTTCTCCATCCTCAGAGCAGACTTTCCCATTGTTTCTTAGCAAGAAATAAGCTCTGGGAGTACTGAATACAGTAAGAAGAAGGTGGAAGCAGGAGGTGAACTGCTGCTGGTTATTGGGAGATTGTAGGTCAGTGTGGACAACAAAGGGACTGTCTCCACATACTCGGATTGCTCTCGTAGGTCTTTGATCCTGGAATGGTTGTGTCTTATTTTTTCTCCTCTTTATCTTCTGGGTCTGATGCTTCCCTCTCCTGCTGGTCTCTTCTCTTCCTTCTGCCTTTGCTTGGACCCCTTTTGGTTTGTCTTTCAGGTGTTTCCTTCATCATGATCCAAAGGCCTCTCTATCCCTCCTCCTATGCCCCAGGTACCTCCTCATAACTTGGCTAGTATCTGAAAATCTGGAAAGGATGCAGCACTGTTTTCTCCTGGAATTAACAAAAGGTGCTAGTGAATTGTCAATTCCATGAAGAGAAGAGCCATGTATCTGAATTATCTACAAACTGTACCCAAACAAGGAACTAGGGGAGGAAGGGAGATGGGACAGGTCAGATCTGTCACTGGAAAAAAGACTGAGGGACACAGGCTTAGGGGTCCACATGTGAGTGCTTTGAAGAGTATTTCCAGCGGGTCTGTGCTCTTCTCCCTGAAAGAATCTATGCTGATTTCTTGATGAAAAATTCATACTGTCTTCCACGTTGCTAAGCAACCAGCCCAAACATGTTTACTGTGTAAAATCTATGTGGAGGGCCCTGGGTTGCACCCAATGCCTGAAGTGTGATGGCGGCAGCAAAGCAATCCAAAGCACTGGGAAAGGTTTCTGAAGTTGACCCTCAAAGATGCGTATTTATAGACACTTTTATGCCGTATCTGGGGAAACACAATGGCTCGAATAAAATTTTGACTACTTTTTTTCTGCTAATATCGAGCATAGTAGTCAAAAGTGTGCACGCTGAAGCCAAATTTTGTAAATTTGATTCCCAGCTCTCCCACTGAATACGTACTTAAGCTTTCTGTGTTTTACTTTTCTTCTCTAAAATGAAAAATAAAACTTATGTATATTTCATAGGGTTATTGTGATAATTAAAATTAATATGGTTATGGCCAGGTGCAGTGGATCGCACCTGTAATTCTAGCACTTTAGGAGTCCAAGTCAGGAGGATGGCCTGAGCCCAGGAGTACAAGAACAGCCTGGGCAACATAGTGAGAACCCCTCTCTAAAAAAATAAATTTAAAAGAAGTTAGCCAGGTATGGTGGCACATGACTGTATTCCCAGCTACTTGGGAGGCTGAGGTGGGAAGATCACTTGAGCTCAGAAGATCAAAGCAGCAGTGAGCCATGACCATGCCACTGCACTCCAGTCTGGGTGGCAAAGTGAGACTCTGTCTCAAAAAACATTTTAATATGGTTAAAATGCTTAGAACAGTGACTGGCACATATAAAGAACTTGATAAATGTTAGTTATTCTATCATTGTTATTTATTACTCTATGGAAATACTTTGTTGTGGTGGTGGTGGTTTATACGAATGGGTGAGTTCACCAGGCAAGAGTATTTTCAGCTATTACTATTTTCAGCTAATAGTAAGCTAGAAAATGAGTCCTTTAAAAGTCTGAGAATCCATGGAGGTCAGACCTTACAGCCTTCCAGAGTTGAATCAGTTCCAGGAGTGGGGTTAGCAATACATGGGGCATCCTAGCATCATTAAGGTACAGGGGAGAGTTCAGAAGAACAACCAACCTGCACTGCAGAAAGCTCTATTTTAGGCTGAAGAGGGGAATAATACCCCCCACCCCGGGTTTCCCATGGCACCTTGTGCTTCCCCGATCATGGCAATTGCTTGTTTTATTGTCTGTCTCCCCATTTATCTAGAAGAGCATATATCTGTCTTTCCATTGCCATATCCCAAGGCCTAGCATGTGCTCATTAATCTTTGATGAATGAACTATTTAACTAATGAAATGCAGCATCTGTCCATCCTCACTCTTATATGTGTGAATTGAAACAACCAATCAGAGAAGGTGTTGCTTTAGAGGACTAAGGAGGAGGAGAAGAGGTGGGAGGCCTAATAGGGCTACACTGATGGTCTTAAGGTCCCAATCCCAAGGGGGAATCCTTTATGCAGCACACAGGAGGTGGCCATGGGAGAAACAGCAGAAAGCAAACAGGGCCAAAGAAGCAGTTTATAAAAAAACCACAAAAAGGAGGCTCATGTCTCTTGACTATGGCCCCAAAGTCCTCCTGGCAATAAAAATACTGGCCTGGTACTCAATTAATGTTCACAAACATGTCACAATATGACACTTTTTAATAAAAACTTTACTGATGTATAACTGCAGGCAGAAAAGTACATAAATCATAAATGTAGAGCTGGATGCATCTTCACAAAGTAAACACACCTCTGTAACCAGGACCCACGTCAAGAGGCAGAGCATGAACAAAAGCCCAGAAGCTCTCCCACCCAGCTGCAGTAATTTCCTGTGCCCCGGGGTAACACCATAAATAAACTGCGCTGGCTTCAAATCCTGTGTCAATGGAGCCCTAACAGTATGTACTCCTTTGTGTCTTCCCTCTCTTATTCAGTGTTAGGTTACAAGATAATGATTTAATTCAAAACACTGCCATGTGCTCAGCATCATACCAGACATTGTCAAGAATACAAGGAAAATTAAGGAAAAATTATCTGATCTTAAGGAGAAGACTCCACCACACATATATTGTTTGATAGAAATTCAGGCTGGGAGTGGTGGCTCACGCCTGTAACCCTAGCACTTTGAGAGGCCGAGGTGGGTGGATCACCTGAGGTCAGGAGTTCGAGACCAGCCTGGCCAACATGGTGAAACCCCATCTCTACTAAAAATACAAAAGATTAGCCAGGCGTGGTGGTGGGCGCCTGTAATCGCAGCAACTTGGAAGGCTGAAGCAAGAGAATTGCTGAACCCAGGAGGCAGAGGTTGCAGTGAGCCGAGATTGTACCATTGCACTCCATTCTGGACAACAGAGCAAGACTCTGTCTCAAAAAGAAAAAAAGAAAAGAAAAGAAAAGAAAAGAAAAGAAAAGAAAAGAAAGAAAGAAAGAAAGAAAGAAAGAAAGAAAGAAAGAAAGAAAGAAAGAAAGAAAGAAAGAAAGGAAAGAAAGAAAGAAAGTCAACACTTATTTATATTATTTTGTAAAACCTTAGAACTAATCTACTAGGGTTCCACTGAAAGCCACTTCAGTGATCCTGACTCTGCTGGAAAGAGGATGGAATTGTAGAGTTTGGTCACATGTGACAGTGGGTGACTGGGGACATGGATAGAAGGGACCTGGGGACCAGACGCAGTGGCTTACACCTGTAACCCCAGCACTTTGGGAGGCCGAGGTGGGCAGATTACATGAGCTCAGGAATTTGAGACCAGCCTAACCAACATGGCAAAGCCTCGCCTCTACTAAAAATACAAAAAATTTGCCAGGCATTGTGGCGCACACCTATAATCTCAGCTGCTCAGGAGGCTGAGGCAGGAGAATCGCTTGAGCCCAGGAGGTAAAGGTTGCAGTGAGCTGAGATCATGCCACTGTACTCCAGCCTGGGCGACAGAGTGAGACTCCATCTCAAAAAAAAAAAAAAAAAGGTGTGGGAACTCCTGCTGAGGGCCAAGCAATTTCAATAAAGCCTTTGGCCACGTGTTAGCTTCAAAGGGACAGCACTGGGGTCACCCAGGGGACCTCTCTGGCATTTGAAAAGATTCACTTAAGTGCACAGCAAGGTAGCCATCATGTTGGGAGAAAACTAGGCCACAAAAAGGAAGGCTTCCCGAAAACAGGACGCGTGTGCCTGCCAAGTGGTAGAGGTACAGGACTGAGCCATGGGGCAAGGGGAAAAGAGCAGTTCTCCTTGCTTGCTCCCAAGTTCTTTAGGTTGGGTGAAAGGAGGACTTCCTATGAAAGGACCCAGAAGTGGGCTGAGTGGCAGCCTGTGTGGACAAGGGTGATGAGGAAATTCAGAGGCAGGAACCCATGGGTCTGGCCACTGCTCACTAATAGATTCAGAAGTAATGGTGAAGGAGAAACCAATATTCTCGCTTTGCCCCCTGGCTCTGTCTCCTTGCTCAAGCTGCCAGGTCACTGCCTAATGATCAAGCCTCTAGAGCTAGGCTGATGACAGAGAGGTCCCAGGTGACCTGCCAGGCCAGGAGTGGGTGGCATAGTAAAACTGAATTCCTTGCATGCCCGGAAGGGTAGCACATGAGTGAGAGTGAGGCACTGTCTAAGAAGGCAGGATAAAGGATACAGAGTGTGTATTTCAGAAAAGCAAAGAACTGTGACTTGAAACCAGCTGGAAGCATGAGAGGATATGCATGGCCGAGGGCTGCCTAGGGACACTTCCTCTGAATTGCTGGAAAAAGCAGAAAATAAAAGACACAGGGCT
Source organism: Theropithecus gelada (assembly GCF_003255815.1). Taxonomy (NCBI): domain Eukaryota; kingdom Metazoa; phylum Chordata; class Mammalia; order Primates; family Cercopithecidae; genus Theropithecus; species Theropithecus gelada. The sequence goes on along the minus strand of NC_037682.1, from coordinate 20,344,850 downwards.
GCAAAGGACTGCCTAATAAAACCAAATTGTGAAGTAGCTATATGTTTGCTTCTTTATTAATTCATTAAATAACAGAGTCTAGCAGGAGATTTAATAAGTACCATAATTTAGAATGAGAGATGAGCGTAAATCTAATGTGAACCATCTGCAACAGCTGTAATGTACAACCAAGGTATCTGTGATTTCCCTTGGGGACAAAGTCACAGGTATGGATGATATACTATGGTTCTCACTGCTATTTCTACTTACAGAAAATACTGTTTCAGTTAGAGGTAAGTGAAAATAATGATGTCATTTTTTTTCCTATCCAAGACCATGAACCTTTTAATGCTATCTACAGACTGAGGTTTGTGGACCCAGAATAAGAACCCCTGGGGGCCAAGCACAGTGCTTCATGCCTGTAACACTAATAGTTTGAGAGGCTGAGGCAGTCAAATTGCTTGAACCCAGGAGTTTGAGACCAGCCTAGGCAACATGGTGAGACCTTGTCTCTACAAAACATACAAAAAAATTAGCCAGGCATGGTGGCACGTGCCTGTATTCCCAGCTACATGGGAGGCTGAGGTGGGAGGATCACCTGAGCCCAGGAAGTTGAGACCTCAGTGAGCCTTGATCACACCACTGCACTCCAGCCTGGGTGATGGAGTCAGACCCCATGTAAAAAATAAACAAAACCCCTGGGAAAACTCCAAATTTCTTTTCAAAATCACTACAAACTTTCAACTTCATTCAGCCATTCAGGGTCAGAAATCAGATTTCTAGGAATGGCCTCCAAATCCAAAGAACTTTTCCAGCAGCCACAACTTACAAGTTACAGAGACACGGGCTATTAGACCTTGGACACCTCTGTTGGGATTATAGTAATCTAGACCCCTATTTTCCAGCCCCCATATCTTCTTTCCTCAAGGAACATCCTCAGAGAGCTTCCCTGGCTCTTGCCCTCCTCGTCAACAGGTGCCAAGTACATCACCCTCCTGTAATCTGCCACCCCTAACGCCACCTTCTTTACTTGCTTTGAAATGTCAATTGGTTGTCTTTTCTCAATTTACTGCATCTGGGCCAGTGGCTGAATGAATCTGAGAAGAATGGCAACCAAGTCATTGTGAGATCTCAGGTTCAACACATTCACACCCATAAATTCAGCCCCAAGTTGCCCACATCTTTGTCACTGAGGGAACCAGATAAGGGAATGTGGATGGGCAGGTATCATGTATCAACAAATATTTACTGTGCCCCTACTAGCTCACACTTGGTTACAAAGACATGGTGACTGCATCCATATTTGAAGATGAGAATCCCCACTGGATGGTCTGTGAGGTGACTTTATTCATTCACAATTTCTTATTGGACACCTACTAGTTTCCAGGCACTGAGTGGGTGCTGGGAATAAATATTACATCAATAAGTGAATATGAAAGATTGCATCCTAGTGTAAAGAATGCCATAGAAGGATTTGGAAAGAACAGTATAGGAGAGGATAACAGGAAGCGGGTGTTTTGTTTCATGTGTCAGTGGGCAAAATCCTCCCTAAGACTTTAAATGGAAAAAGACCTGAAGAATGAGAAGGAGTCATTTATATGAAAGGGCAGAGAAAAATGAAGGAGCAGAAAAGGACTTGGTGTTTTAAAAGAATAATCATAAATCCAGGGAGGCCAAGACTGCTGATGAAGAAAGAAACTGGCCTGAGCTTGGCTGGAGAGGCAGGCACCTTCCATGTCAAAGCAGGTGAGTGGGTGGAGAGGAGTGGCTAATAGCGTGGCCTCCAGAATCAGACAAGCTCAGCTAGAGTCTGGCTCTAAAACTTCTCTAGTTGTGCAGTTCTAGGCAAGTCGGTTACCTTCTCTAAGCCTCAGTTTCCTCATCTTTAAGTTAGGATAATTCTATGGCTCCCTCACTGGGTCAAGAAACGCACTAATTAGTGTAAAGCACTCTGAACAGTGCGCCTGGCACAGAGTGTATGCTATGTCATGGTTTGCTATGACCTCTTCCAAGCTCAGTGAGAACTTGTGGAGGATTTGAAGCAGGGGAGAGACACAGCCTGGTTTGTCTTTAACAGATGATCAGCTGTTCTGTGGGCTACTGGTCATCAATAAGACAAAGCACTGGAAGAGACCCTAGAGGTCATTTACACCAACTACTTTCCCAGTGGTTCTCTCTGGGAAGGGGAGGGGACGGTGCCTGGAGAGACGTCACTGAAAGGCAGAAGAGTGGCAGTTCCTCAAGTGTGTTGGGCAGGAAAGAAGGTTGAGAGGCGGCCGGCCACGACTTCTGGAGAAGGGCTCCCAACCCCTGGCCAGTGGAAAGCCCACTATTCCCATTTCCAGATTGCCCCAAGTCCCACATTCTGCTGTGCAGCCGGCTCCTATTTAGCCACTGTCAATGTCACTATTCTTGGATTATAAGTGCCTCAAGGACAGCAGCCATTTCCTTTCCACTCTCACTGTACAGTGACTGACACAGGCCCCACACAACTGGGTCCTCTGAGCTTTTGAATTATTGATTGGAAAAAGGAAGATGGAGTCACAGCATTTTAATGCCACTCCCGGAACCTAGAGGGATCTAGAGGGTCTTTAGGAGGTCCTTCAAGTCATGCCCCTGCCCCAGGCCCATCCTTCAAATCACTCTAGCAAGACTCTTTGCCTCCTGGTTCTCCAGAGAACATTCTGCACTCTGCACTTTGGAAATGCATCCTGGAGGTCACAGCCTATGCAGGGAAATCCTTCCAAACCGCTTCCCCAGACCCCTTCTGTTGCTCTTTACAATGGGAGCACGGGCTATTTCCTGCACGAAGGAGCTCTGGCCATGAGCAAATGCATGGGATAAAAGCCCTCCTGTCTCCAGGGACATCTGCAGAGACATCTGCAGAGACATTTTGGGGGAGGCCATAGCAACCCCCTCTGACTGACCGGAGCTCAAAGCTGCTAGGGGGTGGGGAAGAGTCCTTCAGGCTCCTCCGGGATTCAGCTCTCCAGACCCCTCTAGCTCCTCAGCTCCTGCGGGACCGCAGCCACCTCCCGTCTGGCTTTCCAGGCATTACCTCTTCTCAGCTCTGGCAGGGCTTGCCCTACGCTGGCTCCACAACCACCATCCCCCTCCCTCTCACAGACCCCAGTCTTCGTCCCCATTCTGCAAGTTCCTCATTCTCTGGTTCCATTCAGGGTCTTCCCTAACCCTGGCGATTCCCCTCCCAGCCTCCCTCTCTTCTTACCCTTCCCAGCCCTAATTCTTATCCAGGTCCCTTTTCCTGTCCCCTCCCTTTAGCGCTCGCTGCTGGCCCCCATTCTTCTCTCAGTCCCCACAAGCCCCCCTACCCCCCCTCCGCTTCCTAATTCTCCTTCACCTCTCCCCCATCCCCCAGCCTCCCCTATCCCCCTGCCTTTTTGACTCCTTTACCTGTCCTCCAGCGCGTTTGCTGTCCCCTCTCCCCGCCAAGCTTTGTCGCGCAAAGATCCATGACCGTCCCCCACCCCATTTCCCCCTCTGCAGCTGCCCGGCGACCCCACCTCTCCTCTGGAGGGCCCGCGCGCCGCCCCCGCTCACCTGTTGTGCAGACCCGAGCAAGCTGGGCTTCGCCTTCTCCGGGTCGGGGTCCTGGTCCCGCGGCAGCAGCCCCTTCTTGGGGTGCATGTGCCGACACAAGCAGGTGACCCCGCACAGCGCGAGGATGCTGGTGGCCGTGCCCAGCGTGGCGCCCAGCGCGATCACAGGCACCGACAGCACCATGGTGCCCGCTCCCCCAGCTGGGCTGGGTCCCGCCGCCGTGCACCTTCCCCGGGCCGGGCCCGCCTCCAGGCAGCTCCCGGGATCCGGGCGAGCCAGCAGCTCTCCCGCCGCCAGAGGGGCGGGGACGGAGGGAGGGAGGATGGCTGCGAGGACGTCAGAGGAGGCTGGACCCGGAGCCACGTCAACCGGCACCCCCCTTCTCGCCAACACGTGACCGGACCCCCACCCCAACAGGAGCCGGAGCCTTCCAGGTGGAAGGAGCCTTGGGGTTGTTTCAGGCCATTCTTAAAGCTTTGTGTACAACAGGGGACAACTGGGCCCAAGATGTGTTGGAGCCTGTGGAGGCCACACTGTGTTAGTGGACAAACCTGGGCTCCAACCATATCTGCCACTCTAGGAGTCACTTTCCCAGACTACTAGCTCCTTGCTCACCCTTCTACCCCAGCGGCTGGCCAAGCTGGCTGTAAAATTGGGTCCTCCCAGAGTTTTTTCAAACACAAAGCTGGATATTTCCCAGCTCCTCAACCTGGGAGATGGTTCTTACAGGGAAAAGGAACAGGCCACAGATAGAGGGAACCAATGGGATGTCTGGGTTGAGGCTGTACCTGTGACCTGCTGAAGATGGATAATACAGCTGCATCCCCTTAGGGCTGCCCAAGAGTTCACCTTTATTACCTAATTTAATCACCAGGTATTCTCATCTTTATATATAGATGAGAAAGCTGAGGCTCAGAAGAGAGGTGCACAGGTAGAAAAATCATCACCCTGAACCCAGGTTTATGCTTGCAGATTCCAAGTCTAAACTCAAAAGGACTTGTCTTAGGAGGATAAAGAAGATAAAATGCAGCAGCTTGGAGCACACACTTGATTCAGAGAGGGTGAGCATAAAAGTATGCTTAGAACAAGGGGAAATTAGAATTCCAGGCTTAAGGACTGTCTTACCTCAAGAAAACAGTGACTTTTTAGTGCTTTTCATTATATGCAGTGTTGAATTTAATTCAGCAGATATCTGCTGTGGGTTGGCTGTGCTCTAGGCGTGCTGGGCATGTGTGAAAAGGGTTGTAGGTGATTTCATCCACAATAGAGCTTTCACATTCTATGAGCCAATGTCTCCTAAATCTATAGCCTCTCCAGCCAGACCTTTTCTTCTGAGCTGTAGCTGTGACCACCACCTGGAACCCACCCATCCTCCAGTTTTTCAGCTATCTACACTTGCGTAAAAACCCACTCATGACTTACTGGCTTAGACCAGTTATTTTGTTACTTGTCATGATTTCGTGGGTTGGCTGGGCTCAGTTGGGTGGTTTTCCTGCTCAACATGTTGTCTTCTGGGACTGCAGTCATCTAGGGGTTCAGTTGGACTGGAACATCAGCTCTCCAGACACCATTGCAGATAGTGCAATGGTGAACTCCCAGGGTGAGCAGTAGGTGCTGGCTGCCACTGGGATCACAATGGGGCTGTCAACTGGTGCATTTTGATTCTCCTCTATGTCACCTCTCCATGGTGCTGCAGCTGCTCACAGCATGCTAGCTGGGTTCTAAGAGGAATGAAACAGAAGCTGCCAGTTGTCTTAAGGCCTGGGTTCAGAAGTTCTAGAACACTCACTATTTGATCAAAACAATAGTCTCCCTCTAGTTCTTGCCTTCAGTGACATCAAAAGGGAGGTGTCCAAAATACAAAGCTGATCATGTCACTCACACGAGTAACAGCTCTCAAAGGTTCTCCAAGAATAAATCCAAGAGACTCAACCTTTATCCAAATCCCTTTGCGATGTGGTCCCTGCTAAGCCCTCCAGACTCCTCTCTACACGCTTCCCAATGTGCCCCTGAGCCTCAGCCACCCCACAGACTTGGGATTCCTTCAACAAGCTAACATCTTTAGAGTCTCCATGTCATCACCCATGGGTGCATACAGCAGGCACTTAGTAACTGTGGAATAATTCATATGATCATCTTATGCAGAATTTCCAGTGATTTGAAGGAATCCCGTTTGTGATATGAGCTCCATTTTAGTAAATTGACTTTTCCACAAGTATTTATTGTGTGCCTGCTGTATGCCAGGCACATTGTCCTACTGATCCCTATTTGCTGCAAACTGTAGAGCTGAGGCACTGCAGTCCCTGGTGACAGCCTTAGCAATCTCTCACATAAGAGCTGCCCTGGGAGGTTTTCTTGGCTCTGGGGCCTGGCAATGCAAAATGTTTTGTGGAAATAGAGGTTTAATTAATGCTGTCAGCTCCAGGTCTCCCATGCTCAAACGGCTGCCACTACTCATAACAGGATCTGGGGTGGGGTTAAAGGGGAAGAATGAAGAATACTTAATATCAGAAAATGTCTGATGGGGATCAGACACCTGTCACGTGATGCATTGTTACTATGGTTACTGGGATGACAGCAGCTGCAGTGGCCTTCATTTATAACAGGAAGAGGGACCCCAGCCCAAGAAGAAGAGCTTGCCTTGTGCCTCTTTCACACACAATGAACCTATGGCAGAGCTAGGAATAGACCCTAGGGGATTTGAAGCCCAGTTGAGTCATCAGGACTCTGGGCTACCTTTGCTACCCAACCAGTCACCCTCATACATCTCATCAAAGATATGACGTTTGCTTCTTGGTTAATGATATGCAGACAGTGGCTTTTAATGACAACCCACTAAAACAGGCCTCACTAGGTTCCTTTGAAAAATGAGAGTATGCATATGCAGTTAACAGAGTCAGCTGAGTGGATCAGTCTGAGACTGGGACTCGCAAATAATTGGAAGTGCTGAGGCCACATTTCTAACAGCAGACAGAGCAAGATGCTTAGGAGGTATCTACGAGGCTGAGGGATCGATCTCTGAAGGCTCCCCAGCCTCTGGATGAAATGTCCCCATTGTTATTTTGATCAATACTGTACATGTTAGATGTTTAAATATTCTGAGTAATTACTCTGAATTTCTAAGGTACTAAAATGCTTTTATCTGGAGAAAAGGATTTCAAACATAGGAGGTTCTCTTATTTAGCAAACATCTGTGGTGTCTATATATGGTGCTATGCAGGAGGGAGGAAAATATACCAGCGGAATAACTGAATTTTAACATTGCAAGTCTTTCAGATATAACCTGTGGAATCATTTTATTTTACCAATAAGGAAACTGAGATTCAGAGACATTGTGACTTGCCCAAAGGGTGGGAGTTAATGACAACCGGGATGGTGTTTTAGGTCAGGGTAAACTAGATTCTGCTGCAGTAACAAATAACTCAAAATCTCAGAGATTAACTCAATAAAAGTATACATCTCCCTCTTTTCTCGATTGAATGAGGGTCAGATGACTCATTTGGGTAGTTCTTCTCCAACTGGTGACTTGGGAATCCAGGCTGCTTCTATCTTGTGAGTCCTTCACTTCCAGCCATGCAGGGAAGAGAAAGAGCCTTGAGGACTACTTGTGGCATTCTAGAGGACATGCCTGGAAATGGACGACACAGAGCACCCCATTCCACCAGCCAGAATTTGGTAACAGGACAAACGTAACAGCAAGAGAGGCTGGGAAATGCAGAGGAGAATGTGGAGATGTGTGATCAAAAGTACTCCTGCCACAGAAGCCAGAGCCTTGTCTAGTACTTATTTCTCTAATTTATTCACTCATTCAGCAGATGTTGTGAGTTTCTATGACCAGGTACTGTGCTGGGTGATATAGCAAACAGAGTGAGTAAAACCAGGCCTGGTCTCTCTTGCCATGGAGAGTTTACATTCCCATGGGGAAGACGGATGCTCATCATTCATCACACTTGTCAAATTACAAATGTGATACAGGCTAAGAAGAAAAGGTGAAGGGTAGAGACTTGACTTGTTCAGAAATATCACAGAAGGCTTCCTGGAAGAAGTAAGAATTGAACTGAGGTGTCAAAGAATAGAGTTAACTCAACAAAGGAGGAGAGAGCATGTCAGGCAGAACAACAGCATGTTCAGTGGTCCTGTGATGGAACAGCACAGTGGGGACGGAGCAGCGGTGGACTGACCAATCAGCTCTCCAGAAAAAAAAAAAAAAAAAAAAAAAAAGGATTTTTAGCATTTGTTGATTTTTCTGGTGTAAAGTAACCCCACCGTGGTCGATTTCCAGCTACCAACAAATTCCTGAATATTTCTCATTGGTTCTTGTGAGCTTGGAGGAGCCAGTTTCAGCACACAACTAGGAGAGTGTGACTGAGCCTGAAGGAAGAAATAGGGGCCAGACAACAGGGCTCAGAGGCCACAGTGGAAAGCCATAGCATGTTTTTAGGCAGAGGAGCATGACATAATCAGATTTGTGTTTTTAAAAGGTTCCTAGCCAGGTGTAGTGGCTCATGTCTATAATCCCAGCACTATGAGAGGCTGAGGCAGGCAGATTGCTTGAGTCCAGGAGTTCAGTACCACCCTGGGTAACATGGGGAAACCCTGTCTCTAAAAAAAAAAAGAAAGAAAGAAGGAAAGAAAATTCCTCTGGCTAAAGTGTTGGAGGGAATGGGGAGGAACAAAGTGACAAAGTGGGTGCTGGTGGACTAAAGAGGAAGGCATAGTAGGCACCCAGGGAGAGAGGCCGTGCTTCCCTTCAGAAATGAAAAGTTCATGGCAGGCTGAAGTTGTTGACAGCACAGGGAGAGGGCAGGTACATGTGGGCAAGTCACTTTTCCTCTCTGGCCCCCAGTTTTCAGCTCTGTGCTGCTAGCTCTCTCATTTGGTGACTTTGCAGGTTCTCCAAGCTGGACCATGACTGACTGGGTGTTCCCCAAGCCCAAGTCCCTTGCCAAAGGTGAGATGTGCAGGAGGAAGTTGCCTGGGATAAGGGTGGAAATTCTGAGCCCCACAGCAGGGTCTTGCAGAGCCCAGGAGAACTGAGACACTAACAGTGAGGACAGTAAGTAGCACAGCTCAGTCCAGACCCAGGTGCGAGGTCCACTCCCAGGACTCCTGTTGCTGACTCTGAGCAATTCTGGGCTGTATCTTAAGGCACAAAGGAGAAAGGGGAGAAAGAGACTGGGGGTTCTGATCCAGAAATCCAAGTCTTTGAATAGTAAGAAACTCTTCTGGTGTTGGAGCAAATTACAGTGTTACTGTATTAACCACTAGGTAAACAGCTGCCCTGGCATGGCCTTTTCAACAATGTAGGATTCTTTGAAATCCTAATTCCATCTCAGCACAAGATAAAGCCACACATTCTAGTGGTCATGGGCATGGCTCCTTGATTCCCTTCCATTTATTCTGAAGCTAATCTAAAGGCTCCAGTTGGTTCTAGGGTTCTGGAGTGTACAACAATTACAAGACATCATCTGAAGGATTTTGCCTGCCATATCAGAAGCAAGGTTCCCATTTTTTTCAGAAACGAGGTGCTTAACCTTTTGGGGTTCATGTGAATATAATAAAAGCAATTTTCTTTTCCAGAAAAATGTCTGAATGTAATATATATATTACATATATATATGTATATATATATAATATTATATATATATATAAAATTTGGTTTGGTATGTAACTCTAAATTGTTCAAGGATCATATAATGCCTTGAACCCCGCAGATTAGGAGTCTCTAGTGTGGTTGAAAGAAGAGTGGACTTGAAATAAGAAGAAATGGGTTCAAATCCTTCATCTTCGTGTGCACTAAGCTGTGTGATTCATTGGCAAGTAACCTTGATATTTTGAAGCCTTAGTTTTCTTATTGGTAAAATAGGGGCAATCATCTCTACTTTACAGGGATGTTGTGAGGATGGCCTAAAGCATAGTGCTGTACAAATATCACAGGATTCTTGATTAATGTTAATTTTAAAATTCAAATGATCTCATTTGTTCTTGACCCTCTAATTTCTTAATAAAGCACCTTGGCTTAGTGAAAATAGTGGATATTGAAGTCCCACAGGTATGTGTTATTCTAGCTCTATTGCTTATTAGCTGGGAGTCCCGGGATGGACAAATTAGCTTAAACTGATTAAACTTTCATTTCTTTATTTGCAGAAAGTGGGTGATAAATGATTTGGAAATGTGGTTGCAATTATTCCCTTTCCTGTGTCCATACCCTTTTGCAATGTGACTTTGCAAAGAGGTTGAGTCTATTGATCCACTTCTTAATCTGGGCTGGCCTTGTGATTTGTTTTGGCTAATTGACTGTGGTGGAAGTTACATTGTGCCAAATTCTAAGCCTAGGTCTTGAGAGATCCTGGAAGATTCCATTCTCCATCATAGAATCCTGCCCAGCCACCATGTGAAGAAGCCCAGTCTATCTTGTAGAAGGGTGAGAGATTAAGTGAGCTTGTTATTCCCATGACCCCAACGCAAGCCAATTACCAGAATCAGAGCTCATGACTGAATCCAGATAAAACTAGAAAAGCCACTCCACTGAGCCCAGCCAAAGAGCTAACCCACAGAATAATGAGCTAAATTAAAATTATAAGTCATTTTAAGCCACTAAATTTGAGAGCGTTATGTGTCAAGAGTTGATACAAATGGGGAGATGATAGTCTCCTCGACAGGATTGCTGTGAAAATATGTAATGCTCATTTTTGTACGCATAGGACCTGGCACATGGAAGCTGCACAACAAATGGCTTGGATTATCATTCCTGGTTCCCAAAGGCAGTGTTACCAAGCACTTCCAGCAACACCTGATAGATACACCAGCTCATTAACAATTGTACAAGAATCAATCTTATAGACTCCAACACTTGAGAAGGGTACAATATTAGGTCTCTGAACCAACCTCCACTCAACCAACTTTCTAGATTGACCCAAGCTATTCGCCACTCCTTCTGGAGAATGCTGCCTGATGCCCACAGCCTGTTCTCTCATTGCTCTTTTTCCCCCTCCAATGGAGTCATCTACTCACTCACAGTTAGTTGTGTTTGTCTCAGAATCTTTTTATGCCAGTTGATCTCATTATTCATTTAAAACTGTAATTAACTGATATGTAAACTAATTACATAGAAGTATAAAGGAAAGTTAGTTCTGTGAGAACTAAGGTGAGTGCTTTGCAAAGACCCATTAGGGTAAGTTGCTTTTAGAACTGCTGTTAAAATATATATGAGCAAGTTATCTGTAAAAGGTTGGGACAACTCACAAAATTCTCGAAGGACTCTGCCATCAGATCGCCGGGAAAGTGTCTCCAAGTTCTTCCTCCACTGCAGAGAATGCAGGACTGGAAATTATAAACGAGGCATGGTGGGTATGCACAGGAGGTAACAGTGCTAACATTTATTAAGTGCTTCCTCAGGCTTGGCGCTGAGCATTTTGTCTGTACTAATGTATTTAGAAATTTAAAACGTTTTGGCACAGAGTTTTATCATCAAAATTTGGGAAAATTAATGCAAACTATGATTTAGATTAAAATACAATGTTTAAAATGTGTGTCATTTTGAACTTATAGAAGTATAAACTACAGATGAAAAGTACATAGGTCATAAGCACAGCATGGTGGATTTTCACAGTGCGAACTCATCTGTTTATCCAGCGCCTAGATCAAAAAATACGATACTCACATCCCTCAAACTCTCCATGTTTTGTTTCTAGGATTCCCCCATTTTAAACGGCATTTTTAGATGGACTGAACAAGAATACTCTATGGCTGGGAAGAGGAACCACCAGCACTGCCCTACGAATTGGAAGATGCTGCCACCTGGAGGATGTTGGGGGAAATGAACCCTCCCCTAGGTCTTGACTCCCAGTCCTTTTTTTTTTTTTTTTTTTTTTTTGAGATGGAGTGTGGCTGTATTGCCTAGGCTGGAGTGGCACAATCTCGGCTCACTGCAACCTCCACCTTCCAGGTTCAAGCAAACCTCCTGCTTCAGCCTCCTGAGTAGCTAGGATTACAGGTGCCCGCCACCACCTCCAGCTACTTTTGTATTTTTAGTAGAGACAGGGTTTCACCATATTGGCCAGGTTGACCTTGAACTCCTGACCTCAGGTGATCCACCCACCTTGGCCTCCCAAACTGCTGGGATTACAGGCATGAGCCACCATGACTGGTCAACTCCCAGACCTTTACCTCTCCCTATGTGTCCTTTGCCTTTTATGTAAAATTACCAGCTCTCCACCCACTGTCCCATCACTCCCCATTCCCCATCGCCTTACTTTCTCAAACCCTTAGCACTTGTCATTATTTAATATTCCTTCTAATTCTCCTTACCTGTCTAATTTATCTTGCTGATGATCTGAGTTCCTCTTCTGGAATAGAGGCCCTAGGAAGGCAGGTGTAGGGTCTGAGTTGTCCAGCGGTGTGTCTCCAGCCCTGGCACATCACAGCACTTCAATATGTATGTGAAGTGGACAGACAGGAGCCCTGTCCCTGACCCACAGCCCTGCCCTGTGGGCCTTAACCCAAGCCCTGAGGCTTCACTGCACCTTCACGCACAGCCCCTTTGCAAGCTAACACCACTGCTCCCTTTCTCCCCATACCTTGTGGGGAGAGCCAAAAGGAGAGTCCAGAAATGCCTGGCACTGTGTAAACTGCTCCAGGGCTGAAATAGGAGGATCCATGGCCAGAGCCCCTGACCACTCTAGCTTGTGTCATAGCCTGTGCTAGTGGCAGGCAAGCTGGAAAGTCTCCCTGTGTCATGGTTAAGCCAGACCAGTCTACTCTCCAGTGAACTCGAGTTCCACAAAGGAACCAGCTGGGTGGCCTCTCACAACGCACTTTATCTTGGTGAGGCTCAGTTTTGCTATCTATTAAATGGAGAGAATGAAGTGATACAATGGGCACCATGTGCTTCACCCAGTGCCTGGCATGTGGTTAGCACTCGACTGTTGGAAATGATTACCACTATTTTGAAGGGTTAGGACTGAAAGGAAACCTCAAGGTCCTATGGTCCAGGAGAAGCACTTTTCATTGTTATTTGAAAATTCCGCCATAGTTTTATGTGGGAATTCAGAATAAAAGACAAGGTGCCGTGGTGGAAAGAAGGTGGGATAAAGAATCCTCTGGGATCACTGCATCCCTCAGTCCTCCTCCCCACTGTACACACCGTCCACCTCTAGGGACAGTCAGAGCCACCCCGAAAGCACTCTGAGACCACCGACAGTGATCTCCAGCCTTGTTTTACAGATGGGAACACCAAGGTCAAGAGAGGAGATTGCTGGGCTGGCTCCCAGGCCTCCTGACTCTCTGTCTAGGCTTCATTTCAGGCTCTGCTACTTCCTAAGCCATTCACGGTTTTATTTCTTAGCTGGTTAGTGAAGGCCCCAAGGGGAAAGTGAGGTCTTTTTACCTTCCTCAGATCAGGGTGGGCTTCCAGATGGAGCAGGAGGAATTTGGGAGACTTTTGACAAAGACTTAATAGCATGTTGGAGAAGGAATCTCGCAGCCAAAATCAAATTGGTGAATTTGCCGAACTTTTAGGCAAAGCCAGGGCCAATGTGGTGTCATGGAGCAGACGCCAGAGGGAGTTGGGGAATTATTGTGAAAACAGAATCAAATAATCAGTGAAAAGTACTTTGAAGATTGCTGAAGTGCTAGATAAATGACAAGATGTTTATTGTAATCCATATAATCATTATGCTTTATGTTAATCAACAGGCCTGGAAGTAATTCTAATTAAGAGGAGATTCAACACTATGAATAAAAATTATCTGGTGTAGTCTGCAAAATGCTGATTTCTGGGCCCCACCTCAAGAGATGCTGGTTCAGGGATCACCCATGGGCCTAGTGTTGAAAAGTAATAAAATCTGAACCTTCATCCTTTGCTCCAGTTCTGTCATAAAACTGAGTTATTTATTTATTGCTTATAACACTAACTACATTTCAAGTCTTGGCCTCAAACTTTCAAGTGTTCATAATTAACATAAGCGTCTCAGGAATGAACAAAGGCAACATTCCCTCTCTTTGACAGCTGCAGTGACAGTAAGGTCTTTTCATTTTTTATTTTTGCAAACAATCTGATTAGATGCAGTATAAAACTGAGCTCATTTGTGAGAACATCCATCTCAGTTTCTGTGCGAGATAGAGACATGTGGGATGTGGCTGATTGTCTTCAGGGATGACCGTGAATTCCTTCACTCCCTTTACATGGAGAGGTGGATTCCAATTTCCCTCACCTTCAGTGTCAACTGGCCTTGGTGATTTGCTTGGCCAACAGAGTGTGGTGGAAGTGACATTCTGAAACTTTCTAAACTAGTTCATAGGAAGCCTGTCAGCTTCTGCCTGCCTGACTCCACTGGCACCCTCACTCCGGGTGTTCATTCTCAGAATTCAGCTTCTTTTTCTAAATTTTTATTTTTATTTTTTGTGGGTAAATATTAGGTATATATATTTGTGGGGTAAATAAGATGTTTTGGTATAATGCAAGCATGCAGTATGAAATAAGAACATCATGGAGAATGGGGTATTCATCCCATCAAGCTTTATCCTTTGAGTTACAAACAATCCAATTATGTTCCATAAGTTATTATGTACTATTAAGTTGTTATTCACTGTACTCACCCTATTGTGCTATCAAATAGTAGGTCTTATTCATTCTTTCTACTTTTTATGTACCCATTAACCATCCCCATCTCCTCCTCAATCCCCCACTACCCTTCCCAGCCTCTGGTAACCATCCTTCTACTCTATCTCCATCAGTTCAATTGTTTACAAATAAGTGAAAACATGCCATGATTGTCTTTCTGTGCCTGGCTTATTTCCCTTAACCATAATGATCTCCAGTTCCATTCATGTTGTTGTCAACGACAGGATCTCATCTTTTTTATGGCTGAATAGTACTGCATTGTGTATATGTACCACATTTTCTTTATCCATTCACCTGTTGGTGGATCCTTAGGTTGCTTCCAAATCTTAGTGTTGTGAACAGTGCTGCAACAAACATAGGAGTGCAGATATTTCTTCCATATACTCATTTCCTTTCTTTTGGATATATACCCAGCAGTGGGATTGCTGGATCATATGGTAGCTCAATTTTTAGTTTTTTGAGAAGCCTCCAAACTGTTCTCCATAGTGGTTGTGCTAATTTACATCCCCATCAACAGTGTAGAAGTGTTCCCTTTCTCTATATCCTCGCCAGCATTTGTTATTGCCTGTGTTTTGGATATAAGCCATTGTAACTGGGGTGAGATGATGTCCCATTGTAGTTTTGATTTGCATTTCTCTGATGATCAGTGATGTTGAGTGCCTTTTCATATACCTATATGCCATTTGTATGCCTTCTTTTGAAAAATGTCTAAAATGTCTATTCAAATTTTTGTCCATTATTTGATCAGAGTATTAGGCTTTTTTTTTTTTTTTTTTTCCTACAGAGTTGTTTGAGCTCCTTATATATTCTGGTTATTAACCCATTGTCAGATGTGTAGTTTGCAAATATCTTCTCCCATTCTGTGTGTTGTCTCTTCATTTTGTTGATTGCAGGAACTCAGCTTCTATGTTCTGAGAAGGCCAAGCACACGGTTAGGTCATGTATAGAAGCTTCAGATGACAGCCTCAGCCGAACTTCTAGCCAACAGTCCCCACTAACTGCCTTATGAATGAGCCATCTGGTAGATACAGCCCACTCTAGCCTTCAGATGACACCAACCCCTGACACTATTTGAATACAACTGTCTGAGAGACTCCAAATGCAAACTGCCTGGATGAGCCCAGTCAGTCCTCAAAATCATGAGGTAATTATACATTATTGTTGTAAACCACTAAGTTTTGAGACAATCAACACATCAATCAATTACCAAAATGTGTCAATATTTATGTCCCTTTTGCCAGTTTAGTCTGTCTTCTGTTGATATAAATCTATCTGCAGGAAAATAATCTAAATGAAAGGGTCTTGTAAAATTCCTAAGACTTTAGAGATTATTGCCATGTCCTGTGAAAATACCCCTCAAAGAAAAACCTGCAATTCTGACCAGCCATTTCCCTGGCAATAATGCTATGAAGGACATCTTGGTATTCTTAAAAAGTATAAATGTTGGATGGGCATGGTGGCTCACATCTGTAACCCCAGCACTTTGGGAGGCTGAGGTGGGTGGATTACCTGAGGTCAGGAGTTCAAGACCAGTCTGGCCAACGTGGTGAAACCCAGTGTCTACTAAAAATGCAAAAATTAGTCTGGCATGGTGACAGGCACCTGTACTCCCAGCTACTCAGGAGGCTGAGTCAGGAGAATCACTTGAACCCGGGAGGCAGGAGGTTGCAGTGAGCTGAGATCGTGCCATTGCACTCCAGCCCAGACTACAAGAGCAAAACTCCATCTCATAAAAAATATATATATATATATATATATCTACATATATATATATATCTACATATATATATATATAAAGATGCTCTGTCAGATCAGGACAGGACTATTGGACTCTCTTCTTTCACATACATGATCAGGGAGAAAAGTCTTTGGCTCTGTTAGACTTCTTATTTTAATAAATAAATGAAAAGATTTGTTTGTTTTGTCTTTAAATTAAGATGGGAGATGGATGTTTTTCAGCAAACTCCCCACGTGCTGCTGGTGTGGATGGGCCGTGGAGCACTGTTTGAGAAGCATCAATACTTTGGCTGTGCCTCAGGAGGAGAGTAGGGCCTTGAGTACTCTTTTTGTTTCCCCCTAAACCAACTTTCTAGCAACACATACCTGCCCTGCAAAAACTCCCCCCACTGAACTCTGTGGCTATGTGGTGTGCAGGTGAGTCTGAACCAGCCCTGGCTCTGCAAACACACCTCCCACGGGACCTCAGCAAAGTTATTTCCCCTGTAGGGACCCCTAATTGCCTTAATTAACCCCACACGGCTTTTGTAAGGATTGAGTTAACACAGGCAAAGTGCTTAGAACAGCAGCCATTGCACGTGAAAGGGCCTATGAATACTCGTTGTTATTGTTGTTAATCAGAGTTTTTCTGCCTTTCTCACCATATCCAGTAAGGGCCTGAGGGCATGAAGTGATAGTGGTGAACATGCACTTTCTCGCAGGTCTCTATAGTTTTAGCATTTTAACAAAATGAGTCTGATTTTGTATTCTACTCCACCATAGATTTTTTTTCTTCTTTTTATGGAACAGAGTCTCCCTCTGTCGCCAGGCTGGAGTGCAGTGGCTCGATCTCGGCTCACTGCAACCTCCGCCTTCCAGGTTCAAGCAAACCTCCTGCTTCAGCCTCCTGAGTAGCTGGGATTACAGGTGCCCGCCACCACCCCCAGCTAATTTTGTATTTTTAGTAGAGACAGGTTTTCACCATATTGGCCAGGTTGCCCTTGAACTCCTGACCTCAGGTGATCCACCCACCTTGGCCTCCCAAACTGCTGGGATTACAGGCATGAGCCACCATGGCTGGCTGACTCCCAGACCTCCCTATGAGGCCTTCTTTGCCCTTTATGTAAAATTGCCAGCTCTCCATCCATTGTCCCATCACTCCCTATTCCCCATCACCTTACTTTTTCAAACCCTTAGCACTTGTCATTATTTAATATTCCTTCTAATTCTAATTTTTGTATTTTTAATAGAGACGGGGTTTCACCATGTTGGCCAGGATGGTCTTGATCTCTTGACTTCGTGATCCACCCCCCTCAGCCTCCCAAAGTGCTGGGATTACAGGCGTGAGCCACTGCGTCCCGCCTCTACCATAGATTTTATCAGCCCTGAAATAAAGTGTTTTAAGTCACACAAGGAGGAAAAACAAAAATTGGTCCTAGGTTTGTTTCTAAGGTTCCTATTGCAGGCCCAGCACCCCTGTTTGAGATGCTCAGCTGTAAACTGCATATCTCTCTAGATAGCTCCCCGTGCTTCCAAATCAAGCATCTCATTTCAGCTTCTTGATTGGCAGTCTGGAGGCACAGGAGAAGCAAACACACCTACAGAGTTATAGCACACATTGCTGCTAATAGGGCTGACTCTGGCTTCAGACTGCCTGGGTTCTAATGCCAGCCACTTCACTTAATAGCCGTGGCACATTGCTGGATTTCTTTTAAGTCTCAGTTTCCTCATCTGTACTATGGGAGGGGGGCAGAAGGGAATAGCTATGTTATAAGGAATAAGTTAGGTCATCTAACTTGCCTGGCAACCAAATAATATTAGCCCTAGTTAAGTGGGGTCCTGATGGCAAACACAGGAGCCCAGAGCTTGTCCAAGGCACTCCCTTTGGTGAGCTCCCTGTTAACTGCATGTTAAGGGGTGTGTGCATGCATGCGTGTGTCTCCCAGTTCAGAGGTTCTCACCTAAGGATAATGTTGCTTTCCAGGGGACATTTGGCAACATCTGGAAACAATTTTGATTGCCACAACTAAGAGAGGGAGAGTTATCACTGACATCTAGTTGGCAAAGGACAGAGACGCTGCTAAACATTCTACAGTGCACAGGACAGCGTCTTCAAAGCAGCAAAGAATCATTCAGCCCCACATGTCAATAGTGCCAAGGTTAAGACAGTCTACCCTGGTTAGAAAAGAAGCTCCATGAGAGCAGTGTCCGCTTTTCTTCTGTTCATTGCTGTATCCCCAGACCACAGCAGAGTGCTTGGTCCTCAAGAAATACTTGCTGAATGAATGAGTGATTGACATGAATGACTGATAATTAAGATTCTCCGAAGGTAGACACCTCTGTGGAGCTGGGTGAGCACAGGGTTTGGCTGCGGATCTGATTCCCTCCCTGAAGAATCACTGAAGCTTGGAGAGAGGGTCCCAAGGCTGGGTGAGATCCAGGATGCAGGGCCTCTCTGGGGGCTGGATGGTGGATTGCAGGATCATGCAGTACACACCAGTCGTACCATTCCAGGAAAGCAATCAGAAAACTCGGCCAGCAGCCGTCAAGAGTGGATACTCCCCTCAAAGTCACTTGGAGGCAGAGACCATGGGAGCCCTCTGGACCACAGGTATCTGGGAGTCCTCAGCCAAGAGAGTTTGTCATCAGCAATTTTGAGTCGTTTTGGTGGGGGCTGCAAAGCACTTAGAGTAAATTCTTTGAGAGTCTGTTGACAACAAAATAATTGTTATTTCAGGGCCAATAATGCAATTCCCTTGCATCTCATTTTTTAAGATGATCATCCCCTGCCCTGGAAAATGCTATGTCCCAGTCCCAGCATTTCTGCAATTTTGAGAAAGAGAAGGTCCACATCAGCAAATTCCAGCAACTCCCTGACTCTGGCCGCACATCCATTGGCGTCCCTGGTTCTGAGGCCTTTGGACTTGGACAGAACCACCCTACTCCCTTCCCTGGTTCTCCAGCTTGCAAGTGGCCTGTCGTGGGTCTTCTCAGTCTCCAGAATCATATGAGCCAATTCCCCTAATAAATCCCTTCCCATATACGTATAAAATTTAAGCAATGGATAATGTAATGATCCATTCTTTTATTTAACCCCTTTAGTGGGGCATAGCTTTCCTCGTCTTTTTTTCCTGGGCAAAAGAATCACTAAATCCTCGTTTCCTTGGAAAGCAAAAACTAACAAAACCGAATGAACCTAACTTAGGCCTTGCCACTCCCGCCATTAGGAAGGGACTTAGGTCACAGCGTGTGATGGAGGCACATCTCTGGGAGGCAGGTGAAATGGATGACTTTCTTACCTAATATTTGTTTAGTGCTTTGGGCCTATGGAGGGCAGTGGAGTCTCTAACTGAGCTTAATTGCTATTTTTGTTTAGTCAGCCATAAAACCCCAATTTCCTGCCTGCACCCCCAGCCGTAAAATAACCATTTGCAACAGCCTATAAACACCCCCTGGTCACCAGGCTCTATTCATAGCACCTGTGGAGCTGGTTAATGAGCATGAAGCCAAGGCCTCCTGGACAGTTCTTGCCTCCCCTCCTTTCCGCCTCACTAGCTCCTCTAACTTGCTCCCCAGCTGGGGCCTCCAAAGGCCTGGCTTTGCCACTGAGCAATGGCTGGAGCAGCAGCTCTGTACCCCAGGAAAGACAGGGGTCTGGGCTGGGAGCCAGTGGTCTCAAAGGCCTGATGTTCCTGGCCCCGAAAGTGGAGCATCAATCTTCTCCCCTGAGCACACGAAGCTCAAGGGGTCCATCTCAGGGCAAGGGGAGAGCAGGAACCCCGACCCCAGTAAACACCTCCTCCCAATGGACTAAGCCGTGCCGAGGCTGCAGCTGATGGCCTCAGTCTAGGAGGGCCCATTGCTATTACGGTGAAAGGGCTCAGAAGCTGGGCCTCCACTTTCGGGCTCAACATAGAGGCTCAAGAGCCCCATTACAAAATGTCCTGGGGTTTAAATACCCTTTAGAGCTTTACAATTGGCCACTTGGTGTACACCCTATGTAAATGAACTAGTGGCCCACAATCAGTCCAATTAGTTGGCCTGCAACCAGTCAGAGGCTGAAGTGTAGTTACAAAGGTTACACTCTATACCAGCGTCTGATTGGTTGTGGGAAGCAACCAATCAGAGGCTAAAGTGAAATTACAACGTTGCACTTTCATGAAAAGAAAGACTTGGCCCACAATCAGTGTGATTGGCTGAGGAAAGCAATGAATTAGAGGTTCTTTCAATTTTCTGCAACGCAGAAAAGGTTAGGGGGTGGTTTGCAAAGAGAGCAGCTTCCAGTCCTTTTGTTACTTGGGTGTGGAAAGTTGGGGTTTTCCCTTTGATTTAGTTCTAGGAAGGTGTGAATCAGCCTTAGGTTCCCTGCCTCCAGACCCTATCTTCTTGCCTCACTAGAGGCCTGACTTAGGTTCCCGTGGTTTACCTGTCTCCTGCTGCTGGATGGAGGGCACCTTACAGTTTGTCATGTTCGTCCCTGCACCTCTGTGTACCTCGCACAGGGCCAGGCCTGGACCAGGGGCCCCATGCCTTTCTGAGGAAGAAACAGATGGAGAAAGGACAAAAGACAAAGGAGGAAGAGAAGCAGGGAAGAATCTGAGCTGGAACAGAACCCACCAGGTTTCTGAAATACTGTTTATTCCTGGAATATTATTTTTTTTCAGGGAAACAATAAAAAGAAAGTGTGTACAGTGGAGGGCAATCTGGGCAAGGAGTCAGGAGTCTCAGACAGGCCATTCTCTCTTTAGAAACTCAGTTTCTCTACCTGCTAATGGTGTTGGAGAGTTTGTCTCTATAGTCTTCTATGTCTCAGATTCCGAGAATGAATGGAGGGTGGGCAATGAGGTTAGTCTTTATTTGTTAACACTTTGAGCCAATAATAGTTTATGAAGCATCTTTAATTCCAGCAACTCAGATCTGGCTATCTTAATTCCAGCGCCATCATCTGGCTAGGGTAGATATTCAGCATGCCTTTGCAATTCACTCCCTTTCACAGATGGGAGAACCCAGGGCCCTGGAAGGGGATGGAGGTGGCCCTCATTCCATCACTGCCCACAGTCCAGTGGAGCAGTTTGGAGCACTTTGGCTTTGGAGTCAGGCAGACCTGGATTAAGTCCAGCTCCACCCCTTACCAGCTATGGGACCCTAGCAAGAAGCTTCTCTTTGAGCATCAGTTTCCTTATCTGTAGAATGGAATAATATCTATTTCACAAAATTGTTGTCAGGATCAAAGGAGAAAATGTATGAAAAACTCTTAGCACACGAGGTATCCTGTGGTTAGCACTCAAACGGTAGTAGCCAGTAATACTAGTGGTAGAGATAACTGGACAATGTAGGGGAATGGGGCAGTAGATGTGTGATAGGCCTATAGAGTCTCCTACCTGGGCAGCTGGGATGAGCAAAATCATCTTTGAATTCGTGCAGACCCTCAGAGACCTGCCACCAATGTCTTTTTGCACATGTAGAACCAGCCAGTGTCTTGACAGTAATGAGAAGGCAGGCAGTGGAAGCCAGAGGACATGAGGAATATTGAGAATTAGGCTTGCAGAGTGGGAAGAAGAGGAAACTGGGGGCCTAGTGGTCCAGACAGTCGGAGCGACATGGACCTTCAGGGTCCCTGTGTCCACCGGAATGCTCCTGCAGCTGTCTGTGTCAGCCTTTCCCCAGGGTGAGAGATAGGTAAGATTTTCTCCATTTTCCTCCAGAGGGGTTGGGAGGAAGCCATGAGGGAGGCCGATTCTGCCTCATTCAGCCTGAGGAAATTTCCCACAATCTAGCAGCCATCTAACAGGATACTGGCTACCTGTGGGCAGTGAGTTCCCTGTTGTTTTACGAGACAAGGGACAGAAACCCAACTTAACCTAGTTTAAGCAATCCAAGAAAATTGTTAGCACGCCTACCCAAACCAAAGAAAGGTGAGGGCCGGATGATCCCAAGGTCCGCTGGATGCAGGACTCAACCTTGGCCAAGTTCCTTTCTGTCTGTCTCTGTATGTTTCATCTTGACCTCCCGTTCCTTCAGTATCCTCCGGCAGCTCCTGGGGCCTATCCTTAAGCTTATGGTTTAACTAGAAAGAAAGTTCTTCTCTTTTCCAGCATTCATAAATATAAAATTCTGTGGGGGTGCCCGATTGGCCCAGCTTGGGTGGCACATCTGCCCCTTGGACTGATCACAGGGGCCTGAGGGAAGCAGTGGTGCAGTTGGCTTCATGAAAGACATGCGGGCTAGTGGCAGAACCAAACTCACGTTTTTTGCCTTCACTAGACAGAAGGGACAAGGGGTAGCGAGCAGACGGGAGCAGCAGATTTTGACCATAAGCACCTGTGAGGAAGCTGTGCCAGGGTTTCTTCCAGGAGAGAGGTTGGCCTTGACAGGCTTAAGCCCCTTTCATCACTTGCAGAGTCTAGAACTGCTTGCAGAGTCAGGTCTCCCGACTTTATATGTGGGACTCAGGTGCGGGCACAACTGCCGTGCATCTGCCCCGTCACCCCAAGGACTAAGGGCACCTCGGTGTTCTGTGGATAAATGGATGGCCAGACAGCTGTGCTTGTGTCATAGCCAGAGGGGAGGCAGGAAGCCCAAGGGACTGGTGGGGCAGCTCCACCTGAAACCCTAGGGGTCTTCACAGCAGTGAGACATGAAGTCCGCAGAGGTCAGTGTGTGCCCGCCCCGGGTTGTATGCCCAGTCCAGAGGAGCCAGGAGCTCTGCAGAAGCACAGGTGCCCGCAGGTGCAGGGCCCCAACATTGCTCCAAGGGCACCACCCACATCACAGGGTATGAAAGGAGCTGTGCCTGAAGTTCAGAGCTTGCCCCCACCACACGCAATAGCCCTGCTCTGTAGAACCCCAGCTTTTGGTTTCATTCTCAAAGCCAGTCAAGGTGACTCCTGTGGGGCCCCAGGGGCCTCTCTTATGTTCTAGAGCCAACAACGGCAAAATCAGTGGACTCATTCTCTTTCACTCTCTTTCTTGGACCCTCATGCTGGCAAGTGGATGGGCTTTTTACAAGGCCGATGTGTTCGATGGATAATTTGCATCTACAGACAAGCAGGTGGCCATGCCAGGACACATTCTCTCATCTTTGTCATGCACCCAGCCTCTCAAGCTGCATTTGTGAGTCTTGTGAACTGGTATGCGACTCTTCATGCTACCTGGTTGTAATGCCTGTTGAGTGTATCTCATGGCATCTCACTGAGGTTCCCAGATAGCCTTTTCCCAACAAGAGAGCAAGTTGCTCAGGGCAGGCTTTCTTTGCACACATATTCTCTCACCAAGCATAGGTCCCAAGGTGGTTCTGGGAAGACCCTAAATTGAACCAGCAGCCCCTGCAGGTCTGGTAGCCAGCAGTGAGAAATGCTGGGGTGTCTTTAGGTATCCCCATGAGACTCACAGCCTCAGCTCTTGCTAACCTCCCCGATTTCCAACACTTCCTTTAACTCAGACACCTGAGACTATTCCTCTCTTGCTCTCAAGTTCAGTTCTGCATTCCTCAGAGATGGGAAGAGGACGTCTTTATCTAGCCCTCTAAGTGTTTGACGTGGGAGCAGAGTTCCAAATGGGAATTCAGGCTACCGTATTGACCAGAGCTGTCTCTAATCACTTCTCCATGCGCAGCCAAAGTAATTTTTAAAAATTTGTTTCTTTTTTTAAATTGAGACATGACTCATATCCAGTAAAATTCACACTTTGGGGCATGCAGTTCTGTAAGTTTCAATAAATGCATATTACCAGGTAGCTCCTACCAAGGTCAAGATAGAAAACAGCTCCAAAATATTCCCCAGCACCCCTTTGTAATCAGCTCTTTCCCACAGCCTCAGTCCCTGGCAACCACTGGTCTGTTTTCTGCCTTTTCCACAATGTCACACGAATGGAATCATACAGAAGGAAGCCCTGCACATCCCCTTTCTTTCATCTAGCAAAATGTATGAGATATATTCATGTTGTTGCCTATATCAGGAAACT
Source organism: Theropithecus gelada (assembly GCF_003255815.1). Classification (NCBI taxonomy): domain Eukaryota; kingdom Metazoa; phylum Chordata; class Mammalia; order Primates; family Cercopithecidae; genus Theropithecus; species Theropithecus gelada. Next base: position 20,321,008 of record NC_037682.1, on the reverse strand, counting down.
GCTCTTTTTATTGTGTTTTATTTGCTCTATGTGTATGTACCCAGATTGCTTATCTATTGACCCATCCAAGGACATCTGGATTGCTTCCAGTGCTTAGTGATTATGAACAAAACAATAACGTGCAGGATTTTGTGTGAACATAAGCTTTCACTTCTGCTGGGTCATATGCATGTTTAACTTTATAAGAAACTGTCAAGCTATTTTCCAGAGTGGCTATACCGTTTTGCATTCCCACCATCAATGGAGGAGTGTTCTAGGTGCTCTGCAGCCTGGTCAGTGCTTGGTGTTGTCAACAGAATGAACTTCTAAAGATGCAATCTGCTTATGTCAGAATGATTCAATGCCCTTTTATTGCTCCTGGACTGAGGCTCTTTGGGTGTGCCAGGAGCCTGGCACAGTCTTGCTATGCTCCTTTGTGACTATGCCCTAGCCCCATCAACCCAATCTCAGGACCCCCAGGATCCTGGGTGAAAGTGCAAGCTTTCTTCTCCCCTCTGACTCTGCTCTTTGCTGGGTAGCCCCCTTCTCAACCTTCAAACTTCAATGCTTCTCCCTCCACCAACTTTCCTGATTCCAAACTCCACCTGAGTGACTTGCATGTTCCCTCAGCACCCCGTGGTTTTCCTTCACAGCACTTGTCACAACCTGGAGACATACTTCTCTCTGTGATCATGAGATTAAGGCCCATCTCCCCCTCCAGCTTGTCATCTTCATGATGGCAGGAACCAAGTCCATTTCATTCACTGTTTTTTCTCTAGTTTCTTTAGCACTTAGTGAGTAGTCAATAAATACTTGTCATAATCTTGAATAAATGACTGATGGAGATTCTCTGTAGCTGGGATGGTCCAGGGAAGACTTCAGGCTTTCCGTGATCTCTGGCAGGTGTCTGAACTATAGTGTAGGACAAGTTTTCCACAGTCCCCAAGACTCTTGCCAGCCATTGTCACACCCATCAAACACCCACATCAGATAAAGGGTGTGTGCTCAACTCCCCTTCCTGGAGCCCCCATGCTGCTTGAGGTGGGGCAGCCATCCAGGAGCACCCTCTCCATTTCCTTCCTGGTGGGCCCCGTCTCTGGTATTTACAAGTAACTTTGATTGTTTTCCATCTTGCTTTGTATTTTATTTTATGTTCCTCCTTTTTAAATTATGAAATATTTTGACATAGTAAAAAAACAGTAGAGAGGATAATATTTAATACAATGGGCATCTGGGCTCCCACCACCCAGGATAAGAGAGAAACCATTATAGATATAGCTTAAAGCCCCTCCTCTCTGCCATATTTTCTTCTCTCTAGAGGTAACCTGCTTATCTGCAGGTTATTTACTTTCATGAGTGTTTTGTGTTTTAAACACATATGTGTGTTTTTATATACTGTGTTTTTCATATTTTTAAATTCTATAGAAATATTTTATTGTATGCATTCTTTATTGTATGCAGTCTTTCCAATTTTATGTTGGTGGGATTTATCCATGTCATACCTATAGCTCTAGTTCACTCACTCCCAGTGGTGTATATTATGTTATCAATATTATTCAGATATACCATAAGTAGTTATTTGTTCTCCTAGTGATGGGTAATAAAGTTGTTTCCAATATTTACTATCATAAACAATGTTGAATTGAGTATTCTTATATGTCCTCTTTCTGCACCAGAGTTTGCTCTAGAATGTACCCAGGAGTGGATGGCAAGGTTGTAAGAGATGCACACCTTAAGTTGTTATAAACCAAGCTGCACCCTCTACCATTGAAGGAAAGAGTTTTCACTGTTCCTTATCTTTACTATTACTTGATGTTATCTGACTTTTAACTTTTGCCAATAATGGGGGTAAAATCTCATAATGAGATTAATTTGTATTTCCCTAATTATGAAGGATACTGATCATTTTTTTCATAGATACCTTTCATACTGCCGCTTCTGAGAAGTGTCTTTTTATGGTTTTTGCCGAATTTTACTGTTGTCTTTTTCTTATTGCTTCGTAGAAATTCTTTATATAACACTGATCCTAGTTCTTTGTCATTTATATGGAAGATTTCCTCTCCCAATTAGTGACTCATCTCGCATTGTTTACGATGACTTTTGCTACACAAACACTTTTAATGTGAAGACAATCAAATGTATCCATTTTTTATTTCATAGCTGTGCTTTTTGTGTTTTAAACAATTCTTCCTTACTTTGAAATAATAAAAATATTCTATATTTTATTCTGAAAGTTCTAAACTTTTGTTTTTCACATTAAGTCATTAATCTGCGTGGGAATTTTTTCTGTGTTCGGTTGAAGGTAAGGAATTTTACGTTTTCCATAAAGATAATCAATCATCTGTACATGGTTGATTGACTAGTCCATCCTTTTCACATTGATTTGCAATGCCATCTTTGGTGAGTGTAAAGTTTCCTTATTCATGCAGGAATATAATGTTTTCATCTGTGTTTCTGGACTCCCTATTCTGTTCTGCTAATCCATGTGTCCTTCCTTGTTCTCGATCACGCTGGATTTCTATTAAAATCCTAATACCCACCAAGACAAGCTTCACTAACTGCAAAATTGTCTTGGCTATTCTTGCTTTTTCTTATCTATATATATTTAGAATCCATTTGTCAGGTTCAATAAAAAGCCTCTTGGGGATTTGGATTGGAATTGAATTTAGAAATTGATCTGGGGGGAATTGACATATTTATGTGGTCAAATCTTCCCAACTATGAGCATAGCTTATCTCTTCATTACTGTGGCCTTCTTGAATGTCTTTCAATTAAGTTTTATTGTTTGCTACATAAAGATCTTGTATGTCTTTTGTTAGATGTAGTCTTTAATTATTTTGTTGTTATATTTAAATGAAATATTTAAAAAATATCTTTACTAGCTCTGTGATGCTAGAATGTAAAAAGTGAATTTTATTTTTATTTATCTTTTTTTTTTTTTGAGATGGAATCTCACTCTGTCACCTAGGCTGGAGTGCAGTGGCACAATCTCGGCTCACTGCAGCCTCTGCCTCCCAGGTTCAAGCAATTCTCCCTGCCTCAGCCTCACCACGTACAGCTAATTTTTGTATTTTTAGTAGAGACGGCTGGTCTTGAACTCCTGACCTCAAGTGTTCCACCCACCTCGGCCTCCCAAAGTATTGGGATTACAAGCATGAGCCACCTCGCCAGCCTAATCTTTGCTTATTTATTTTATATGCAGCAACCTTGCAAACTCTCTTAGTTAAAATTTGTCTGTAGATACCCTTGGGTCTTCCATGTGGATAATTTTTTCTTTCTGTTCCATCCTTATTCATTTCTTTTTCTTTTATTACTGTGTGACTAGGAGCTCCAAATCAATATTGAATAAAAGCAGAGATAGCAGATATTCTCCATGGAGTCAATGTTTTTTAAAGGAGAAGTCTATTCAGATTTTCTATTTCTTTTTCTCTTCTTTCTTTATATTTTATTTTACAAATTTTCTCTAATTGGTGTGCATTACTTTTATTTTCCCTTTTATTTTCTTTAGAAAAAAATTTAAGCTCCTAGAAAAGTAGAAAGTGTACCTCCTCACCTATATTCACCAACCTTTAATATTTTGCCACATTGGTTCTGTCTCTCTCTTTTTAAATACACACACTTTCCTCTCATCAAATCATTCAAAATAATCTACAATTATCATGATATTCACTCCTAAACACTTCAGTGTGCATCTCCTATGAATGGAGACATTTCCCCACACAAACTCATTATGATTACTATATCTAGGCCAATAATTCAATTACTTTATCCAACATATGGTCCATTTACAAATTTCCTCAGTTATCTTCCAAACATATGCTCTTATGTGTCTTTGATCTCCTCCAATCTAGAACAGTTTTCCCCGTCTTCCTCTGTGTTTGATTTAGCTTCTTTCAAATGAACATTATATTAAGAATTTCATCCTTACTATTGTATGTAACAAGAGTTCATTTATTCTCATTGCAGTATAATATTTTATGGTGTGTGAACCCATACAATTTATTTGCTTGTTCTACTGTTGGTGAGCAGTTGGGTAATCTCTAGTATTTTGTTGTTATTAATAGCGCTGAATATAATATTCAAGAATAATATTCTTGTATACATCTCTTGGTGAACACATGTATTTACCCAAATGGGGCATCATCACTGGGTTATTGGATGGGGACATGTTCAGCTTTATTAGAGACAGAGCTTTTCAAAGTAGTTCTACTGATGTATTCTCCCACTAGCAATATATAAATGTTCTGTTTGCTCCAATGGGTATTGAATCTTTAAAATTCCGTTCATTCTGGTAGGTTATTTATAGTTTCTTATTGTGCTTTTATTTTGCATTCCCTAATAATGAATGAAAGTCAAATATCTGGCCTGGCACAATGGCTCACGCCTATAATCCCAGTACCTTGGGAGGCCAAAGTGGGTGGATTGCTTGAGCCCAGGAGTTCAAGACCAGCCTGAGCAACACAGCAAAATCCCGACTCTACAAAATATACCAAAAAATAGCTGGGCGTGGTGGCGCATGCCTGTAGTTCCAGCTACTTGGGAGGCTGAGGTGGGACAATCGCTTGAGCCAGGGAGGCAGATGTTGTAATGAGCCAAGATCACACACCACTGCACTCCAGCCAGGATTACAGAGCAAGAAACTGTCTCAAAAAACAAAACAAAACAAAACAAAAAAACAGTTAAACACCATTTCACATGTCTATGGATCAAGTTGGGAAAAGTTTACATCTTTGCAATATTTAGGTCTTCTTTAATCTATTCAATAATTTTTTATATTTTTCAGTGATGAGGTCTTGCCCAACTTTCATTAAGTTTATCCCTAGATGTTTGATGGTCTGTGGTACAGTAAAAGGTTTCACTTTAAAATTTTTGTTTTCTATGTATTGTTGCTGGAACATAGAAATACAATTAAGTTTTTATGTTAGCTTTGAATCTAGTGGCCTTGCTAAACTTGCTTAGAAATTCCAATAGTTTCTCTGTAGATTCTTTGGAATTCTCTACATACACAGTCACATCTTTTACAAATAATGGCAGTTTTATTTCTTTCCTCGTACTAACACTATTTCATTTACTTGCCTTATGCCATTGGCTAGAACCTTCAATATGATGTTAATAAGTGTCATTATCGTAGCCATCCTTGTCTTATTCCCAATCTCAGAGGGAAAAGCTTTTAACAATTCAGCATTAAGTATAATGTTTGCTGTAGGGTTTTTTGGTAGCTATTGTCAAATTTAGGCAGTTCTCTTCCATTCCTAGCTTGCTAAGAGTTTTCTTTTTTATTATAATTGGGTATCAATTTTTATCAAATGAATTTTAACGTGTCAAAGTAATCATATGATTTGTTCTTTCATCTCTCAATGTGGTGATCTACACTGATTAACTTTTTGTGTTGTGATGTGATATTCCTTTATATATTGCTGTACTTGATCTTCTACTACTTGAAGATTTTTGTATAAATATTTACAAAAAGAATTATCTATAATTTTTTCCCTATAATGTTCTTTTCAAGTTCTGATATCCAAGCTATACTGGTCTCATCAAATGGGCTGGGAAGTATCCTCTCTTTTTCCAGTCTATGGAAGAATTTATGCAAAATTGGTATTATTTCTTCCTCAAATGTATGGAAGAATTATCCAGTGAAGCCATTTGAGCCCAAAGTTTTCTTTGTGGAAATATTTTTATAAACAGATTCAATTTACTTAACAGGTATAAGAAAATTTAGATTTTCTATACTTTCCTTCATCATTTGCCAAGTCTATTTCTTTTTTTAAAAAAGTTGTCCATTTTATCAAAATTTTTTAATTTTTTAAAAATAAAATTGTTTATAATGTCTTCTTCTTGTATATTTCTAAGATCTGTAGTGACATCCTTCTTATATTAATAATTTGAGTTTTCTCCTGACAAAAACAAGAAATGGGGAAAGGATTCCCTATTTAATAAATGGTGCTGGGAAAACTGGCTAGCCATAAGTAAAAAGCTGAAACTGGATCCCTTCCTTACTCCTGATACAAGAATTAATTCAAGATGGATTAGAGACTTAAATGTTAGACCTAAAACTATAAAAACCCTAGAATAAAACCTAGGCAATACCATTCAGGACATAAGCATGAGCAAGGACTTCATGTCTAAAACACCAAAAGCAATGGCAACAAAAGTCAAAATTGACAAATGGGATCTAATTAAACTAAAGAGCTTCTGCACGGCAAAAAGAAACTACCATCAGAGTGAACAGGCAACCTACAGAATGGGAGAAAATTTTTGTAATCTACTCATCTGACAAAGAGCTAATGTCCAGAACCTACAAATAACTCAAATGTACAAGAAAAAAAACAAATAACCCCATCAAAAAGTGGGCAAAGGATATGAACAGACACTTCTCAAAAGAAGACATCTATGCAGCCAACAGATACATGAAAAAATGCTCATCATCACTGGTCACCAGAGAAATGCAAATCAAAACCACAATGAGATACCATCTCACACCAGTTAGAATGACAATCATTAAAAAGTCAGGAAACAACAGGTGCTGGAGAGGATGTGGAGAAATAGGAACACTTTTACACTGTTGGTGGGACTGTAAACTAGTTCAACCATTGTGGAAGACAGTGTGGAATCAGTTCTAGATTCCTCAAGGATCTAGAACTAGAAATACCATTTGACCCAGCCATCCCATTACTGGGTGTACACCCAAAGGATTATAAATCATGCTGCTATAAAGACACATGCACATGTATGTTTATTGCAATAAACATACAATAAACATGTATGTTTATTGTGGCACTATTCACAATAGCAAAGACTTGGAACCAACCCTAATGTCCATCAATGACAGACTGGATTAAGAAAATGTGGCACATATACATCATGGAATACCACGCAGCCGTAAAAAAGGATGAGTTCGTGTCTTTTGTAGGGACATGGATGAAGCTGGAAACTATAATTCTCAGCAAACTATCGCAAGAACAGAAAACCAAACACCACATGTTCTCACTCATAGGTGGGAATTGAACAATGAGATCACTTGGACACAGGAAGGAGAACATCACACACCAGGGCCTGTTGTGGGGTGGGGGGAAGGGGGAGGGATAGCATTAGGAGATACACCTAATGTAAATGATGAGTTAATGGGTGCAGCACACCAACATGGCACATGTATACATATGTAATAAACCTGCACGTTGTGCTCATATACCCTAGAACATAAATTATAATTAAAAAAATAAATAAATAATTTGAGTCTTCTCTCTTTGTTCTCGGTCAGTTTTGATAGAGGTTTATTTTACTAATCTTTTCAAACAACCAACTTTAGGCTTCACTGATTTGTCTCTATTGCATGCTTTCTATTGCATTGATTTCTGATTTTATCTTTATTATTTTCCTCTTTCTACTTTAATTGGATTTAGTTAGCTTGGGTTTTTTTGGTCTTATTGAGATAGGAGTTTAAATTATTGACTTCTTTTTTTTATTTCTGGTATATGTACCGAACGCTGTAAGTTTTTCTCTAAGAACTACTTTGGCTTTATCCCACGTATTTTATATGTCTTATCTTTATTGTCATTCATTTCAAATTGTTTTCTACTTTCTGTTGTAATTTCTTTTTTTGACATATGGATTTTTAAATATACATTGTTTAACTTTCAGGCAGTTGGTAATCTTCTAGTTGTCTTTTTGATATTAATTGCTAGCTTAATTCTAGTTATCAGAGAATATACTCTGAATGCTTCTAATCTGCTGATTTCTTTTTTGAGACTTTTAAAAATAGACCAGCATGTGGTAAATTTGGTAAACATGCCATGTGCACTTGAAAAATGTGTGGATTTTGTCACTGTGATACTGTGATTTACAATAAGGAATATCTATTTCAGTCTTTGTCCCTGGTTCTCGGCACAGAACTCCTAAAACCCTTGTAATTTCCTGATCAATAGGGGTGCCAGGAGCCTCTTTTGCTCTACTATTTGGTCTTTTACCCTGGTTCCTGACACACAGCTTTTAATTCCCTGGAATTTGGGGGGTCTTTTGCATCTTTTGCTCTAATGAGGTGTCTCTTGCTGGTTCCTGAATGGGAGCTGGTCACCAGAGATAGAAGCCATGATTAGAAGCTTGGAGCTTCCAGCCCCACATCACATCCTCTGGGAAGGGGAGAGGGGCTGGAGATTGAGTTAATAACCCATCATGCCCAAGTGATGAAGCCTCCATCACAATCTCTGCACTCTGGGGTTTGGAGAGCTTCTAAATAAGCTCATCCATGTGGTGGCAAGAGAGTGGTGCACGCCAGCTCCCTGGGGACAGAGGCTCCTGCACTTGAGATCCTTCCAGATTTCATCCTTTGTATCCCTTCAACCGTTTGTTCATTAGAAATCTTTATCATATCCATTAATAGTATAATAAACCTGCAAATGTGTTTCTATGACTTCTGTGAGTTGGTTTTGAAAATTAATTGAACCTGAGGAGGGGGTCTGGGAAACCTCCAATTTGTAGCCAAGTTGGACAGAAGTTGTGGGTAACCTACCACTTGGAGGTGATATCTGAAGTGAGGGGCAGTCTTGTGAAATTGAGCCCTTCACATGTGGGATCTGCCTGTAACTCCAGGTAGATAGTGTCAGAATCTAGTTACATTGTAGGACACCCTGTTGGTGTCCACTGGACTACGGTTAGTGTGTGGGGAAAACCCCAAGCACATTTTGGTGACCAGAAGTGCTCTGTGCTGTATTAAAAGTAGAAACAAAAGTTTAGTTTTTTTCTATCTCATACACAGCTGTCAGTTCCAGTGGTGCTTTTTTGTTTTGTTTTGTTTTTGAGCCAGGACCTCCAGTGCCACGGCTGGAGTGCAGTGGCATGATCTCAGCTCACAACAATTTCCGCCTCCCAGGCTCAAGCAATCCTTCCTCCTCAGTCTCCTGAGTAACTGGGACTATAGGTGAGTGCCACCATGCCTGGCTAATTTTTTTTTTTTTTTTTGTAGAGATGGGTTATCTCACTGTGTTGTCCAGGCTGGTCTACAGCTCCTGAGCTCAAGTGATCCTCCCACTTCGGCTTCCTGAAGTGCTGGGATTATAGGCATGAACCACCACACCTGGCCATTTGCAATGTTTGTGTGTGTGTGTGTGTGTGTGTGTGTGTGTGTGTGAATATACATTAATTGGATCAAGTTTAAGGTTTTTTTTGCATATCTATATTCTTCATGTTTTTTGTCTGATTGGTCAGCAATTAAATAAGTCACATTAAAGTCCCCTGCTATGATTGAGGATTTGTGTCTTTCTTTTATTTTTTAAGTCTCACCAGTTTGTGCTTTAAATATTTTCACATTGTGATACTGGGGGCATGCAGATTTAGAACTGTGGTATCTTTCTGGTGCATTTACACCCCTGCATCCTTATTTATTTCCCCTCTCTCTAGTAATGCTTCTTTCTGCAAAGTACACTTTGTCTGACATGTAGTCTTAGATGTATGGTAACCTCAGTGTTTACTTGGTTTGTGTTTGTATTTGCATAATGTATATTTTCAATTCATTTAAAGTTTCTTCTTATGTTTAAAGTATATCCTAGATCACAAACTCCCTTTTGAAATTCTGGCTTCACATGAGCATCTCTAGGGTGACCTCCCTACTGCCCGGGTCCCAGGCTCTATGTCCTGTCCTTGACACTTCCTGCGCTGTTAAAACCCGACTGGCCACCAGGGAGGAAAACATGTCTTTAGAGCAAACATCAACTCCAGCAATTTCTTGCCCTTCTAGTCAGCATCTCTTGTCATTTCTGCCCTGTGATTGTTTCCCTGACTTTCGTGCCAGCTCAATCGGGCTTTTGAAAAATATTTTACTTCTACTCTCTCAAGCATTTTTAGATCTTTCTGTATGGAGAAGAGTTTCATGGAAAACTCATTCCAAAATATTTCTGAAAATGGTAGTCTCTTCTTTGTCTGTTCCCAAACTGGGCTGTTTGTCATAGTCTCATCAATGTATATTGATAAGATCTCTTTCTATTAGGGATATTACCCATTTACTCATTGTTTGTTTTATACTATGTCCTCCTCGAATAGAGTTTGTGTTTTGACTTTGTGTGTGGCGTCATTTTTAGAGAGAAAATGTTAAAACTTATGAAATTAAATCTGTCCATTTTTTTCTTTATGGCTTGTGTGTATCATACCTTACCTAATCAGGTATTTCCCACTTCTACATTTTATCTTTTAGAGTTTTAGTTGTTATATGAAGTCTTCAATCCATCTGAAAATTGTTAATGTACACACTATATAGAAAAGACCTAACTTTATTCAGTCAGGATGCAGAGTCGATTTAATAAACAGCTCAACCCACTGAGCTGAAAAGTCACCTTTGTTATGATTACATTCTCGCATATTTTAGGTCTATTTTTGGACTCTCTTTCTTGGGCCAAAGATATATTTGTGTATTTTGGTGCCAAAATTAGACTTATTTTTCTTCTAATACTTTTAGACCAAAGTTTTAATTATTTTCTGGGGCAAGTTTTTCCTCACTGCTACTTTTCAAAATTTTTCTTGGCAATTCTTGAATATTTATTCTTCCATCTGAATTTTAAAATTATTTTTCCTATTCCAAGGAGAATTATATCATTACATTTTTGCCTTATACTTTATGTTAATTTAAGAAGGATTTTTCTTTTCATCTTCTCTTTTAAAAATATTTTTTCTTTTTGAGACAGAGTCTCACTCTTGTCTCCCAGGCTGGAGTGCAGTGGCAAGATCTCGGCTCACTGCAACCTCCACCTCCTGGGTTCAAGTGATTTGCCTGCCTCAGCCTCTTGAGTAGCTGGGGTTACAGGTACTCTGACCAGCTATTTTTTTTTTTTTTCATATTTTTAGTAGAGACAGGGTTTCACCATGTTGGCCAGACTGGTCTCAAACTCCTGACCTCAGGTGTTCCACCTGCCTTGGCCTGCCAAAATGCTGGAATTACAGATATGAGCCACTGCACCCGGCCTAAAACTATTTTTTCTATGCACATGTAGTTGAAATTGAAAAATGAATATGCTTCTGTGCAAGCAATATGCTAAGTCCTCCGTACATGATTTTATTTAATTCTCACAACAAGATCTAGGAAGGGATTATTGATATCTTCATTGTCGGTTAAGAAAGAGAAGTACGGCAAAATGAAATAATGTGCCCAAGATCACAAGTTCAGAGCAGCCAGCCGTTTTATCCCTGGTCTTCCGTGTGCCATGCCTGTAAGGTCATGTGGGCCTCTGGGAACCCATTTCCTATTATTTTGGATCCCTTCTCAGCCTCACTTTTTTTTTTTTTTTTTTGAGTCTTTGAGACAACTGTTAAATAAGTAATAGTCAAATCTTCACTCTGCTTAAAATAGAAAGATTTGCTTTGACACCTCTTGGAACATGGATTTCATCTCAAAGCCCAGCCCACCTGTCTGCTAGGGCCTGGTCATTCATTCATTCTTTCACTCAGCCAGCAGGTATGTATGGGGTGTCCAGTGTTGGCTTTCATATGTCATTGTGGAGCCACTGTCAGAGATCAAAGAAGAACCAGGCTTTGCTCCAATGAGCTTACAATATATTTGTGGAGCTATAAATGCACATAGAGAGGGAAAGACTAAAGAACAGCCTATAACATCCCACTCTAGGCTAGTCTCTCTGGTTCCTGTTCAGGCCTCAGTCCCAATGCCTGGCAGGTGTAGCATCTGCTTGTAGAAGGAAGAAATAAATAGAATCAACAACACCGGAGGCTATGGGACAAATGGGATGACAGAAGTTTATTTTACACATCCATGTAGAATAGCTATCTCCATTGGAAAAAGAAATGCAAATAAGTACACACCCAACTGAGGTGCTTTCTGTAAAATCACCTTTGAAATAAAGGAGGGGTCTTTTATAACAATGGTCTTGTGATGATGAAAGGAGGTCACATTCTGGGGCACTGGGCAGAAATGAAAGCAGCTCTTTCTCTCGTTCTCATTTGCCTTGTCCAGATCATGCTTGAGATGAGGACACTCTTTATATTTAGAGTCCAGAGTGAGGTTCAGTCTCTCACCTTGGCTAACATTCAATACCTGCAATGGCACTGGCTGGAGAAGCAGCTGGAAAGTTTGTGAGGTTCACCCTCTGTGGTCTCAAGAGTTCAGCAAACCTGTAGCCCTCCAGCTAAGATGGATTGTTACAACATCCATCTTTCAGAGGGGAACATTAAAACGAGGTGATTGTTACAATGTCCATCTTTCAGATGGGAACATTAAAACAGTAGCTCTTTGAAGGAGGGAGTGTTCACCATTGCTGCCCTGAGCCAGCCCTGAGCCTGGCTGAGGTAGCTCAGGGAGGTGTGGTCATGCATCCAAGATCATGCAGCCTGCCAACATGAGGCCAGGGACTCAAGGGTTTTCTAATGCCAAAGCCTGTGTTTTCCCTCTGCTGAACAAACGCTGACCTCTGTTATCTCCGGACTATATGAGAAAATGGGTGGAGGGCAGAGAGACACTGTGAGGCCTAGAGAGAATGTTGGTGGCAGCTTTGAGACTGGGGTGGGGGGTGGTATGCCTTGATGGCTGGAAGGGTTTGGACAGGTGAAGGAAACAGGACAGAAGAGGAAACTGAGACCCGGCATGGTGCTGCCAGGGTCTAGAGGCAGGAGGGAGGCTAGGAACCAGGGCTAAGGAAGGAAACCTAGATCTGCTCTTCATCCTCCTCCTCCTGAAGCTCTCCATGTACCCTAAGCCCCAGCCCCCAGACCACAGGCCTGTGCGCTAATGGCAGGCCATGCATCAAAAGTCAGAAGACAGTGGGGTGGCCATGCTACTGCATGCAATTTGATACATTTCTCAGGAACCCTGGAATGTCCGCTCAGTTTCGGGAGTCACCATCTGACTTCTCTAATCTTCAAGGCAGTATTCAGGAGTGGGAAGTGGCCTTCCTCTCCTTCTCATGAGTCTGTGTGGATCGTCAGAGAGCCGTATGTTCTTGCACACACTGTTTTCGAAAGGAGACAATCCTTGACCTGAGTTTTAGGAATTCTCTTCCCAGCCTTTAGTCATTGATTTCTAGAAAAAAACTTTTCCTCTTTGTTGTTTAACTTCTGCCCTCACTCCTGCCACCCATGCTCAAGAGTTGACAGTGAAGGATGCTTTCCTCAAAGGCAAGAGGAGGAGAGGGTTATGGAAAGTGTCCTGGCCACGAGACGAGATCTCAGGGGTTTAGTATTAGCTTTGCCTTTAATTGGAATAGTGAGGATGAGTTTGGGTGCTGGAGTCAGACAGGTGCATGTTCAAGTCCCAGCTAGACCACTTCCAGGCTGCATAGCCTTGGCCAAGTGGCTCAACCCTTCTGAGGCTGCAAAATGGGAGTAATTGTGTTTGCAAAGCAGAGATTTGTGGGGAGGATGCATGAGCGAATGCACCAACTCCATAGAGCTCAGTACACAGTGAAGCTTCAGTACTGATGATTATCATGACATTAAGTCTCTCACACCCCCTTCCTTCCCTGACTCAACCAAGCCACGCTGCTGGTCTGCCAGGCTCTAGCACAAGCCTAGAAGTCTCCCTCTTGTGGTTCCTTATTCCTGGAATTCTTGGCTCCCAGCTCCTTGAAAAACTGGCTGCTCTTCATCTTCAGGCTCGGGGGAAATGCCACCTCCACACAGATCTTCCTCCTGTCTGTCCTTCTCTTAACCCCCTCCCCACAATTGCTGATAAGTGTGTTGATCTGATGACTTCTCATTGTCCCTGTGCTCTACTCGCCTGCATGCTTGGTGTGGGAAGGGGCCACGTCTCTCCTGCCACTCTTGTGTCTCCATCACCCATGAGTGATTGTGCAGTAATGTGGGTTGACTCAATGAACATTCAATTAACATTTGTTGATTTAATGAGTCGCGATGTCTGACCCTGGGTAAACAACACGACGCTTGTGGGATTCCGTTTTTCCCATCAGAAAAATGAGGAGGTTGGACAAAAGGGCTGAAACATGTTCTTTCCCCTAAGTTTCCCATGAACCTGTGAATGAATTCAATGGAGCCGGGGAGTTAAGGTGCAGAACTGCTACAGAAACATGGCCAATTGCTGCCCTCTAGTGGACGAGATGGTGAATGGCACTTTATCATCCCCGCCGCCCCGCCTCCGCCCCCACACTGTTTCTAATATATTAGCTCTGCCAAGAACCACTTCAGAAAGGAAAATACGCAGTGGCCAGAGAAAAGGAGCCATGTCTTCTTCATTAGGGTACACCCAGAGCCGAGCAGTGAAGCGTGGGAGACAGCTAGATTCAGCAGCAAGGCCACTGGTGGGACTGGGGCCACCACCTTCTCCCTGGGTGAAGTTGGGTTCTGTCCTCTCGGAGCCTCTATTTCCCCATCTGTGCAGTGAGCATAGTAACATCTACCTCACAACTGTTGTAGGATTAAGTAATGTAAAGTGTCTGGCATGTGGTAAGTCCTTAATCAAGGTTGATAGCCTCTTATCTCTCGATACATTTTGTATGAATGAAACGCAGTCACAGACATAAAGGAAAATGTTACAACCTAGAAGAAAAAACAAGAAATGTGTGTAAATGAGTAGGAAACAGGTTTGTATACCGGGGAAACATCCTCGACTTGATGTTAGGAGTTTTGGGAATCAGATTTATGAGCTCCGACACTAACAAGCCGTGTGACCCTGGGAACGTTCTGTCGCCTCTCTGGACCTCAGCGTTATCATCTGGGAAACAGGAGGTTAAATGACAGCATCATCCAGAAGGCACTCAGCTTCAGGAAACAGAAACACAACTGACAGTGACTAGATCCAGGGTCGCAAACGACAACCCACTTGCCAAACCTGTTTTTATGCTGCCTGTGGGCTAAGAATGACTTTTACAGTTTAAATTGTTGAAAACAATCAAAAGAACAAATAATATTTTGTGACACATGAACATTATATGAAATTCAAATTTCAGTGTCTATAAATAAAGTTCTGTTGGAATCCAGCCACACTCATTTGTTTATGTACTTATCTAGGGCTGTTTTCCTGTGACAATGTCAGAGTTGAGTGGTTGCGGCTTGGAAAGCTGAAAATGTTTACTATGTGGCCATTTATAGAACAAGTTTGCTGACCTCTGACTTCACTAATAAAGATATTTAGTTGTCTCATGTAACCATAACATCCCCGCTGTTCTCTTGGTCTTCTTTCCTGATCACAAGATGGCAGCCTCAATTCCATGAGTCACATCTACACACAGCCTACATTTAAGACAGGAAGTTAGGAGCAGGTAGACAGAAAAGACTTTCTCCCGCCGTGACTCCTGTGCCCAGAAAGATGTTTCCCTGAAGCCCTGCAGGAGGCTTCTCTTATCTCATTGGCCGGAATGAGGTCACATGGTGGACCCTGGACCAATCATTGGGAGGGGGTGGCCCTCACTGCCTTTGTCCAGCGTGTCTGCAAAGGACCTACCCTTCCTGAGATGAAGGGATCTGGCCTTTTACAGAAACAAAAACCAGGGCTCTGTTAGCATGAAAGAAAGGGGACAGGGGGCATATGCCAGCCAAAATCATTAAGACCCCTTGCATAATAGCATCTCCAGGTTCCAGTTGCATGAGCTATTTCAGAACTTAAATTTGAAAGCTTTTTGTTGACATATTTTCTCCACTTCAATCCTCTCTCTGGAACTCAGGATGTATTTCTGAGTGATTTTCTTCATTTAGAAATTTTTTTGATTTGCGCTTCCTTATTTATATTTATTTATTTATTTGTTCTTTTTTTTGAGACAGAGTCTTGCTCTTTTGCCCAGGCTGGAGTGCAGTGGTACCATCTTGGCCCACTGCAACCTCCACCCCCGGGTTCAAATGATTCTCCTGCCTCAGCCTCCCAAGTAGCTGGGATTACAGGCATCCACCACCGCGCCTGGCTAATTTTTGTATTTTTACTAGAGATGGGGTTTCACCATGTTGGCCAGGCTGGTCTTGAACTCCTGACCTCAGGTGATCCGCCCACCTCGGCCTCCCAAAGTGCTGGGATTTCAGGCATGAGCCACTGCGCCCGGCCCTTCCTTCTTTAAGTTGCTTGATTTGAGATGTTGCTGTTCATGGTGTTTCTCCATGCCAGTCCTTAATTTTGACCTCACCTCTGCCTCCACGCGTGAGAAGTTTGAGTAGGAGGCAGGAGATGGTATAACTTTGCAGGGCTTCATCACAGCCGGGCCTGCTCCTGGCAGCAGCAAAACAGATGAGGCGTTCACCAGGACGGTTGTTAGACTGAAGTCCTGTTTGGTCACTGAGAGCTGAAGAGGCAACCTCGTGGACTGTTTTTCAGTTTTGTACCACTCTGAAAGGCATGGGAGGAAACGTAGAAATGCATCCAGCAATGTAGCTACTTTTCACTTGAGTTAATAGAAGAGGGAGCAGAGCTTTAAGCGCCAATGGAAATATTTTGTAGATGACTTGAAAAGAAATTTAATAAGGACTTAAATCCAAAATCGTAGCCTCCTTGTTCTTAGAAAGAGAGGGAGTTGCAGTTACAGACACAAAGGAAAACAGCACAAAGATAGAAGGAAAGTCAAAAGGGGCCACACAGAAAATTTAACACGGGATCAGAGGGGCCGAGACAGAAGCAAGATCCTAATACACATCCTCTATCCGGGAAGCAGATGGCAGCTTACAAGGAAAATGCAGAAAGAGATGGCAGGCCACAGTGTTTCTGGAAAGGAGGACTGTCCTTGAATTATGACCTCTTCTTAATTTGGGGGTGGATTTCCTGATGGAGGGTGCTTTTTGAACATTCTGTACCTGAGGTTTTTTTGTGTGCTAAGGAAAAATAGGGAAATGAATTCGGGTTCCCCTAAACCAGAGTGGGGTGGCTCATTCCTAACAATCAAGATTCAAAGAGAATAGAAAGACGCAATCCCTCTGCACCTTAGTTTCTGCATCTGTAAAAGAGGAATCAGTGCCTGTGTGACTCAGTTGGGCACCCAATCCAGTTCCCTTCTAGACTGCCTTCCTGCACTCTAGAAACTGCAAAACTGAAAACCAAATTTCAGACTCCTTTGCAGCTAGAGTGCAGGCACATGGCCTGGTTTCCACCAACCAGTTACACTCATTCAGGACTTGAATGTGGAAGTGGGCAGTGCAAGAAGCCTGGGAGCCTGAATCTGCTGGAAGGCACAGAGGCAGGGGTGCTAGGTGTTCTGGGATATTGGGAGGAGTTTTGACTTCAGTCGCAAACGTCATGGGTGTCAGTTAACACGTGGAAGCAGCAGAGGGCTCTCTGGGAACAGCCCTGCAGAGAGTGGGGGCATTTTAAGGACTTGGCTGACTACGTTGTCCAGGTCTGTCCTGGTCTGAGTACCACTTAAGCTTGATTCTTTGGCCCCCCAAGAAAGTCCATTAAGTATTTAATAAATACACTTTAATAGATCTCTGTCAGCATGAACTTGCTAATGTGGACTCTGTTGCCTGCAACCAAGGACCTTGGCCTCAACCACACATAAAGTGTTCGATCAGTTCCTGGCATGTGGCAAATCCTCACTATACATTAGCTACCATTCTGTATTATTTGAATGCTCTACAAAGAGATGGTACATCTGTTCTTGTTTAGCAAGCATAGGTATTAGAGTTCATCAATTTCTTTTTTTTTTTTTTTTTTTTTTTTGAGATGGAGCCTTGCTCTGTCGCCCAGGCTGGAGTGCAGTGGCCAGATCTCAGCTCACTGCAAGCTCCACCTCCCAGGTTTACGCCATTCTCCTGCCTCAGCCTCCCAAGTAGTTGGGACTACAGGCGCCCACCACCACACCCGGCTAGTTTTTTGTATTTTTTTTTTTTTAGTAGAGACGGGGTTTCACCACGTTAGCCAGGATGGTCTTGAACTCCTGACCTAGTGATCCGCCCATCTCGGCCATCGATTTCTTTAGAAAGGAAGTGAATGCTCACATTACTCTCCCCTGGGAGTGTAAAACTCAATCCTGCCAACTCAAGGTAAACTGTCACTGTCAGGTGCTCTCAAGCTCTGTCAATTAAGGCTACTTCCCCTCTGTCCTCTCCAGGTATCGGTGGTGTGAGGGACACTCCCTTCCCCTCATCTAGTTCCCTCCTATGGGGTGTTCGAGGCTGATGTAATTTACCTGGCCTGTGTGTTGATGTCTGACATCATCTGCATTCACTGCTGTCACAGCCACTGCCACTCTGTCTTCCCTCATCAGGTCCCCAAGCCTCTACACCCCCACCCCCCGTTGCTAGGCCTCTCCAGGTTCACCTGCCAGCTCTCTGCCATTGCTATCCCTCCTTGAGGGTTTGGGGATGCGAGTGTTTGAGGCCCTGTCAGGGGCAGGTCCATCACAGGGGTGCTCACCTGGCACAGTGTCCACCACAGCTTTGCCTGGGCAGACAGGCACCGATCTCCTCTGTTTCAGTGTCTCCCACCCACCCTCATCCCAGGCTTTGTCACAGGTCCCTGGCACCTGTGGGTTCTAGATCCAACCCTTCGATCCTGCTTCTTCTACTTCCCAAAACTGAACTTTCATCTCCTTTCGAGTAGGAACTTTATTTGTTGACTATTGAATATTCTTTCCTACTCTATGGTGTGGTTTAAAATCTATGCTCTCAGTCCCCCAGACTAACTTTTTGTACCTTAAAAAAATGTTTTTTTCTCAAGATAAAGGCCTGGCTTTTTCTAAATGTATTCAAGAATTTCTTCACCAAATATTGTTGGAACACTTGCTGGGGGCAGGCATTTTCTAAGTTGTATGGACAGACAGACAGTAGATGGGCGACAATCACATGCAAAAGTCAATTGCCTATTTTTTTTTTTTTTTTTTTTTCGAGACAGAGTCTCACAGTGTCGCCCAGGCTGGAGTGCAGTGGCGTAATCTCGGCTCACTACAAACTTCACCTCCCAGGTTCACGCCATTCTCCTGCCTCAGCCTCCTGAGTAGCTGGGACTACAGGCACCTGCCACCACGCCCGGCTAATTTTTTGTATTTTTTTTTTTTTTTTTTTGGTAGAGATAGGGTTTCACCGTGTTAGCCAGGATGGCCTTTGTCTCCTGATCTCCGGATTCACCTGCCTCGGCCTCCCAAAGTGCTGGGATTACAGCCGGCCTTCAATTGCCTAATTCTTTTCTTTCTTTCTCTCTTTCTCTCTTTCTCTCTCTCTCTCTCCCTCTCTCTCCTTTCTTTCTTTCTTTTTTTTGAAACAGAGTCTTACTCCTTCACCCAGTCTGGCGTACAGGGAGTGGCATCATCATATAGTTCACTCATAGCCTTGAACTCCTGGGCTCAAGCCATCCTCCTCCCTCAGCCTCCCAATCAGTTAGGACTACAGGTATGTGCCAATACACTTGGATAACTTATTTTATTTTATTTTGTGTAGAGATGGAGTCTTGCTCTTTTGCCCAGGCTGGTCTCAAACTCCTAGCCTCAAGTGATTCTTTTGCCTTGACCTCCCAAAGTGCTGGAATTAAACGTGTGAGCCATGGTGCCCATCCACCTATTTATTTTCAATAGGGCTAATGCTTTGCTGGAGTATTAAGTATATAAAGTATACTTCATATTCAATATTCCAACAAACTATTTTATATTGAGTATAAAATGCTGAGTATCAACTTTATACTGAGTATAAAAAGGGGTAAAGAGACAGAGTGCTGGGCAGTGGGGAGGAGTAGTCATGAAACAGACTCACTGTGCGCTAGTTACCACTTCACTCCCACTCTATCTTGAGTTGCACTTTCACTACTTGCCCAAGTTCTGTGAGACAGAACACTGAAATACACAAGTTACATGAAGATAGTCAGCAAGGGACAACAGCAGCCTAGAATTCATGAGTATTGGTCCCCAAGCCTCAGGAAAGCTGCCCAGGGCAGTCAGAGTCTTGTCTGCACATGCTGCACCCGCACCACAGCTGCAGAGCCCTGAAGGCAGCTAGCCCTGAGTTTTAGACCCTGGGGTACAGGACTTGCTGGGTGAAAGCATTGAAGGACACCTTGTTTCTAATAGTGACGAAACAGAGCCTGGGCTGCTCGGACCAGTCCCGCCCTACTCCAGATGTTGCATTTCCAGCACATTCCACAGCAATCCTTGGGAACTGTGAGAGAAAAGAGGGAGAACTGGGTCGGTCCACAGCCATGCAGAGAATGGTCCTGCAGTAGTGCTACATGGAGTTGGATATCCAGGAAGGCCTGGCAGGCATTGGAACCCTGATCTAAGTGTCAAGAAGAATCCCCCAGAGAAGGATCGGGTCAATGCTTCCAAAGGGAACAGCAAGAGCAAAAGCCCCAAGGCAGAAATGAGCTTGGCCTTGGTCACAGATAAGAAAGAAGGCCAGCAGGTTTATTGAATGGTGAAAAGAGAGAGAGCAAAGATGACCTCAACAGGTCACTGGGCCAGATTTCGCAGGACACTTTTAGCATGCATGGAAGCTGTGGAATGTTTTGTTAAACCCTAGAAGATTGAAGCACAGAAGTTATTTGCATTTTAAGAAAATCATCTTAATTATAGAAAAATGGTTGATTATAAGAGGGCAAAAAAGCATGGGTGAGCAGGGAAAAGGTAACTCTAAGAGTCCACATGGGTGATGAGGGTAGCCTGAACTTGGAGGGTACAGATGGCAAGATGTGGACCATTCTGGTTACATTCTAGGGAAAGGATTGAAGGGATTGCTGCTGGGCTGATTAGGTGGTGGTGAGATGCAGAGGCAGGAGAGGCTGAGGAAGTTTAAACCCTTGCATACCCCCTGGAATGACTGAGCCAGTTCTACAGAGGTGGCAACACTTAGATATTAGTCCAAATGCACTTCCTATATAAAATCCCTGTGTGTGCTTCCTGTGTGCTGTGTGTGTGCTCTTCGAGTGTGTGTGTGTTTCAGCTAGCAGATTCATCTACTCTCATCCTCTCTCACTAGAATGTTCTAGTGCCCAGCAGGTTGAGCAGAGAGCAGAGGGGTGGGGTAGTACTCATCTCTGGCCAAATTGGCACAGGCTCACCCATTACACTGTTTACTAACATCTACACTTACAGGGTCCTTGCCATGTGCCACATGCTGTTCAAAGTGGCCTACACGTAATCCTCAGAACAGTCCTAGGAAATAAATGCTATTATGAGTCCTCATTTTACAGGTAGTGAAACTGAGATTCCAAAAGATGAGGTGTCAGGCTGAAGGTCACACAGCTCATAGGCAGCAGAGACAGGATTTGAACCCAGGCTATATGATGTCAGAGGCCAGACTTATCAACTACCTATTCCAGGGATGGTAAGGGAATACAAGCAGGAAAGAAAACCACCTAGCATGTCTTCCTTTCAATGCCTCTAAATGTGAAAGCACTTAGCAAAGTGCTGGAACATAGTAAGTGCTCAATGCATAACAATAATACATTGTATTAATATCCAGGGACCAGGCAACTTATGTCCCTCCTGTGCTCCCATGCCCTGCGGGAGGCAGAAGATGCAATTTGGAAAAAAATTGATCCACATCAGATGCCAAGCCGTCAAAAATAATTGGCAGGAGAGGAGAGACCAGGCAAAGCATGTATCTGATTCCCTTCGCTTGTTGTCACACTGTTACAGTTAAAGAGTGAACACTTCACAAGAAAAACAGCATACGTCTGCCCACGGGTTTCTAGATTTACATTCTTTCACTTATTGGAAAGAGAAAAAAATAGGACCAAATGTTAAAAGCATGAAAAAAAAATTAAAAAGCAAGAAATTTGAGGGGGAGGGGAACCAGACGGGCAGCTCCGTGGGAACCAAAACGTGCAAACGACGTGCAGCTTGTTTTAACGATCTGACACCCCCGAACTGGAATTGATTACTGCTGTTGGGAAGAGAAAATGGGATGTGAGGAATCGGCAAAGTGTGATCATGAAAACTTCAGAGGGAAATTCAATCCCAAACACCGAAGTGAGGGAAGGGCTGGGAGATGCCCTCTTGGGAGAGAAAGCCGGCCACGCCCTCCAGTTTCAGCCTCTCGTTGATGGCCCTGTAATGACAACACTCGCCTCCAGGGGGCGACCAACGCCTTGCACCAGGAAGACGTGGCTGCAGGGAGGGGCGTGGGAAAAGGAGAGGCACAGGGCTGGTCCCACTCAGAGGACGCAGAAGAGAAATCCAGCCACATCGCAGGGGCAGCTCCGGACCCGCTCAGGCTGCCCGAAGCGGCGCTCCCTTCACTCTGCAGAACTTGAGCAAGGCCAGCTGGAGTGGACTTGGAAGACGAACCGTAAAAAAAGAATCTTGCTGGGCCAGAATTAGACACTTCAACTCAGCGACCCCAGAAGGGAGTTTTTGATCAGTAATTGTTGCCCATGAGAATTGGTTTTCTGGGAATGACAGGCTTATTAAGGAGGGAATAGAGACGATGTCCTAAATCAAGGGTCGGCAAACTTATCTGTAAAGGGACAGCTAGCACATATTTTATGCTTTGCAGGTTCTCAGGCCCTGTTGAAACTCTGCTGATATAGCGTGCAATTAGCCACAGACGAGCTGTAAATGAATAAGCATGTCTGTGTTCCAATAAAAGTTTATTTATGGACAATAAAATTTGGATTTCACTGTTAAAAGAATGAAAAGACAAGCCACAGACTGGGGCAAAAAATAGTGGCAAAGCACACATGATAAAGAATTGGTATCTAAAATATACAAAGAAGCCTTAAAACTCAACGATAAGAAAACAAACAACCCAATTAAAACTGAGCAAAAGATCTGGACAGACACCTCACCAAAGAAGATATATAGATGGGAATTAACTGTGTGAAAAGATGCTCAACATTGTATGTCATTGCAAATCAATTGCAAATTAAAAGCAACAATAAGAAACATTTGCTACTACCCCTGTAGCAGAATGGCTGAAATCCCAAACACTGACAAAACCAAATGCTAGTGAGGATGTGGAGCAACAGGAACTTTCATGTATTGCTGATGGGAATGCAAAGTGGTACCGCTACTTTAGAAGACAGTTTGGTGGTTTCTTAAACATACCCCTACCATATGATTCAGCAATCTCCCTCCTTGTATTTATCCAAAGGAGTTAAAAACTTGTCCACACAAAGCCTGCGTGCAATTATTTATAGCAGCTTTATTCATAATGATCAAAACATGGAAACAATTGATGTCCTTCAATGAGTAAATGGGTAAATAAACTGTGATACATTCAGACAACGGAATATTATTCAGTGCTAAAAAGACATGGAGGAACTTTAAATGCATATTACTGAGTGAAAGAAGCCAGTCTGAAATGGCTACATACTGTATGATTCCAACTATATGACATTCTGGAAAAGGCAACACTATAGAAACAGCAAAAAGATTCATGGCTGCCAGGGGTTAGAGGGAGAACTGAATAGATGGAAGCAACTGGGCAGGGCTGTCGCTTTTGGGGCAGGACACCTGGCAGTTATGGTGAGGGCCTTGGCATGTCACAGTCTGGGTTTACATTCTGGCTCTGCCATTTCCTAGCTAGTGTGACCTTGGGCAAGTTAGATAACCTTGCTGTGCCTCCATTTTCTCGCCTGAAAATGGAATCATAAGGAACCAACTTCAAAGAGTAGGGAGGATTACATGAGGAAAGACCTGTTAAGTGCTTGTAATAGTGATTCATACACAGAAAGAAGTTGATACGTGCTAGCAATTTTTATTACCAGGATGGGAAAGAGGGTGCCACTGGAGGGAAGGCCTGCCAGGACAATGGTGAACACGACCCCGTGCATAGTTTTTTTGTTGTTGTTGAGACAGAGTTTTGCTCTTGTTGTCTAGGCTGGAGTGCAGCGGCACAATCTTGGCTCACTGCAACCTCCGCCTCCCAGGTTCAGGTGATTCTCCTGCCTCAGCCTCCTGAGTAGCTGGGATTACAGGCATCTGCCACCACACCTGGCTAATTTTTTGTATTATTATTATTTTTTTAGTAGAGACAGGGTTTCGCCATGGTGGGCAGGCTTGTCTCATATTCCTGACCTCAGGTGATCCACCCACCTCAGCCTCCCAAAGTGCTGGGATTACAGGCGTGAGCCACTGCGCCCTGCCCTCCTGCACATTAAGGAGCTGGAAGAGGAGTTGCGCTGCAGGTGAGAGAACCATGACTTTATATTCCAGAGTTGTTGATGCTGTCTGTGTCCCCGTGTCCTCTGAGTTTCTAGGACTCAGGGGCTGCCTTTCATCTTGGATCCTGCTTAGCTGAGGTTTCACCCTAAGACCAAGTCCAGGAAGCTAGAATCAGATATGAGGTTCTGGAATTCTTGTTGCAAGGGGAAAAACAAACCCAGATTTGTTTGAGCCCATGTTGAGCTGGTTCTTCTGTTATTTGCACTGAGCAGGAGGGAAGGATGGCTTTTTGAAGCCAGGAAATAAAGCCACAGCCAAGGCAGGAAGGGTCCAGATGAGGGAGGTCAGAGGGTCACAGCAAGGTAAGCACAGGCAGGGCTCCTGGAGCTGACCCCATGAACACTGACTGTGCACTGGGCTCTGTTCTTCTTGCACAGCCTGCTGCCCTATAGTGGTCCAGGGACAGCCTCTCTAGTTTATTTTTCATTAAAAATGACTTTTATATAATGTTTTTCTTTCAAAAGCAGTATCTGGTCTCTGGAGAAAAATTAGAAAATGTAGACAAGCAAAGCAAAGAGAAGAAAATAAAAATGCATCCACTATCCTAATCCCAAGCAATAACTACTCTTTTTTATTTTTATTTTTTATTTTTGGAGATGGAGTGTCTCTTTCTGTCTCTCAGCCTGGAGTGCAGTGGCATGATCTAGGCTCACTGCAACCTCTGCCTCCCGGGTTCAAGCGATTCTCCTGCCTCAGCCTCCCGAGTAGCTAGGACTACAGGTGCACGCCACCATAGCCGGCTAATTTTTTGTATTTTAGTAGAGATGGGGTTTCACCATGTTTTCCAGGCTGGTCTCAAACTCCTGACTTCAGGCAATCCACTTTCCTTGACATCCCGAAGTGCTAGGATTACAGGCATGAGCCACCATACCCAGCCAGTAACTTCTCTTTATACTTGTTCAATATCCAGCTGGCTTTTTCCTAGGAGCGCAATATATTTATACCTTCATTTAATAAAATTAAATCTCATACCACATACCCACTATAACCTTTTAAAAATTCACTTGGCATTATACCATTAATATGTTTTCATGTCAATACTCTACAGTCTGGGTTTTAATGATTATGTAATATTCCATTGCATGGGCATGCAAGTACTTTAATTTACCAGTCCCTTACTATTGGACATTTAAGCTGTTTTCCAATTTTCACTACTCTAAACAACTGTGACGAACGTCCTTTTGCATAAATATTTATCCACATTCTCATTTACTTACCTGCGTTACATTTCCAAAGGCAGAATTACCTCATCAAAGGATATGCACGTTTTTAAGGCTTTGATGCATATTGCTTCACTAACCTCAGGAAAAGTAGTCATAAATTATACCCCAGGGAAGGTTATTGTCCCCAGGGACAATGCTGATCTTTATACACAGGGTCTAGAACAAAGCATTGCATATAATAGGAGCTGATTAAATATGCATAGATTGTAATTTGAGCATAATAAATCCAGACTCTTTCATGCACACTATCTGCAGTTCTTCTGTTTTCTGTTAGCCCTCCAAGAGACAGAGCAAAGAATTGTTCATAAAAATGAGAGAAAGGTAAGGGATGATGAAAAGAAAGCGGGAACAATATCTCAGGGGAGTGTGCCATTTAATAATACCCTAGGTCATTACACAGCACTTTCATTGAAAGATAGGTGTTAATGGCCCACTTATGAACATTTCTACTCCAACATAAATTAGAGTCTAAATTATTTAAACCATCCCAATGTAACCATACTAGGCAAAAGTCGTGTACATAGAAGTACCGTGGCATAGAGGTAAAAGACCATGGAAAAAATAACTACCATAATATCCAACCTTCCAATAAACATGATGGAATTGCCACTCGGGAATCCACACCCTCCCTTCAATATCCAGCGTAACCAGCTTAGGGAAAGCACTTCACAGAAGTGTGGGTGAAGATAAAGGAACACTTAGATACAATCTGAGCTCACCCTGTAGGCTTTGATTTCTGACTATTCCTAGGACTTATTTCTTTCAAATCCTCAGAGTAGAGGGCTTGGTTCATTTTGACAGAGAAAGATAATCATTGAAAAACAGAAGGAGGTTTGGTTTAGCCTTACAATGGTTTCTATGTTAAGCCTCACAAATGAAAGTCATATTAAACTGGATTTATTCATCCCTGACATCAAAGAAAGGAGAATGAAAGGGAAAAAAAGGAATTAAAACTTGCAAAAAATAATCTTTCTATAAAACCTGACATTTATGAACATAACTCAGAGAAACAACTAAAAATCTGTGGATTACACCAATTTAAAATGTATGGGAAGAATACAAGTGGGAAGAGGGGAAAAACAAACAAAGTGAAATATATTGACATTCTGAAGTCTCTTTTCATTTAACAACAAATATTTTCAAAGAACACAAGGCTCTCTCAGTTATTAACAATTCATTTTATAAGCTACATTCAATTTTAATCATCCACAATATATGAAAAATCCCCCTCAGGATTACCTGCACAAAATTGCAAAAGAAAAAAAACCACATTATAAGATTATATGACAGTTTCAAAGCTGAATTACAAATGTGTGCACCCAGGAGCAGATAAAAATGAAGGCGAATACGGGGAATGATTACGTTTTCAATTTCCCTACAATGACTTGATGTTAATTTCAATTCACTTACAAGTCTCTTTATAAAGGATTAATAAAGAAAACAAATAACCTGATGGTTTGATAACATGAAGGGAGTGGGAAATTATTTCCCTGAGACATTGCCATTTAGAAGCTGGATAAGTTTCTGATTCACTTACGGCCTCAGTTTCTCATCTGTAAACTGGGAAATGGGAAATCATGATTCCTCAGTAGGATTCATGTGAGGATTTCATGAGATGATGGAATTCAAATGTTGGACTCACTTAAAAATAGCCATTTT
Source organism: Theropithecus gelada (assembly GCF_003255815.1). Lineage (NCBI taxonomy): Eukaryota > Metazoa > Chordata > Mammalia > Primates > Cercopithecidae > Theropithecus > Theropithecus gelada. The sequence continues at coordinate 20,294,130 of NC_037682.1, read as the reverse complement.
TATTGACATGGGCATGGCAAAAATTTAAAGTGCCTGTGATAAAGATCATCAGTGAGTCTCACACAATAGACTTTTCTAAACTTTGCCCTTCCTTCTCTTTAATTCTTTGATATCTACAGTATAACCAGTAATACATTCTGCTTTGAGTACCTTAAGATGGAAAACATCCACAACAATACTTTGCATTGAGCACTTACTGCATGCCAGGTGCTTTGTGTTATCTCAAACAGCCCTCACAACAAACCTATTGGGTAGGCACTATTCATCTTAGTTTGCCAATAACAAAATTGAGACCTAAAGAAGTTAAGGAGTTTTCCAAATGGCTGGAGGCAGCAGAGAGGTTAAAAGCATGAGCTCTGGAGCCAAGCTGCCTCAGTTTCCCTATTGAGGGAAATTGGGATGGGTAGTGTATTTGGCAGGGTTCTCTAGAGAAATAGAACTGATAGGATGTGGGTGTGGGGGGTGCCAAGGGGAGGCAGAGTGGGAGAGAGAGAGCCTTTGTGTTAGGGAATTGGTTCATGCAATTGTGGGGGCTGGAAAATGCAAACTTTGCAGTGGTGACAGGCAGTCTGGAAATTCCAGCAGAAGTCGATTGTTGCAGTTTTGAGCCCAAAGTCAGTCTAGAGAAAGAGTTCCGTCCTCCTTGCAGGACCTCAGTCTTTTTTCTTAAGGCCTTCAACTGATTGGAGGAGACCTACTCACATTAAAGAGGGTCATGTACTTTACTCAAAGTCTACTGATTCAAATGTTAATCACCTAAAATCACCTAAAAAATACCTTCCCAGCAACATCTGGACTGGTGCTTGACCTAGCAACTGGGTGTTGCAACCTACCAAGTTGACACATAGAATTAACCACCACTGGGGGTAAGAATATCACCTACCTCACATGGTTTGGAAGGATTAAATAATATAAATCATGCACAGTACTTGGTATGCCTGAGGCCCTCAGTATCTTTATTTTCTTATGGACAGAGCCTGCTAAGGAGGAAGCAGTCCATAGGTGTTAGCTATTGTTATAAAGGGACACAGCCATATTAGAACCCAGGTCATTTGCCCCCAGAGCTAATTGTCAACCTTTAAAGCTGTACTGTCCAATATAGTAACAATCAGAGAGATGTGACTAGTAACCACTTGTACGTGGCTAGTGTGACTAACATTTAAATCTCATTTCAAAACCAAAGCAGGGTAATTTGTTTATTTGTTTGAGACGGAGTCTCCCTCTGTCACACCAGGCTGGAGAGCAGTGGTACGATCTTGGCTCACTGCTATCTCCGCCTCCCAGGTTCAAGCCCCCCTCCCCTGCCTCAGCCTTCTGAGTATCAGTGACTACAGGCTCACACCACCATGCCCGGTTAATTTTTTGTATTTTCAGTAGAGATAGGGTTTCACCGTGTTGGCCAGGATGGTCTTGATCTCCTGACCTCGTGATCCTCCTGCCTCAGCCTCCCAAAGAGCAGGGTAAATTTTTAAGCACTGAAACGGCCCGAGTATTAGATACATTTAGTTAAATAAAATATACTATCAAAATTAATTTCATCTGTTACTTTTTGCTTTTCATAAATGTGGCTACTAGAAAAATCTAAATAACACACACGGCTTGCATCATATATTTCTTGTACAGTGTTACTCTACCCCGTGGTGCCTTCCCAGGGGTACACAGGCCTGGCGTGTGAACACAAGCCCTCCACAGGACAGGCTAAGCAAAGAAAACACTGCATCAATGCGTCTTAATGTCAGTGAGGCTACCCAACTTCTTAAAAAAAAAAAAAATCTTAACAGTAGCACCACCCACAAAGGAAATAATTGTACTTTATTAAAATTAGCTCTTTTGTCTATCAAAAGACACTACTAATAGGGTAAAACAGCACACTACAGATTTGGAAAAGATATTTGCAATTTATATAGCCAAACAGTGGACTTATATTTAGGATATATAAGAAATTCTTGTGAATCAATTTTTTAAAAAAAGGAATAAAACTCAATAGAAAAATACATGAAAGATTTGAACAGGTATTTTAGAAAACAAGGTGTCCAAATGGCCAGTAAACACATTACATGCAAATTAAAATATAATGGCTGAAATGAAAATGATGGAAAAATAACAAATGCTGACAAAGATGAAACAACTGAAATTCTTACATACCGCTAGTATGTTATCAATTGGTATGACCATGTTGGAGGATTTTTTTTTCCTGCCAAGTACAAGCATGCTTCCTCCCACCAACACCCCCCTCGATGCAGGAAAATTAATCTCTAACTTAAAAAGCCAGCGTTTCAAAATGTATAAAATAATGAGGCAGAGAGAAGGCCTTGGGCCTTGCCACACTGGAAGGTATCATCAGCAGTTAATTGAGCCGCAGGGAGGCTGAGAGCAGGATTGCAAACATGGTAAGCTTCACAAATGACAAAATATAGTGCCTGACCTTTTTAAAGCAGATCCCGTGGGCTCCTCACAAACTGCAGGGCATTCTTTGAGGTCAGGAACCAGAGGGGCCCTGCAAGGGGCTTTGGTGAGGCAGGCGAGAGTCCGCTGGGGGAGTTGCTTTCACATTAAGCCATAAAACAATTTTTTTGGAAAAAAATGTGTCTGTAACAAATGCCCTGCAGAATTATACCACATCACTGAAAACTGAACATTTGCAAAGCTTTGCTCAGGACTTTGATATCATGCTCTGCCCTAAATCTAAGAGTGAAGAGTTATTCTTGTCAGGTGTCTGCTTTTGAAGTTCCTGGCTAAGTCAAATAGTGCATGAGGCTCCACAGCAGCTCTTAATCAGGCAAATAGAGAGATGATTGTCGTTAACATAAAACACGGAGCCCTGGGACCAGCTTTCTGTCTGCACCCAAAACCAGCTGCTTCCAAGCCCCTCTAATTCTGGTTCTCTGGGAAGGTGCTAGTCCAGTGACTTTTATCCAGGGGTCCACGGACCCCTAACATGTTTGTGAAGGGAATTCAGGGGGTCTGTGAACTTGAATGAGGAAAAATATATCTATGTTTGCTAACTTCTAACCGAAATGTAGCACTTTGGTTTGGAAAGCAGGCAACAAACCAAGTAATGTTATCAGTCCTCATTGTCATCAGTAGAAATCACCGACATTTTCATATATTATAGTTGTTACAGATATATTGAAATCAAGGTCAGGTTCATCTGTACAGCAAAATTGGTTATTAGATCCACTCTTAGACCTTATAACATAAAAGCATAAATAAAGAAGCATATATCAGCCGGATGTGGTGGTTCACACTTGTAATCCCAGCATTTTGGGATGCTGAAGTGGGCGGATCACTTGAGGTCAGGAGTTCGAGACCAGTCTAGTCAACATGGTGAAACCCTGTCTCTACTAAAAATACAAAAATTAGCCAGGCATGGTGATGGGAACCTGTAATCACAGCTACTCAGGAGGCTAAAGCAGGAGAATCGCTTGAACCCAGGAGGCAGAGGTTGCAGTGAGCCGAGATCGCACCACTGCACTCCAGCTTGGGTGACAGAGGGAGACTCCATCTCAAAAGAAAAAAAAAGGAGCATATATATTATTCAATCATAATTTTAAAATATTTTGTATTTCAGTATAGCTGTAATCATATGTGTCTTCAACATTTAAAAAGTTTTATTCCAAGGTGCCCCTAGGCTTCCCTGCCAAAGGTATCCCTGACATGAAAGAGGTTAAGAAGCTCTATCTAGACACAAAAAGGCAGGCCTTAGTTAGGCCAGGGAGAAGTATTAATAGAAGGAGCAAGGCAGGGCAAAGGTACTATGCTTTGATCCTGGCAAAGGATAGCTGGATATGGCAAGGCAATGCCTGACCCAACCTGAATGCCAGGTAGCCAGACAAACCAGGGCAGTCTAGAAGAGCAAATTGCCTGGAAGGGTGCTGCTCACGACAGTCCCAGGAAGCACAAACAAGGGAGCCCTTGAGGCAAATCTCCCCCAAAGTACCTGTGGTCACTGTTTAAAGCTCTGGCTTTGACCCACTCAGACCTGGCTCAACCCTGGCTTCATCACTCACCTTTGGCAAGAAATGGTTCACCTAATCAGGGTGAACCTCAGTTTCTCCATCTGTAAAATGGTAATAATACCTGCCTCAATTTTTGTTAAAATTATATAATTTATTCATAAATATGTTGAACAAAGAAAGCAAATTACAGAATGATAGATACTTCATTTATGCAAAATATTAAGTAATACAAAACTATGTTATATAATGTTTATAAAGACTTCTATAGTAATATAGAAAATTATGCATGGGAATCATGAGCACCAAATTCAATTTCCTAGTGCTTATAGATAGGAAATGGGGGGAAATAGATTTGGGATAAATGATGTGTGTTTGCAAGGGGGGAATCTGAAATAAATACACATGGCAAAGGTTAAGATTTGATAAAGATTTCTTTTAACCTTTATTTAAGTGACCTACAATAAGCTGAACATTTTAAAACATACAATCTAATAAGTTTTGACATGTGTATACACTCGTGAAACCATTATCATAATCCAGATAACGAACGTATCCATCATTCCCAAATGTTACCTCATTACAACATGTCATGTTGTAATTTCTCCATCCTGCCCTTCCCTATTTCCCATTCCTAGGTGATCACTGATCTGATTTCTGTCACTGTGGATTAGTCTGAGTTTTGCAGAATTGTAGATGACTGGAATCATACAGGGTACACTCTTGTTTTCATGTGGTTTCTTGCACTCAGCATAATTATTTGGAGATCCATTCATGTTGGTGGGCACATCAACAGTTCATTCCTTTTTACCACTGAGTAGTATTCCAGGGTATGGATATGCCACAGTTGGCTTATCCATTCCCCTCTATAATACACTCAACAGGGCCAAGGTTGATCTTACGTCACACTTATTTTGGGAGCAGAGATTTTTTTCACATGTCCTCAGTTCCAGCTTCCTGAAAGATTAATGGTAAAATGATAATGACAACAGCTAACACTTATAGTCAGGAGCTCTTTTAAGTGCTTTAAATGTATTCACCAATTTATTTCTCAAAATTACCCCAAAGATATTATTTTAAAAGTTATTATTAAAATCCCCATTTTATTTATGTATTTGTTTTTAATTCTTTTTAAATTTTTTATGTTCCAAGGTACCTGTGCAGGATGTGCAGGTGTGTTACACAGGTAAATGTGTGCCATGGTGGGTTGCTGCACATATCAACCCATCACCTAGGTATTAAGCCCAGAATGCATTAGCTATTTTTCCTAATGCTTTCCCTGCAGCTCCACCCTCCCCCAACAGGCCCCAGTGTGTGGTGTTCCCCTCCCTGTGTCCATGTGTTATCATTGCTCAGCTCCCACTTATAAGTGAGAACATGGAGTATTTGGTTTTCTGTTCCTGCGTTAGTTTGCTGAGGATGATGGCTTCCAGCTTCATCCATGTCACAGTAAAGGACATGATCTAACTCCTTTTTATGGCTGCATAGTATTCCATGGTGCATTATGTGGCACATTTTCTTTATCCAGTCTACCATCAGTGGGCATTTGGGTTGATTCCATGTCTTTGCTATTGTGACGAGATAGATGAGATAACTAAAGCTCACTCTGGTGAGCACAAGAGCCAGGATTTTAACCAGGCAGCCTGACTTGAGAGTGTGTGCCTTCATTCTCCTTAAGAGGGTCAACTGTATTCCTTTATTATCTTGCTTATTCTGGAGAACCTGTAGTAATATCCTTGTTTCATTCCTAATACTGGTGATATTAGAATATTACCTAATAGTCTTCTTTTTTGTCTGTCTTGCTAGAGTTTCATCCTTTAAAAAATATTTTCAAAATACCAGCTCTTATTTTTAGTTGCTTTAATAGTTTTATTGCTTTCTATTTCATTGACTTTGTTCTTTATTATTTCTTTCTTTCAGCTTGTTATGGGTTTACTTTGCTCTTTTTCTAGGTTCTTTAGTTGGGAACTAAGATTGTTGATGAGAGTTTTCCTTTTTTCTAATGTATGCTATGCATTTAGTGCTATAAATTTCCTTCAGCATTGCTTAGCTCTCTTCTACAAATTTTGATACATTTATTTTCATTTTCATCTAGTACAGCATATTCTTTTGTTTCCCTTGAGACTTCCACTTTGACCCATGCAATATTTAGAAATGTGTTGCTTAGTTTCCACATGTTTGGGGGAATTTACTGTCATCTTTCTGTTGCCGTTCTCTAATTTGATTCCATTGTGGTCAGAGAACACACTTGGTATGATTTTAACTCTTTCAAATGTGTTAAGGTCTGTTTCATAGCTCAGAATGTGGTCTATTTTTGGAGTATGTTCCTAAATAAGGGCACTTAAAAAGAATGTACCTTCTGTTGTCAGGTGGAGCATTCTATGAATGCTGATTAGATCATTTTGATTGATAGTGTTGCTGAATTTTTCTATATCTTTGCTGATTTTCTGTCTAGTTGTCCCATTAATTATTGAGAGAGGGGTGTGTATTTGTCCAGTCTCATTTTAACGTATCCATTTTTTGCTTCACATGTTTTACAGCTGTTATTTGGTGTGTACACATTTAGGATTGCTATTTCTTCTTGATGGATTGACACTTTTATCATTTTGTCACATTGCTCTCTATCTCTGGTAATTTTCTGTGCCCTGAAATTTACTTTATCTGATGCTAATATAACTACTCCCACTTTGATTGTTTGCATGAAATATTTTTTCCATCCTTTCACTTTCAATCTGCCTATATAGTTAAATTTGAAGTGAAAATTTCTTACAGGTGGCATGTAACTAGGTCATCTTTTTCATCTACTCTGCCAATCTATGTGTTTTAATTGGTGTATTTAAACCATTTACATTTAATGTAATTATTGATACGTTGAGATTTAAGTCTACCATTTTGTATTTTCTATTCTCGTTTCTGTTTTCTTTTTCTTACCTTCCTGTGAGTTATTTTAACTTTTTTTTGAATCTCATTTTTATTTATCTACAGTGGTTTTGAGTGTCTCTCTGTATATTCTTTTTAGTGGTTGCTCTAGGTATTTCACTTAATATATACATAATATCACATTCTACTGGGGTCATCATTTTACCAATTTGAATGCAGTGGAGAAATTTTTACCATTCTGTATATCCCTTTACCTTCTCCCACTTATAACTGTCTTAAATATTTCCTCTACAAACATTTAGATAGATATCAGCAGATATAGGGGGAGCACATTTTTGTTTGTTTTGTTGGTGGTCTTTGGCTGGAGTCAAGCAGTTATTGTCCAAAAGCCTTCTGTCTTGCTAAGTTGCCCCATTTTTGTCCTTTATCTTAAGAAAAGTGGCTTTGTTGGGACTTTTTTTTTTTTTTTGTCTGATGCCCTTAGCATTTCTGGGTCACAGGCTTCCTCAGCTCTAGGTTTGGAATATGTGCGGCGAAAGGAAAACCCAGAAAATTTGCCAGCATGATGCTCCTTAGATCATAAGGTTCCTAGTCATTCCACCTTTCAAAGTCTTCTTATGTTTGTTTTATATATAATGCCCAGGGGTTTTAGTTGCACTTTGTGGGAGGAAGAAGGGAAAGTACATTTACTCCATTTTCCTGGAAGCAGAGGCTCTGATGCATTTTTAAAGCTGGCCTCTGGTTCCACTTTCACAAAAGACATTTCCCTATGAAATAGGGTTAACATCCCACTGCTCTTCAAAATGGAAAGCAAGTTTGCAGTAAGAGACAAGATGATCAGCAAGGTTTAAATCATCTCAATCTGCCTGCCAAGACACTAAAAATAGAGGGGCAAAAAGCTAGTTCAGTTTTCTAGAAATGCCTCAAGAAAATGAGATAATGTGAACATTGATGATTTCGTTGATTCCCTATACAGACTTCAGGGGTATCATTTCTCAGTGATTTGAGCTAGTGAGGACTTTACCTCTGGGGATGCATCTGTCTCAATCCATTATATATCACTGCCAGTCTACACCAATCATTTCCAAATTTTATAGTGCAACCAAAGTACCTGGAGAATGCTTATTAAAATACAGCTTCTGCAGTGGCATTTCTGGGGAAGGCAGAGCGGTGCTCGGCCTGTATATAGCCATTTGGGAACCCCAGTGTATGCCTAGACCAAGGCAAGTCCTGCTGAAACTGCCTCTTTAAACATACAACATTGTTTTGGTTATTGAGATTGTCATAAGTACTTGGTTCATAGAAAAGTCACTTCTTATAAAATAATAATGGCAGCATTTTGCACCGCCACAAAATGCAGATTCTAGGCCTCAATCTGTAGGTCTTAGGTGGGCCAAGAAACCACTTAGCCTCTTGGTCTTGAGTAAGCTCAGCTGTGTACTGTTCAACACTAGAATTCACTGAGAGATCTGTAAAACTACAAGGAATGAAAATGTATATTAAGATAGAACTTATCAGATTCTCAATGACAAAAAGACATTTTAAAGTAGGATAAGTAGGGTAATAACAGGACATGGAAAACTGAGAGCTGAGTGTGGGTACCAAAACCAATACACGGCACTGGCTGCAGTCTCTGGTCATCTGCTGTCTCCTGACTCCTACTGTAAAGGAGGCTGGGCTGGGCGCGGTGGCTCACACCTGTAATCCCAACACTTTGGGAGGCCGAGGTGGGTGGATCACTTGAGGTCAGGAGTTTGAGACCAGCCTGGCCAACATGGCAAAACCCCGTTTCTCTACTAAAAATAAAAAAATTAGCTGGGTGTGGTGGCACATGCCTGTAATCCCAGACACTTTGGAGGATGAGGCATGAGAATTGCTTGAACCCTGGAGGCAGAGGTTGCAGTGAGCTGAGATGGTGCCACTGCACTCCACCGTGGGCAACAGAGCAAGACTCTGTCAAAAAAAAAAAAAAAAAAGAAGGCTATTTTCCTATTTCAGACATTTTAAGGTTACTGTAGAGTCACTGTCTAGGGATCTACATGGCTAAAATCTGCTTGCTCTGCCATCCCTGCAATCCCTACAACTACGCACGCCTCCTCCACAGATCTCAAACCTCTCAGGCACTTCATCCCCTTCCTTCAATGATCTCACCTCCCTTTCCCAGGCAGAATATACACTGCAAGACAGGACATACTTCACCTTCCAGCACCAAACTTTCATCCATGGCTGCTCTGGCCATGTTGTGTGAATTAGAAAGAGGCACTCTTTCCTCAACGGTCTTTACTATCATTTGCCAGTGTGGGGAAAAGAAAGAGAGGTCAGCCTGTTACTGTGTCTATATAGAAAGAAGTAGACATAAGAGACTCCATTTTGTCCTGTATTTGAGATGCTGTTCATCTGTGACCCTACCCCCAACCTTGTCCTTGCAAGAGACATGTGCTGCGGTGACTCAAGGTTTAATGGATTTGGGGCTGTGCAGGATGTGTCTTTGTTAAACAAGTGCCTGAAGGCAGCATGCTGGTTAAAAGTCATCACCATTCTCTTAATTTCAACTACCCAGGGACACGTACAGGGCCAAAGGTCGCAGGGACCTCTGCCTAGGAAAGCTAGGTATTGTCCAAGGTTTCTCCCCATGTGATAGGCTGAAATAATGCTAAAAGGTTTATGGAGATGTTTGCATATGCATCTCAAGGGACAGCATTTTCCTTTAAACTTATTCATGTCACAGAGGTTTTTGTTCATATGTCTTACTGCCGATTTCCTCCCTACAATGATCCTATTGTCCTGCCACTCCCTTATCTTTAAGATGGTAAAGATAATTATCAATAAATACTAAGGGAACTCAGAGACCGGTGCCGGCGTGGGTCCTCTGTAAGCTGAGCGCCTGTCCCCTGGGCCCCCGCTTTTCTTTCTCTGTACTTTGTCTCTGTGTCTTATTTCTTTTCTCAAGTCTCTCGTTCCACCTAACGAGAAACACCCTCAGGTGTGGAGGGGCAGGCCACCCCTTCATGCCAGGAAACAGTCAAGGCCACTATTCAATTTGTCCATGGACTGATCAATGTAAAAGATCCCTGGCTCCTTCCCATCAATATTTAAACAAGCTTTGGCTGGGTGTGGTGGTTCACGCCTGTAATCCCAGCACTTTGGGAGGCCGAGGTGGGAGCAACTGAGGTCAGGAGTTCGAGACCAGCCTGGCGAACATGGTGAAACCCCATCTCTACTAAAAATACAAAAATTAGCCGAGCATGGTGGTGTGTGCCTGTAATCCCAGCTACTCAGGAGGCTGAAGCAGGAGAACCATTTGAACCCCAGCAGCGGAGGTTGCAGTGAGCCAGGATTACACCAGTGCACTCCAGCCTGGGCAACAGAGTGAGACTCCATCTCAATAAAACAAAGCAAAAACCCAAAAACACAAGCTTATGTTTCTCCAATCTTAAAAAATAATAATTAAAAATCATCATTTTCCTTTCAGAATCATTCTCATTTCTTCATAGACAACTTCTTGGAAGATTTGCCTATGTTCATTTCTCTCCATTTTCTCACCATCACCCTCACTTATTCCTCAACTCACCATAAGCTGACCTTCTCCAGCCATTCCAAGCAGTCAGCTCCAGGTAACAACAAAGTCTGTTCAGTCATCTCACTAATTTCTCATCAAAACTGACCTAATTAACTACTCTTCCTGAAGTGCTCTTCCCTTGCTCCCTGCAATGCCATATTTCCCTGGTTCCTCTTCTAGGGCTGCCTACTCGTCTTCTCTTTCTTTAGTGGAAGAGCTCTTGACACTGTGTCCTAGGCCTCTTTCCCAAAGGGTATTCTCTCCACCAGGCAATCTCTTCTAAGCTCCTGCTCTAGCCCCATTGACATACAAGAATCTAAGGTACAGATTTCTAGCTCAGGCCTGTCATCTAAAAAACCAAAACAGGCACATCCATTGGCCTGTTGAGTTTCTCCACTAGAAGACGCCCAAGCCTTAATATATCTAAAACCAAACTTCCCACACATCAGCTGCTTCTCCTGTGGTTCCCTTTTAGTATGTGGTGCCCCAACATTCACCCAGCTATCAGTCCAGAAGCCTGGCAGTCACCCCAACTCTGCAAATTTCACACACTCAATCTACCACCACACTGCCACCTACTTCCCAATGATTTCTCTCTCTCCCTCCCTCCTTCCCTCCCGTATTCTTCAGCTGTGGCCTGAGTCCAAGTAACCAAAGACAAGAAAAGCAGGCCCATGTACTCTGTGCTCACCAGCCTGGTGCTTGAAACCCTCAACTATCGTTAAGTGGTTATGTTACTGAAAAGGGGTCCCCATCCAGACCCCAAGAGAGGATTCTTGGACCTCAAGCAAGAAAGAATTTGGGGCAAGTCTACAGAGTAAAGTGAAAGCAAGTTTATTAAGACAGTTAAGGAATAAAAGAATGGCTACACAATAGGCAGGACAGCGGCATGGGCTGCTCAACTGAGTATACTTATGGTTATTTATTGACTATATGCTAAACAAGGGGTGGATTAGTCAAGAGTGTTCTGGGGAAAGGAGTGGCAATTCCCAGTACTGAGGGTTCCACCCTCGCCTTTAGATCATATAGGGTAACTATATGCCTAACATCGCCATGGCATTTGTAAACTCTCGTCGTGCTGGTGGGAGAGTCTTTCAGCAAGCTAATGTATTATAATTAACATATGATGAGCAGTGGGGATGACCAGAGTTCACTTTCATTGCCAATCTTGGTTTTGGTGGATTCTGGCTGGCTTCTTTAAGTATCCTGTTTTACCAGCAGGGTCTTTGTGACCTGTATCTTGTGCTGACCTCCCTGTCTCATCCTGTGACTTAGAATGCCTAACCTCCTGGGAATGCAGCCCAGCAGGTCTCAGCCTTCTTTTATGCAGCCCCTATTCAAGATAGAGTCCCTCTGGTTCAAAGGCCTCTTGACAGTTCATCCTTCAGTGTTTCCGGCTAGGAAATGTAAATGTTTGTCCATCCTATTCACTGGATTCTGAAGCACAGAACACAGCAAGGTCCCAATAAATACTCATTTAGTAAATGGCAGAAAGGAGAAGGAGAGGGTGATGGGAGGAGGGATGGAGCGGATGAGGGAGAGGAGGGGGAGATGGTTAATCTATTCTCTCTAGGGGGCCTCTCTGCCGGGACTCAGATACTGAGCGCTGAAATTCTCATCCGCCACACACAACATGGCGGCTTCCTGGACCCGTGCCCAATTTTCGCTTCCGGGATGGAAGCTTACGTCATTTCCCCCTCTGTTACCCCAGCGCCCCTTGGAAGCCAAGAATGTGAGGGAGTCTTCTTCCTTCGCGCCTTCCTCTTCCTTCTTCTTGTTTCCGCTCCAGGGCAGCCTGACAGAGCCGCTCCAAGGTTCTGCTGGCCGTGGCTAGTCGGTGAGGAGGGCGGGGGGAGGGGCCGTCCCGCGTGTTGGGGGGTCTTCAGGCGACCAATGAGAGGGAGGGCCGGAGCGGCGAGGTGGCTCGGAGGCATGTCCAGTAAACTGGGGATGAAAATCCTCCCAGGAACCCGGTTACTAATGTTTTGAGGGAAGTGGCAGGTGCAGTGGTTACACGGAGACAATGATGCTTAGTAGCCAGGACTTCATGGCCACAAAATGTGTGTGTAGAGGGGGCCACCGAAGCCTGAAAACCTTTTCGTCCCCTTTTAGGTTTACCCATTCCACTGGGGCCAGCCACCACCTACTCCTGCCGTCTGGTAAACTTTCCTCCTGTTTCTGAGGCCATGTCTGGCATGAAGAGTCTTTACTGAATAGTTTTCATTGATCACAGTCCCCGTTCTTCCCCTCTTCTCACCCCCTTATTGAAATGGCAGTGAAAATCTAAGTGAGAAAGCACTGCTACAGGGACTGAAAAGGCTACAGGAGAGCAGAGCCATTGACTTTTATTTTTAAAATGAAGATCTCTTTTACTTGAAGGAACTTAAGAATTTTGGCATTCAAATAGGGGCTGGAAGACTTGAAAGCAGTAGAAATTTCACCCCAGAAGATAGGAAAGGATGGTCATGAAATGAATATCTCCTGACCTGCACACCTAGTGAGCAGAGCCAGGGCCTCCTTCACCTTAGCATTTGGAACAGGCTGCAAAGTTCATTCTTCCTCTTAGCAGCCCCTGCATTCAGTTTGGTTTAGTTGTTTTATGTAGTTTCTAGCCTGATTTTTTTTTTCAGGGTGCAGCAGAAGTCCCAGGTAGCTGAGAAGTTCATGGAATCTTCTTATTTGGTACAGCTTTCTCTATTGCTTGTGATACAGTGCAGGGTTGGGATGTGCAGACGTTTCTCAAATGCACTGTGTACCTACACAGCGTGCTGCAATTTGGCTACTGAAGTCAAGAGAAACTGGTTTGAACAACTACTGTTGTGTAACATAGAAAGCGCATTTCATTTGATAACAGGAGCATAGCTTTTGTGCTAATAAAATGAAAATTAGTGTGTGGTCTTTAGTAATTAGCGTATACATTTTAGTTATCCATTGGTTCATAACAAACGGACTCAATAGGTACCCCACTCAGTCATTTATCTAAATGAAAAGTTTGGTTAAATTGTGTTGTGGGCATTGATCAAAGCTAATGGGAAAAAGAGATTAAGATGAAAATCGTGGGATTAAATTTTTAATTAGTTTGCCCCTTGGACCGTTGCTTGGTATGACACCGTGATTGATTGGCTACTTATGCCTGCCTGGGAAGATATGGCTCTACTACCAAACCTCTGAACGTAAAAGTGTTTTGCAAAAAAACTGAATATTTTATTCAGTTATCTTTCACTTTGTTCCTGCTTAACAAGGAATTGAAAAGGAAGGCAAGGTCTTGGATCTCATAGTTCTTGGTATAGTAATAGATATAAAGTATGAGATGGGGGCTACAGGTTCATTAATAAATATCTCAAATTAACATGTTTGTCAAACTCTTCCTTTCCTGCTCCCAATCTCCTCCTCTCCCAGGGCTCCTTATGTCAACTAATGGTGCCATCATCAGTGCGCTCAAGGCAAAAACCTGGGAACAATCTTGATTCCCTCTTTCATTCCCCACAGGTCACCCATCAACAAATTATATCTGCTTTTCTTCTAAAATATATCCTAAATCCATTCACTGTTCTTATCTCTACCACCCTAACCCAGGCGTCATCATCCTTTACCTGGTTAACTGCAATATCCTTTTCATTTAACCTCCCTGCTTCTAATCTTCTAACCCATTTTCACCATCCCAGTCCATTCATTCATATATCGAGTTCTTCTTATCCATGAGTTCATTATTTCTTAATAAAATATAACATTTTTTTTTAGTGTCTACCATGTTCCACCACACAGTAGCAGCCAAAATATTTGTTTAAAATATAAGTTAGATTCTATCACTTTTGTGTCTAGAATTATTGTCTTCCCCCACTAATTACTGTGCCCTACATGATCTGGATTCAATCTGGTACCACTCTCTATCCCTTCACTCACTATAATCCGGACATACTATCTTTCTCTCTTCAACCTGCCGAGTTTTATCCTGCCTTAGGGTCCTTGCACTAACTGTTCCCTTTGCTGGAACTCTCTTCACCCAGGTATTGCAGAGCTGGCCCTCTCTTGTTTAGGGCTGAACTTAAATGTGACCTCTTCAAATAAGCCCTCCCTTGACCACCCAAACTCATGCACCCTCCTGTTACTCCCTGTCACATCATCCTGAATTCAGTTTCACCACAACACTCATCATTACTGCTATTTTCTTGTATCTTCCTTTGTTTATTGACTGTCTCCTCCCATTAATATGTAAGCTCCATGAAAATAAACATCTTGTCTATATTGTATGACTGTATCTCCAGAACCTCAAATAGTCTCTGACATATGAATGAATGAATGAATGAATGAATGAATGAATGAATGGATTCTGCTTCCCCAAAGCTGCTGCCTGTCATCTCAGGTACATTGAAACAGGAAGGCTGGTAAAGGCCGGGAGGTCAAATGCTACATAGAGTGGAGCCTGAAGCACAAGATGTGGGCAAAGACACAGTGGACGGGGGCAAGAAAAGCATTTGGGGTGGAGGGCAGAGAACCCAGGAAGGAACATGGAAATGACATAGAACAACTCTACAGACACGTCCTAGACATCTTAAGATTTGTACAGGCACGTGTGTGCCCGCACATACACACATACCAGCTTGAAGAATCTTGTCTCAGCACATGCTCTGTACTTGAGTCTTAGAGAACACTTTTCCTGGTAGAGATGTTTAGGCTTCAGCATTAAGGAGTCTGATTCAGAGGTCTAGGTGGGGCCCATGTGGCTGTTGCTGCGTAATAGTTGTAAACTGGTCTCATTCTTGGTCAGGACAATAAGGCTTCAGTAAATCATAGCAGCTGGGAGAAAGTAGTGTGGTATTCTGCAGTGGTTCTGTTCACCACCACATGGACTGAGCCTAAGCAACTTTCCCTTCCTGGGCCCTCATTCTGCTCAGATACAAAGTGAAGGCTTACTTGGGCTCCTGTGCAACTTTAAAAGTGAAACTTAACTGAAATTGGGCAGGTGGGCTGTGCTCCTTCTAAAGAGCACGAGGCCCACTTTTTAGAAAATATTAAACCTTGGGTTACACCTCAATTTGGCAGTTACACTTACGTGACACATTATTTCTAAAGAGCCATCTAATTTTATGCCATCTGATGTTTATATTGATAACTGGTGAAAATACGGGAACTTATTATGCCACTGTGAAATTACGATGAAGTGGCTCAAATTTATTCTCTCACTCTAGGTTGGATTTTAAGGGATAAGGATAAGAGAGAGAGAATACTATCAGTACTCAGGTTAAAAAAGGAAAAAGAAAAAAAATGGAGCTTAGACTTTAATCTTTTCATAAATCTTCCTCATCCCCAATTGTTCAGCCGAATTCAGAAGGATTAGCTTTCTGTCTTCCATGAACCTTTTGGTTGGAACTTTTGTCAGTCTTTTTCCCCATTGAGGCTACCCTCGATGTTTAACCAAAAAAAAAAAAAAAGAACTACAAACTTTATGCAGATCCAGTTCAGGGTTCCACATAGCATTTAGTTTTTATGTCTTCTCCAATCTGTGATGGTTCCTCATTATTTCCTTGTCTTTCGTGACCTTAACACTTTTTAAGAGTACTGCTCAGTTATTTTTTAGACTGTTACTCAGTTTGGATTTGTCCAGTGTTTTCTCATGATTAGACTGGGGTTTTGAAGTTTCTCCATGCATCATATTGGAGTACATAATGTCAATATGTCTTATTACTGGTGCTGTTAATAAGACAATTGCTGTCGATGACATCTGATCACTGATTAAGGTGGCATCTGTCTGGTTTTTCCACTGCAAAGAGGATAATTCCATTTGTGTTAATATACATTTGGAGAGAGATGCTGTGAGATTACCTTGGCCTTATTTGTAGCCAGATTTTCTTTACATGTGTGTTGGGATGGAGGGGTGATGGGAGGTGGGATGGGGTGGACCGTGTAATCTGTTCAGTCTGTACATCCCAAGTACAAATCAGAGCTTGCTATGATTATGCCGCACAAAGAGGGGAAGAAACCTTTGCACTATAATAAATAGCTGGGGCTACATCTTGATATGCATAAAGGAAAATGTGATATGGCATGTTTTTATTGTGTGTGTGGAGATGTGTGTTGTTCGTTGAATTGAGTTCTTCTTATCCATGAGTTGATTATTTCTTAATAAAGGGTAACATGTTTTGAGTGTCTACAATGTTCCAGGCACTGTACTAGGCTCTGCATCTCTTATCTCAGTTCATACAACACTGCAAAGTAGACATCATTAGCTGTTTTACAGATAAGGATACCAAGGCTCATGGAAGTAAGTTACTCAAAGGCAAGTGGCAGAACTGAACCTTGAACTCAGGCTTGTCTGACTCAGAAGTGTGTGCTATTTCCGAAGCACCAAGCTTGCTTTCCTACTGTGTGCCAGGCCCTGCAATTAGTGCTAGAGATGCAGAAGTATGAGACAGATGTTCAAGAAGCTCACACCTACTGCACAGGGACCTTAGGAAGAGGCACCAAGGGCCTGGGAAGGAACCTTTATTATGGGCATCATCCTTGTTTTCTTGGTGACGATCCCTTGTCTTGAAAATCACTGAAATGGTTTTTCTCAGGCCTTTAATGAGTCAGGGTGGATTTGCCAGGTTGCCCTCAGCTACAAATGGCTGAACAGAGGAGGGAACTAATAGTGATGCAATGCCTGCTCTGCTTGTCACTGACTGTTATTCATCTCAGCCCTGCCATGGGTGAGTATATTATTTTCTCCACTAAGTACATGAGGCATCCAAGACCCAAAGAAGCTAAATAATATCATCCCCAAAGTCACCAGCTAGTAAATGGCTAGCCAGGAGTTTGATCCCAGATCTAACTGATTCCACAGCCAGTGTCCGATCTCAGTGCCCCTTGATATGCCAGGGGTACAGATTCCAGCATCCTTGCTGCAACATGGCTATGCATCCGCTACCTTCTCATATGTAGAAGAGGTGGTCATGTTTACATAGTGCCTGATGGACATTGACAACGGTTCATTTGTACCAAGCTTTTTTTTTTGCTTAAGCCAAAGGATCTTTGGGCAGCTTTTGCTTTTTTTTTTTTTTTTTTTTTTTCATCTCCTCCCCACAACAGTCAGTCCATATCAACAGGGCAAATGGAAAGTGATGATTCTGAGTCATTTGTGACATATAAAATGCTACTGTGTAAACAAATGTGCTTCCCTAAGAGAGATGGCATATGGCAAGTCAGGTCTCTTTGCCCCTGGCTTTTGATGAGAGGGTTTAGTTCCTCATAGAGGCAGTGCTTAATAAATAGCATTTCATGTGGCTGCTAATAGTTTGTGGTCTTCCTGTCTCCAGGCATTTGCTGAACTGTGTAGCGAAGAAGGGGACAGAAAAAAATCCTTCATTCCCCTGCCTGTCCCATTTGGCAGCTCCCTAGATTCTCTCAGATCAGTGTCCTTTCTATTTGCTATTTTTGAAAATGTGAAAGCAAAGTGAGGTCACTGCATTGGAGTAGTTGGAAAAGAAAAGGAGACTAATGATTAGCAATCCCAGGGATTAGGATGGGGAGAGCAGGTGGCAATCTGGTTTATTAAAATTACTCCGTTTGGTTCCTACCATATAGAACCGAGGTTCACTGATTATCTTGATTCTGCTGCTATTGTCCTGCTAGAGGCAGTGAGAATGAATGACCAAAAGGTGAGATTAGCAGTAGATGGAAAGAAAAAAAAGGAATTGGAAGTTGTTTTTGATTTCCCTATCTTAGTTTGGATTCTCCCAGACCATATCCAGAGGCAAGGATTCAAGCATAAGCAATTTATTTGGGAGGTTCAGGAACCATTGGCAGGGAATTGAGAACAAGCTGGGAAGGGAGAAAGGCCAATCAAGGATTGCTACTCCTGTGGAAGACTGGAGCTCAATTCCACTGGTGAACCCTGGGAATGGTGGTGTAGAGCACATATGTCAGAATGATCTGTCTTCCCACTCCCACTCAGGGAAGGGAGCTGAGGTATTTATACACCAACTTCTGAGTGTCGGTGATTAACAGCTGCTCCCTTGTGGTGTGCTGGGCACACAGGCAGAGTGGTTCTCTGCAGTTTAGGAGAAAACCCTCAGGCAAAGAGATGCAAATGCTGCAGTTGAAAGTCAACCAGTGTGCACTGATGTGGTAAAGCCAGAGGGATATGGGCTGGGTATCAACAGCATCTGCTATGTTCCCTTAAAACAAAACAAAACACCCATTCCTCCCCCAGTATTTCTGTACCACTAAATAGCACCAACATTTACTCAGGTTCTTATGCCAGAAGACCTTGGAATCTTCCCTGATGCTTTTTGCTCTTACCTTATGTTCAGTCATGAACTCCATCTTAAAAATACACCTTGAATTGTCCCCACCATCATCTTTGATTGGGTTTCTGCGACAGTATCTTAGCTCAAATTCATATTTACACTCATTCCCCTGACGTGGTAGCCAGAGTGATTTTTTAAAACCTGAATGAGATCATTTTACCCTACCCCACCAGCTCAAAACTATGCAGTGGCCCCTCATCCCTCTTAGAATAAAATCAGAAGTCTTTACTGTGCCCCAAAAGACCCTCCATGATCTAGTCTGACTTCATCCCTGACTTCAGTTTCCATATGTTCTCCTCTTTGCTCACAGTGCTCCTGCTAGATGGCTTTTCTTGCTGCACTCCTGCCTCAGGGCCTTTGCATTTGCTCTTTCAACATAGAACTACTCCAGATACTCATATCACTCAATCCTCTCAATCACTCAGCATCTGCTCAAATGTCACCTCTTTAGGAAAGACTTTTCTTAATACTCTGTCTAGAAAAGAGCCTTTTGTCACTCTATTCTTTAATCTTTTATTAATTTTTCCATAGATCATGACCTGAATAATATTAGTTTCTATTTTATTTGTCTGTTGCCTGTCTCTTGCATTAGAATGTAAGTACCATGAACACAAGGACCTTGATTCTCTGCATTGCTCCCAGCTCCTAAAAGAGTGTGACACATAGTAGGTATTGACTGAATGAATGGATTAATAACCATTTACTGGTCCTGCTGAGAGGACCCATCTGTTAAAATTTTTCAGAACAGACAGGAGAAACTTGAAACCTTGGTTTGATAACTGTCTGGCTGCCTCTTTTCCCAGAGCTGGCTCTAATGAAGAATAAACACTCTTAACAGAGACGGTTGAAGGTCCTGGGATTACTTCCAATATGTTCTTTCCTGACGTCCACTGCAAATCTTTAACTTGTTCATTTTTCTTTTTGTTTGCCTTTCTGAAAACAATGGAAGGAAAATTGAAGGAATCAATGTGCTACATTTCATATATGATGATGGGGACAAAGTGTAGTCTTAATTTTTAAAAAAATGATCTAGAATACAAAGTTGGTTATTTCCCCCTAGTGCCTGGCACATAGTATGTGCATACTAAATGTCGAGTGAATTGGCAATGTCATCTATTTGATGTTCTTAAGTTTTCATTGTCTATTAATTGTTCTGTAGAAGGTATTGGATTAGAGGGTCCACAGCCTTAAACATACCAAAGAGTGGGAGGATTTTCTCCATCACTGCCCCTAACCCAGAAAACCCTTAGCCTGATGATCCATGCCCATTCCTTCTCATACGTACCAGCCCATGATCCTAAAAATAGTCAGTAGAATCAGTTCTATTTTTTTGTGTGGTTTAATTTAATCCATTATAAAAGTAATGCAGGTTAATTTTAGAAAGTTTTTTAATTACAGAAAAGTAAAAGAGACGAAGAAAAAAATATGTGGTTCTACCACCCAGAGATAACCACTGTTAATATGCTGGTGTATTCCCTTCCAGTGTTTTCTATGTGTATTTTTTACACAAATTGAATATACAATTGTATTTCTCTCTTAATATCATAACATAAGCATTTATTCTTGGTATTAATACTATGAATATGTCCTTTAATAGTTGCGTACTATTACATTTTTCCTGTTTTAGACCATTTAGTTTGTTTTATATTTTTTTAAAATTATAAGTAATGCTGGATAAATATCCTCATCTTTGCTGGCATTCCTGATTTTTTTTTAGGATAGAGTCCCAGAAATGGTGTAACTTATTCTAAAGGAGACAAACTCTTAATACATTTTGTGAGATTTCATTTTGATTTCTAAAACTGTTTGAATGTGACTTCCATAAAAGAGCTCTAGAAAAGCAGATTGCCTCAAAGAATTTACTTCCAGTTTTGCAACATTTCAGACATAGAGTGTTTTAGCATTCAGTTTAAATGAGCACAGAAATCTTCTGTAGGCTGTCTCCTCTTCAGGCCTCTTCTCTCTCTAATAAAACGCAGCATTGGCATTATAAAAATCTTTCTTTGGTAAACAACGTCTTTTTGTGTTCTCAAGGATTGTTTTCCTAAGTCTTTCTGGCGGGTATTGGGTTTATGCCTCGAATTATGTGTCGTATTTTTGCTTGCCTGTTTATGATGTCTTAAGGGTTTAGTTATGCTTTGTGTTTTGTTTTTTTTTCATTGCCAAAGGAAGTCCAGATTTCATGGCAGTGAAACCGGCTTTTACAAGTCTGTCTGGGTCTTTCCTGAAAGGCCGGGAGATTACCTTGGCAGGGACTGTTCTCGAGAACATTGCATGGATAAGGAGTCTCCTCTCCACGGCTAAGCCATCCTGGAAAGGGCCTTGCCAAAGATAAGCGGTTTATCAATGGAGGGAAACCATGTCATTCATAGATATGAGAGGCCAGGCATGCCATCTAGGAGGGTTAGGATATAGGATGGCTTAGTAAATATGTCTCAGTCATACTACATAATATTATGCATGCAACATTATTGAAAAGAATAAATCAGACATCTTTCTCTTACCTGAAAAGACCTCCATATTTTGTTAATTCTGAATAACAAGATTTAGAGAAATATGTATGGTGTGATCTCATATTTGAAAAAAAAAAAAGGCAAAAATCATGTTTAAGGGTTTGGGAGGCCAAGGCGGGCAGATCACCTGAGGTTAGGAGTTCGAGACCAGCCTGGCCAACATGATGAAACCCCGTCTTTACTAAAAATACAAAAATTAGCCAGATGTGGTGGTGGGCACCTGTAATCCCAGCTACTCAGGAGGCTGAAGCAGGAGGATCACTTGAACCCAGGAGGCAGAGGTTGCAGTGAGCCAAGATCACACCATTGCACATATCAGACCGTTGGTAACTCACTTGTATGTGAAATTGGGCTAGATGAGAATAAGGAACTTTGCTTTATACAACTCTGTTGAATAACCTGTTACAATGAACATGTATTACTTTTATAACTTAAAGGAGGAAAATTAAAAAAAAAAATACTGGAGAGGGACAGAATAGGAAGTGGGATTTAGGAGCTAGTTATGTGAGACCTGTGCAGGGTGGGTCATCAGCCTCTCTGACAAGGCTGATGCATGTGCCACAGAAGGCTCCGCCACCAAGAAAAGTGGGGCTGAGCCGGCGTGTCCTTACCCTGGCAGCTGCTAGAAAAATTGAATATGTTGGCATTCACTGGAGATATCACATCTGTAAAGTCTTCTGGGGGAAAAAAATGGGAGTGATCCAGAGAGTCAAGAGTTGCCATGTGAGGGCTTGAGAGAGGGTGGCCAGGAGAGATCAGAAGAATATGCATTAAAAGCCCCAGAATGGAAAAGATTAATTCCGCCTCTGAATCACAGAGCTCTTCGTAGCCATCTGTGAGACAGGCCCCAGGCCTTGAACTAGAAACAGTGCCCAAGGCTTTTATTAACCTTCTTCCCTTGGGAGTGAATGCTGAGGTGTGTGTCTTCAAGGAGTGATGGCTCAGAGGCTACACAGCTCTCAAACTTGATTTGCTTTATATTCTATTTGTGAGTTAGGGTGTGTTCACGGCGAATGGATGATTTAGATGATGATGGGTCTGCTGCAAATATAAAAGGATAATTGAATCTCGAAGTCTATTAAAGACTGTTGTCTTACATCTTGTGGGATGACATTTTATTACAAGGGCCAACTTGGCTCTTGTATTCTGTTTCTTCTCTTCCCTTCCTCCCTTTCTTCATTATCCTTAAAAAATTAGATTTTCCCCTCTGCCAATCAGCAGTTGCAAAAAGTCCTCCAAGAAAAGTCAGGATGCCAGAAAGGCGTACCTGGGGGAGGCGGAATTGCATGGCAGTGGGGTACAGGGGCTCCAGAGTTGGCCACTGTGTGGCCTCCAACAAGTATCTTACCTCCTCTCGCCTCAGTTTCCTTCTCTGTAAAGTGTGGGTGATGATGTTTACTTTTTAGTTGTCTTGAAGATGAGGGATGATGATGCTTAGCACAGTGTCTGGCACTTTTCAGCAAGCTTCACGATCCACTGTTGTCATCAGGACTTTTGTTATTCTCAGTTCTGCCACGTTTTCCCTGTGTCCTTGAGCAAATCGGCTCCTTTCTGTGGCCCCCTTGTTCCTCATCTGCCAACTGAACTCTCCGCAGTTAATAACTCCAGCGATGTTTGAAAAAACAGCAAAAGCAGTTGAACAGAAACAACAATAATCCAAAAACCCACCCCGATTCCTGGGTAGGATAATGTCATTTCGCTCAGGACTGCTCTCAGTAAGTGGGCCTCTCCTCTCAGAAGAGCCTGGAACCTCTCTGTTCCTCAGAGCTGCCAACACTGGCCTTGTTCTGTGGTCTGATCTGCTGGCGACCTCTGTCCGCACACTTCTGAGACTGGCCAGGGGCCCTGGCACAGTCACACTGCACAGCCCGCCAAATTGAAAGGCCCTTTCTTTTGAGCAAATAGCATCATACACGTTGCCATCAAGAAAATGAAAGCATTTGCAGTGGCGCGGCATCCAGCTTCTCTCTGTGGCCTTTGGAAACAATTTTGTGACCAGAGAATGGTTGGAGACAAAGGTCTTTCTATCTGATCTGCTCACCAGGCTGGCATGGGATCGTGGGGGGCCTATGTCCCTCTTTTCTGGCACCACACGGATTGATATCACTGCATTTGTCTCCTCTCTTTGATTAGGACAAGGCAGGCAGGCAGCAGAGGGTTATATTTCAACTGCCCTTGACTCTGTTTATAATCACAAACATGAAAGGAAGGGAAAGAGATTGAGTTTATAGGACTGGTTCTTTGTGTAGCCTAATTTATCTCTCTCAGGCAGCAGTGGGCTGAGCAAGTTTCCTTTTTGTTTCCAATGCAGGAAACTGAAATATGAATCTATGTTGATGAGAGAATAAAGGAATTGAAAGAGGCATAAATCTTATCTTCTTGCAACCCTAGAAGATCAGCTTCTTGTGAAGAAGGGGATTATACTTCTGTAATTAACTGCTTTGCAGCTCCTGGTGATGGCTCAGAGCTGAATAATAGCACCCAGCCAAGTTGGATAAAAGACTGTCGGGTGGGCGGGTGCGGCCGCTCATCGTGAACAATGGTCTCAGGGCTTGACATCCTTTCCCAGTGCCCTGTGCTCAGAGAGTCCAACCAGGAGATATTTGTTCCCTGTCTATCAACATTCACAGCAGAGAATAAAATTCCAGAACAAATAGCTCAAAGAGACCTGTTTCACTGGAGGCTGGTAGCTGCAATGAACTGCCTTAAAGGACCAAGCGAGGTTCTACACCTCTTTGTGTTCCAGCCAGTGCCCGGGACCTGTTAGGTGCTTATTGAATGCTGGTTGGAGGTGACTGCTTCTCAGCCGCTGTGCTGTCTCAGGAAAGTTGCCTCAGTTCTCTGATCTTCAGAGTTAATCATCCACACAATGCAGGGGGTTCTTAGGGAATTCTTGTGAGGAAGAAATCAGATCATGAGTATAAACAAATTGCTTAGTACAGCCTGGCACATGGCAGGTGATCAATAAATGGTAGCTATTATTATTATATTGTGAAATAAAAATGGATTGTGGACGCATAGCCATTATAATAGTCAATGTTTATGAGGCTTCCCCTATGTAGACACTGCATACCTATTAGTACATGAAAGGCCCACAGCATCCCTCTCAGGTCAGCAGGATTCTTTCCCCCCATTTCACTGGTGACAAAATGGGCTCAGAGTGGAACGACGATCTGCTATGGTTAGGAGCAGGAATGGAGACTGACACCCAGGTCTTTCCCTTGTCCCTTTTTCCTTAGCCCCTGCCCCTCAGTACTGGAGTCACAGGTACTCAGCCCCTCAACCCACTGTACTCTGAAACTCACAGGATCAAGCTTCTGAGCCATCTGTGTTTCCTTTTCTCCTCCATGCTGCATGCTGAAATCTCTAGGAATCCTAGAGATTCTTCTTTTGAGATGTTTCCAAAACATCTCCCTTCTTCAATCCCACTGCTACTCATGCTGGTACAGACCCTCGGTTCATGACAACCAGGCTTCCTACATCAAGCAGGCACCCGAGTAGTGTCTCAGGCCCAGGTCCTCTTTCTGTCACCCCTCACATCAGTGTCAGATGAGTGACCCTCACCCCACTCTCCTGTCCTTTCCCCCTGAGGGAGCAACAACCCCTCCCCTGCCATATTAAGTCAGTTCCATGTTCCTTTCCTGGTATTCAAAGCCCTTTAGCTGACCCACCCAAACTTGTCTTCCTACTCACAGTCAGAACCTTGGGTCCAGCTGAGCCTGTCTCAGTTGCCCTCAGGCAGGCACCCGCAGCCACTCTGTGGGCTCAAAGGATTAGACCCTTGATAAAGACTCAAATGTCTGCATTCAGTGCACAGTTAAGTGTTTAACAGAGTTATGGAACATAGAGATCATGTCTTCCATTCACCCACCCATTTTACAGATGGAACCCAAGGTCCAGAGAAGCTCAATATCATGCAGTGAATTAGTTTCAGAACCAAGTCTCAAAGCTAGGCCTTTAAGCTTAGAATTCAGCGTTCTTCCATTGGGTCAATAGGCCATACCACCTTCAGTAATGACTGGCTGCCCGTGGCTGGCAGGGGCAATTTATTTAGTCCTCAGTCTACATATGGGCCCTGAACCTGTGTGGTGCCCCAGAGGGTCAGCCTGAAGCCTGCTGAGGCTCTGAGGTGGGTGCTGGGGACAGGGATGTGATGGGCAGAGGCTGGGTGGTGGCAGCAGCAGAGGTGGGGGTGGGAGATTGAGATTTAGGGGGACTGTTGTGTATCTCAGCAGCTGTAAGACAGATGAAAATGGGGCTGAGTGTCAGGCCAAGCAGTGTGCTGTGGGAACATGGCAATTAACTTCTCTATTTGGATGGGAGATGGGATCCAGGAGGGCTTTAGGGAAAAAGTGACCTGTGACTCTGAAGAACAAGAAGGACTATGTTCATGGCACCAGAGGTCAGATATTCTGGATGGAGGAGCAGCATGGACAGGGCAAGACTACCTGGCATGTACCTGGTGAACAGCGCAGCTACAGCAAGGGAGCCTGGAAAAGCAGAGGAACCTGGACTCCAGCTCTGACTCTGCATCTGGCCTGACCCCCTCAGGGTTTGGGCAAGTCACTTCACCTTCCTGAACCTCAGTGTCCTTGTATGTGAAATGGGCATCACGATGTTATCTGTCTCCTAAGGCTATTGTGGGGATTAACCTAAATAGTAAGGCACCAAATACGGGGCCTGGCACGTAGTAGGTATTCAACAGAAGACCTAGTGTGGCTGGAGCTGAGGTTATTGGGCCACAGAGACAAACAGATGTTTGGATGGCACTGTTTTCTTTTGCCTTCCAATGGGCCCTTTCTGCTCCTTCCCGGAGCTTACCAGCTGGCCTGGGAGGGCTGCTTGCCCACTCATAGTTGCCAAGATGTTTGGCTGTGCCCCCGTCCAGAACCATCTTCTGGTCCTGTCTTCATCCTTGAGCTCTTTCCAGCCTGCACCCAATAGGGTACTCGTGTTCCAGGTCTGCTAACGTTTGCTGGCAGAGCCCATGTTTGGGAGCGTGAGATGTGTTTAGGTAGAAACAGACACTGAAAACAGCTGCTGGCTTCTCTGCCATGGTAAACAGGGAATAAAGCCCCCCAACTGTGGGCTTCGCTGGGGAGTGGGGAGCACAAGGCAGGCCCTGCTTACTGTTGCTTTTCGGGAGGGGAAGGCCATTTTTCTTTAGGGAGTGGGCCAGCCCCCTCAGGATTGGGTTGGGACAGGGGTGGGGTGAGATGCAGGGAGGGAGTTGGAAGCCCTCCCTCTCCCTGGACTTCTAGCTGTTTGAAGACTCCATAGGCACTTTCTACCATTTGGTGTCTGCGAGACAGGGTCATTTCTTTAAGCCTCTGTGGATGGACCATCAGCAAAAGCAGTTTTTGGCATGTCCTTGTACTGTGTTGATGAGTGATGTCAAACTTACCTTCACATCAGCATCACTTGGTTGGTGCTGATTTAAACATACATATTCCCAGGCCCTTCCTGAGGCTTGCGGAATCAGAATCTCTGAGGGAAGGGCCCAGGAGCCTGCATTTTAACAAACTCTTCAGGCGATTCTGGTTCAGGCATTCAGGGAACTACACCTTGAGGACCACTGGCAGGTTTCTAACAGGTTATCTGGGAAACCAGGGGGAAGGGGCAGTCAGGAGGAGGAGAGGGCCAGCCCCACTGCCCTTAACATGCACGTCCTGTTATGCTTTTTGACTTGGACTTGGAAGCAGATGCTTTTAGATGCAGGTCTCTTAGAAACACATGCTATCCCTGTTCTAGAATATAGAATAGAGTAGTTCCCCTTCCTCTAGGTGTGCCTCGTTTGCTGTCCACCCACTCATCCATTTATCCACCCACCCACCCACCCACCCATCCATCCACCGACCCTTTCATCCACTCACCCACACACCCACACACCCACCCATCCATCCATCTACCCATCCTTTCTGGAGTGCCCACCTGCTTTGTGTCTGGCTCTGGGCTGAGCTTTGGAGACACCAGAACTCTCCATTTAGACAAACAGACACATAAATCATCATAATACAGGGGAATCTGTTCCATGATCAATGTCTCAAATAAGTACTGTGGTGGCACAGGCAGAGATGACACAATCCACTGGCAGGGAGAAGGGATCAGAGAAGGCTTTGGAAGACAGCAACCTGTGAGTGGGCCATAAACGGTGAACAGTTTGCTAGATAGAGAGGGTGAGCATGAGGGTGTGTAGGAGGGAAGGTCAGTTCTGTGAACTAAATCCTTTCACATCCACATTCAGAGCAGGGGCCTATCCCCAGGCCCTATGGAGCCCGTATTCAGAGGCTCATCTGTAGCTGTAACCTCTAAACTTGGCCCTATCTCCTGACATTTCTGAGTGAAAAGGAATCACTCTCTAGTGTGTGTGCTGCAGGCCCGTGGTGGCTGTCACAGTACAGTTATTGCGGAATTAACAGGTGAACAGCCATCCAAGTGGAGAGGCACAGAATACTTCCGGTCCTAGCTCTGTCTCCAACTCACTGTGTAACTGTGGACAGTTTCGGCCTCAGTTTCCCCATCACTAAGATGGGAGATTGGCTGTCAACTCTGCCAGCTTTCTGCCTGGAGTGCAGCCCTGACACCCTGCCTGCAAGACACACGTTAGCAACGACCGTTCTCTCTATGCCAAACTCATTTGTCTGAGCATATCAGCAACACGACACCTCGCAGTTCAGTGGATTTGATGTGAGCTCCGGCCCCTGGCATACCTAGCATGTAATACCTGCAAGCTGAAAAGGAGCATTTGAAGGCAAACTGCATGGCAGGAGGAAGCCTGTAGGTGGCGCTGTGGCTCCGGTTGCCGAGCTGCTCTCGGGAGATCCATTTTCAGAGGATCTGGGAAAACCGGGCAGGGTTGATGGCAGCTCTTTCTTCTCGGTGCCCTCGCAGTGCAGCAGGCCCCGCTTATTTGCAAGAAGTAGCCAGGTCAGCCCACTGGGCCTCCCCAGCCCTTGTGCCCCTTCGCATGTTTCAGAGCGCTGTCTTTTCCTCTGGGTCCTTCCATTCAGGAGAGGAGGAGGAGGAGGTGAGCCTGTTGAGAATGGCGTTGGTGGGGCAGGGGCCGGTTCCCCTGTTTCTGGGGAGCCTTTCTGTGCTGGTTGCAGGCAGGGGACCTCAGTGTGGAGCTGCGGTGAGCCTGTACCCCGTCGTATTTGGATCACAGCCCGCGTGACCCCCAGCGCCCTCCAGGCACTCCACACCTGCAGTGATTCGCTTGGTATTTTAAAAGCACTCCATCTTCTGCCTGCTGCCTTCTCTCCATTTATGTGGGTCCGGGTTTTCTCCGAGCCATCTAATAAAGAATCCAGGGGGGAGAATGATGGGGGCGAGGAGAGGGAAAGTGCTAACATTTATTAAGTGCCCGCTGGGTGCCCAGCATTTCCTCAACAACCAGAGTAGCGGTCTTTCTGCTTTCTTTCAGCTGCATGACGCTCTCCTCCGTCCAAAATCGCAGGCCTAACCTGGCCGTGTAAAACAAATAGCAGGGAAGCACCTCTGATGGAAGGGGATGGGGCACCTAAGGCCCTGTCCCTCACCATTTCTCATCCTCCCCACTCCTAACAGACACTTTGGTACTTCCGTGAAACCTGAATCTAAAAGCTCTGAGCTCATTAAATCTATATATAACTATCCAAGGAAATAGTATCCCCACTTTTCTAATATAAAGCTAAAGGCCAAAGAGGGAGAGTGTAGGACCATACAATTTTTGTTTGTTTATGTGTTTTTGTTTTTGTTTTTGTTTTTGAGATGGAGTCTCGCTGTCACCCAGGCTATAGTGCAATGGTGTGATCTTGGCTCACTGCAACCTCCACCTCCCTGATTCAAGTGATTCTCCTGCCTCAGCCTCCTGAGTAGCTGGGATTATAGGCACACGCTACCACGCCCAGCTAATTTTTGTATTTTAATAGAGACGGGGTTTTGCCATGTTGGCCAGGCTGGTCGCAAGCTCCTGACCCCAGGTGATCCGCCTGCTTTGGCCTCCCAAAGTGCTGGGATTATAGGCATAAGCCACTGCATCTGGCCCAGGGACATGATTTTTAAAGGGGAGACAGCCAGACTGGGGAGGCAGGTGTGCTCCATTCCCAAGCCCATGCTTGCGCTGGCTCTGCTGGGAAGACAGTAGGTGCTTTGCTTCCTAAGGAAGGGCAGGAAGGGGTGTGGCTCCTCCAGCTGTACAGAGGACCAGGCCAGATACACATGGCCCTGTTTGGTGCTTGGCTCTCTGGTAAACTGCCTGCCACGGAGGAACTCAGGTAGGACAAGAGAACTGTGGGTGGTGGGAAACACATGGGGAATGGGTTCTGCGCCGCCAGTGAAATGGTCTTGCAGCCTGCCAGGCTCCGACGTGGCTGACTTTAGAAGGAATCAGCCAGCCATGGATTGCTGGAGATTCAGACACAAGCTTTCCAGGCCCTGATGAGTCCTTTTTTTCTTCCAGGACAACTGGGGTTTGAGACTGTAAGCTGTGACCCAGATCTTGGTTCCCATTTTGCACATGAAGAGAAGATTGGCCCTTAAAAAGCAAAATGCTTTTAAAAAAAAAGGAATTCACTATTTTTGCTCGCAATCTGTTGTTTGCTTATAATCTTATAATGAGCATCTATTTGGATTCAGAAATACCTGGGTCAAAAAGTGATGTCGGTGCTAAGACCTGACTTCCTGCATCTCAGTTGCCTCCTCTGTAAGATGGCATCACAAACACTCCCGGTGCCATCGGGCTGCTGTCACTGGTTCTTGTGTGTGGAAATGTCAATCCCAGGGCCTGAGGTGTGCAAAGTCAATAGTGGTTCTCTCCCTACTTCCACCCCCTGGTTTTTCTCAAAACCCGTTGAATGTAGAATGTGTCCTAAATGGAAGTACTTCCACGGGGCACTGAGAGGATGGGTGATCTCTTCTCACTGCAGTCAACTGGCTGAAATGCTCACCTTTTCATTTTAGCATGTGAGAGGTGACATTCTGATCCCCGGAATTGTAAACTCAGACTCTCAGAGAGCTCAGGATGGCAAAATCCAACTTTTTCATTTTTAAGATGGGGAAATTGGTTTGCACAATGTCATGCAGCAGGTTTGCGGCAGAGCTGGAACCCACACCTGCTGATTCCCAGCCTGGTGCTCTGTCTGTCATCCTGGGTGACAAGGAGCCATGGAGGCCACAGGGAGAAAGGACCATGGGATGCTGTCTTGATCCCTCTGTCCTGTGACTGTGAGGGAGGCTCACTCTGCTCTGTGAGCCCCATCACATGGTGTCATGTGTGGGGGTGAATGGAGCCTCCCTCATAGAAACAAAACTCCAAGAACTAGAAAGAGCCAGGTCATTATCCAGATTCATAGGGAGAGCAAGCTCCTACCAGAGGCATCGAGGGGTGAGGAGGCCCACCACACTTGGAGTTGAGTCCCATTCCTGCCTCTTGCCAACCATGTGTCCTGGGCAGGGGATTTCTCGAGCTGAGCCTGCTTCCTTACCAACTGAGGAGAGTAAAATTACAAACCTATAGGTTATTGTGAAGATTCAACAAGTTAATATAATACTAAAACTTAATGAGCGTACACTATGTGTCAGGTTGGGTTCTAAACTCTTTATATGTATTTGCTCATTTAATCTTCATCACAACTCATAGTTTGCTGCTAAGGGAATGGAGGCTCAGGATGGTTAAACAAACCCCAGGGACAAAATTGGAGAGGACAGTGTAGATTTTGAGCCCAGGTAGCCTGGCTCTGGCACCCCACTCTTAACCACTGTGCTCTTTGACCTCAATTTTGGCAGAATCCAGTGCTTAGCACATAGAAGCTCCAAAAATGTCCACCCCTCCCTTGCTGTCTGTAACCTTCCTTCCTCATCCACCCTGTCTGGCCCTCAAGAGTGGGTTCTAGAAGCAGGGTTCTGTTATTTCTCAGATACCAAAAGTTGACCCAACTCGATTGCTCTATCTTGAGTTGTTTTACTTCTCTGTTTTGTTGTTGGTTTTGGTTTTTATTGCTTATTCTTTGATCAAAAGCAAGACTGAATTGCCTACCAAGGCAAATCTGATTCTGTGCTCCTGAGCACCAAGCTAGCCTCAGCGCTCAGCTCAGCTCCTAATGCCAACCAGTGAAGGAGCATGGTTTCTTGGCTTCTAATCGCTCACATGCATGGCTAAAGCCCCAGCCCCACACCGGCTTCCTGGATACAGCTGACCAATTTTGGGGAAAAATACACCTTCTTGTTTGTGGGTTTCTGGCCACACTTGTTCAATTTCCTGGTTACTATAGAGACCTTGTCAACACATCCAAATACTCTTCTTAGCAAAGAAATTTGTCTTCTCCCGTCTCTGTATAGCCCCAAAGAACACAGGGTCTCAGGAAGAAGCAGGAAAGGCTTAGCCTCTGGGCCTTCTGAGCCCACCCCAGGCTCTGATTCCCTTTTAGCTGCTTTCACACTTTGAGCCTACAGAGGATAAAATGAGGGAATGAACAAGGAGCGCTGTTTGAGTGGGACTAAGCTTCAGGGCAAATAAAGGGAAGTGAATCAGAATAACGGAGAATCTGGGCAGAGTATTTAAACATTCAAATTTCTTTCTTTTTCCAGTGACCTAAGGACAGGCAATCTGCCCTGGGAATCTGGATCCCTTACTCTTAATATTATGACTGGAAGGGCAAGGTCAGCGCTCCCAGTGGACTGGATACTAAGGTTGGGTCTCAGGTCTGCTCCTGACTGCCGAGGCCAGCAGCTACAGTGCATTTATACAAATGGTTAGCGGAGCTCCCAAGCTGCCTCCCGTCTTTCCATCTCTGCTTATTGAAAGCTTACCCGTGCTTTATGACCCCGCTCCGATGCCACCACCTCCAGAAAGACTTAGAATCGATCTCCTCTTTCGCCCTTGTACCTCTCGTTATAATCTCATCTCTCATCACCTCCTGCCCGACGTCATGGTTGCTTGTATGTCTGCCTTTATTCCAGAGATTCTCATCAAGCTGTAATTATGGGGCAGGCCCAGAGCTAGTCACTGGCAATGAGAAAGATCCAATCCCCATCCTTATTTCAGGGGCTCCCATATGCTCAACAGCCTGGCAGAGACGGACAAGTCCACACGTAATTAAAGCAGATGGAGAGGGATGTGCTGAGAACCTGGGGCATCTCTGCCTGCAGATGGGGAAGGGGTGATCCAGGAAGCCTTCCCAGAAGTGATGATGCCTGGCTTACATCTTAAAAGATGAGTTTCACAGAACAGCATAGGGGACAGGGGAGAAGGGACAATTCACAAAGGCAGAACAGCATGTGCAAAGCCAGGAAAGTGTGAGGTCTTCAGGGAAGGAGCCCCAAGGAGCCCAGATGGCCAGTGTCAGGGGCATCCTGAGGTGGAGGGGCAGGAGGTGGGATTGGGCAGGCAGGGACTGTCAGACGGCAGAGGACCTACTATGCACTGCTTAGCAGCTTGGGCTTTCTCCTGCCAGCCGTGGGGAGCCATGGAAAAGTTTTCAGGAGGCAAGAGACCTGACAGGGTTTGTCTTTTAAAAAGACAACTGGGGCTGCTGAGTGAAGAATGGATGGTTGAGAGGCAAAAGGTGAAGCAGGGAGGCCAGCTAGTAGATGGTGGCCTTCATCCAGGTGAGGGACCATGGTGTGGATCGAGTGATAGAAGTGGAGGTAGAAGTAGGAGGATTTGAGATCTGTTTAGGAGGCAGAATTGGCAGGACCTTGTTGTTGATGGGATGGGAGAGAGAAAGGGTGAGTCGGAGATGACTCTCAGAATTGCAGCATCATTGGCCAGGGTGGATGATCAGATCTGAGGAGGAAAGTAGCACTTTTGGCTTAGGAAATGCTGATCTAAGGAGCCTGAGGGATACCTCAAGGTGCATCTAGATGCCCTTCCCTCCTCTTTCCCCTGCTCCCTAGGCCAGCCCTTGCTGTGGCTTTTCCTCCAACCTGTTGTTTAGGCCCACACTAAGGTGGTAGCTTGGAGTTAGATCACCAGATTTGGAAAAAGTCACCAGACGAATGTACTCCTACTGCAGATATTTGAGTTGGACTCCGTGTGCCCTGCCTCCCTGGGGTTTTCAAACTTCCAGGAGAAATCCAGGAGAAAGAGGACACAAACAGTGGAATTCCAGGTTTGTTAGGAGAGAGATTTAGCAAGTCCTTCTCTAGGGCCTGAAAACACACTTGCTCAGGCTGCTGGGCCTGCTCCTCTCGGGTCATGGTCCTGTGTGCCCCGGTCCAGCCCTGCAGCCTTCAGTCACGCACCCAGCCTGCACCACCAGCCACAAGGCCCCAAGTACATCCTTTGTTTTTCCTGGGCCTACTTCTTTATCAAATAACAGAATTGTGCTCCTTCTCTTCCCACCCCAACTCCCTTATCTTCTCTTCTTCCTCAGTGATAAGGAACAAGGACTTCAGAATCTGGTAGATCTGGGTGTAAATTTCAGTCCTACCACTTTCTACCTGTGTAAGTTACTTCACTAGTACCTTAGTCTCCTCATCTGTAAAGTGGGGACAGTAATGGTACCTACTTCATATTCATTCATATTCAATGAGACAATGTATGGAAAGCTGTCAGCTCAGTGCCTGGCACCCAGGAAATGCTCAAAAGCCTCCAAGGTCATGGCCATTACGGGCATCAAGGTTCCCTCCCTTCCTCTCCCCTCCCATCCCTCTCTGATATTCTTTGCAAATACTCCCATCACAAGGCTTTCTCTGCCCTGGGCTACCAGCTGTCCAGTCTGGAGGCAGAGGACTGAACTGAATGACCCCTCAAGGTCTTTTTGGTTTGAGAGTCTTGAGTTTTGGGAGCATTCTCCCTGAACTTTCTTCATCTGGGTTCTCATGGTGATGTGGGCCCTGGCCTCTGTGGGTCTCTGTCTCTATTTAGTTTTTCCAAGTCACCTGGAGGCTTCTTCCCTCCACTCCCTACTCTCAGCATCCCCTCCTGGGTCCAGACAGGTTCAGGCATGCACACTGTCCGTCAGTCGTCATGGCCCACCTGCCGGCTCCCCAGTGACTGGGTCTCTGATTGGCTTCCTTCTGCATTTCCCAAGGATGTTCTAAGGAGCTTCACGTGCTTCCCCCTGCCTGCCCGTGCGCAGCATTTCTGAAGCCGGCTTCAGAGCAGAGGGAGATTGCTTTGGCAGAATGAGTTTTTTTTTTTTTTTTTTTTTTGAGATGGAGTCTCACTCTGTCACCCAGGCTGGAGTGCAGTGGCATGATCTCAGCTCACTGCAACCTCTACCTCCCAGGCTCAAGTGATCCTCCTGCCTCAGCCTCCCAAGTAGCTGGAATTACAGGCACATGCCACCAGGCCAAGGTAATTTTTTGTATTTTTAGTAGAGACAGCGTTTCGCCATGTTAGCCAGGCTGGTCTCGAACTCCTGACCTCAAGTGATCCAGCCGCCTCGTCTTCCCAAAGTGCTGGGATTACAGGCATGAGCCACTGTGCCTGGCCAGAATGAATTTTCACATTCTCTGTGCCTCCTTTGTGCTTGGCAGTTCCTGGTGCCCAGAGAGCTTGCCTTTGTGTGATTTCTCTGCTGATCGCCTTGGTCCATGTCCCTGGGTATTAGGGTTCTCCAGAGAAACAGAACCAATGGAGTGTGTATAGAGAGAAAGATTCATTTTAAGGAATTGGCTCACACAATGATGGAGGCTGTTGTGTTCCGAATCTGCGGGATGGGCTGGCAGAACCAATGGGGCAGCTCAAGCTCAAAGGCTGTCTGTGGCTGAATTCCCTCCTGCTCAGGGCAGGTCAGTCTTTTGTTCTGTCGAGGCCGTCAGCTGATGAGATGAAGCCCACCCATGCTACAGAGGGCAGTCGTTTTACTCAAAGCTCACTGATTTCAGTGTTAATCTCAACCCCAAATCACCCTCACAGAAACAGCTAGAATGATGTTTAACTCTGGATCTGGGAACCGTGGCTCAGCCAAGCTGACACATAAAGTGAACCATCCCACCCTGTTATTGGCAAACGTACCAGACACATATCCCAGGCCTCGGAGAGGCTGCCACTCATCTTGGATTCCAGACCACACAGTAGTAAGATTTTGTTCCCACTTCCCCAGAAGATCATGATGGGAAGCCACCAGCCACTAGGTGTAACCTCCGCCTCAGCCAGTCAAAGCCTCTTAGCCTGCCGCAGTGCAGGACCTGGCTCAGGCCTGGGGCTGAAGGCTGCATGTCGGTTACTGAGTGTATAATGGAGGTTGCAGGGAGGGGATGAGGGATGTTGCTGCCCCCATGGCCTCACAGACAGTAATTTTCTTTCTTTCTTTTTTTTAAATTTATTTTGAGTTTCATTCTTGTTGCCCAGGCTGGAGTGCAATGGCACGATCTCAGCTCACTGCAACCTCCCCCTCCTGGGTTCAAGCAATTCTCCTGCCTCAGCATCCTGAGTAGCTGGGATTACAAACATGCACCACCAAGGCTGGCTAAATTTTGCATTTTTAGTAGAGACAGGGTTTCTCCATATTGGTCAGGCTGGTCTCGAACTCCCAACCTCAGGTGATCCATTGGCCTCGGCCTCCCAAAGTGCTGAGATTATAGGCGTGAGTCACCATGCCTGGCCAGACAGTAATTTTCAAACCTGGCTGCATACCAGAATCACTTTAAGGTGTAGATTCCCAGACCTCACTATCAGGGGAAATTCAGAGGCACTAGTCAAATCTAGAAAGATCAGGGCATCTAAATTATTAGGAAGTAATTAATGTATCACCATAGAAAACTCAGAATGAGAGTGGAGCTGTGAGCGTCTCCTGGGGCCAGGCATTCCTGTCTCTTTCAGAGGTGAGGCACCTGGTCCCACCCATCATTTCACGCTGAGTCACCTGTTGACCCATCTCGCTTGAATGACTCCCGGGATGGAGGCCTGGCTCCCTCCAAGGCAGCGCCTTGTGTTGGAAGAAGGGCGATGGTGTGAAGCCTGTCTAGCTGTACCCTCCAGCTGCGGGTCCTCACTCCAGCTCTCAGAACCAGAAGGAATTTGTCTAATTGCTCATCCACTGGAGAGCCCTCGAGGTATTGATGACAGTTTTCATTTCCTGCTGTGTCTTCTCTAGGATAAAAAATCCCCAGCCCTCTTACCAAGCCGTGTCTCTCAGCATGAGGCCCCAGCAGTGGACTCTGCTCAGGCTTTTGTTCGGCCCCAACAAGGCCTACCCAAGCAATCACCTCCTTCCTTCCAAACACTCCACCCCCATTAATGTGGCCAAAGCCACGTGGCTGCTTGTGTTAGCTCCATCACACTGTGGATAGAACCCTCCAAGCCTGAGCCCCCAGCCTGCATCCTTATCCTCCTCCTCTCTTTTGCCTTAACTGTACCACCTGGAAGAGGTGCTTCTTCAAGGTCCTGGGCACTCCAGAGTGTTCTCCTCCACTTAAAAAGCACAAGGATGGAGGTCAGGAGATCGAGACCATCCTGGCTAACACAGTGAAACCCTATCTCTACTAAAAATTCAAAAAATTAGCCGGGCGTGGTGGCGGGCACCAGTAGTCCCAGCTACTCCGGAGGCTGAGGCAGGAGAATGGCGTGAACCCAGGAGAAGGAACTTGCAGTGAGCTAAGATTGCACCACTGCACTCCAGCCTGGGCAACAGAGTGAGACTCCGTCTCAAAACAAACAAACAAAAAAACACAACAAAAATAACAACACCACCACCACAAGGATGGTCTCCAGGCACCTGAGAAAACAGAGTCTGCTGCCCTTTAGGATCTGCCACCTCTGAGGCTGAGCTGACCCAGATTCCGGTACCCTTCACAGGAGGAGCCACTACAGTGGAGAAGGAAGCTCATGGCCTTTGGAGAAGGGTAGGCTTAGGTTCAAATCCCAGCTCTCCCTGTAGGACTTGGGGCAACTGATCCTCTCTTTCTTAATCTGTAAGTGCTACCTACCTACTACGGCTGTGCTGAGACTTCCGAATAAAGTGTCAAAGCACCTAGCCCAGGGCCAGCACATAGTAAGCACACCTGAGTCTAAGCTCTCATCTCCTCTTGAGGGACTTAGATCTTTTATCCCTTTTTCTTTCCCATCGAATCCTCCAATTCTAGCCTCTCATGTGGAAGAGCTGTATTGACTGAACACACTAATACACCAGTACACCAAGGCACTAGTCAAATCTTGTGACTTTGAGCTGAGAATGCCCCCATGTGAGTTGTGTGACCTGGGGCAAGCCTCTTCCTTTCCTCTGATTGTGGTTCTTTCATCTCTGATTTGAGATGTGCAGGCTAGGAAGTCACATTTATTTATTTATTTATTTATTTATTTATTTATTTATTTATTTATGGATACGGGATCTCACTCTGTCACCCAGGCTGGACTGCAGTGGCACAATCATGGTTCACTGCAGCCTTGACCTCCTGGGCTCAGGCGATCTTCTCACCCGAGCCTCCGGAGTAGCTGGGTCCAAAGGCATGCACCACCACACCTGCTACTTTTTCATTTTTGTAGAGATGGGGTCTCACTATGTTGCCCAGGCTGGTCTCAAACTCCTGGGAGCAAGCAGTTCTCCCACCCAGGCCTCCCAGTGTTGAGATTACAGGCATGAGTCACCACACCCAGCCCAGGAAATCACTTTAAAGCCCCTTCTAGCTCTGCCTGTCGGGTCTCCCCAGAAGCCTACTCGTCTTTTGGGACCCTTGGCCCTGGGAGGGAGCTGGC
This sequence comes from Theropithecus gelada, assembly GCF_003255815.1. Taxonomy (NCBI): domain Eukaryota; kingdom Metazoa; phylum Chordata; class Mammalia; order Primates; family Cercopithecidae; genus Theropithecus; species Theropithecus gelada. The sequence goes on along the minus strand of NC_037682.1, from coordinate 20,256,313 downwards.
GCAGATGTGAAAATCACCTAACGAGCCCCCACAGAGGAGGCTGGACCATTCCTCCTCCCCACTCTGCCAGATTTTCATGTGTGCGTGTGTGTGTGTGTGTGTGTGTGTGTGTGTGTGGTTTTTTTTTTTGAGATAGAATCTCACTCTGTCGCCCAGGCTGGCGTGCAGTGGCACGATCTCGGCTCACTGCAAGCTCCACCTTCTGGGTTCACACCATTCTCCTGCCTCAGGCTTCCCGAGTGGCTGGGACTACAGGCACATGCCAACACGCCCGGCTAATTTTTTTGTATTTTTAGTAGAGACAGGGTCTCACTGTTTTAGCCAGGATGGTCTTGATCTCCTGACCTCGTGATCCACTGGCCTCAGCCTCCCAAAGTGCTGGGATTACAGGCGTGAGCCACTGCACCCAGCCCACTCAGCCTGATTTTCAAGCACCCGATCATCTCATTCATTCCTCAGACACCCACATGTCCCCACTTGTTGGCAGGCACGATGAGGGCACAGATGAGAAATGAAGGGTCTTTCACCTCAAGATACTGACAAGCCAGCAGGGCAGACAGAGAAGCAAACAAATAGCTAAGCCAGGGTGACAGGAGCTATCCTAGATGCAGCAGACATGGAAAGCCAGGGAGTACAGAGGAGGCAACACGTGATTCTGCCAGGGACGAGGGATGGCGGCGGTTCAGGGAAGCTAGTGAGAAGCAAATGTTGGCATTCAGGCTTGAAGGATGGGTAGGGGTCTACCTGGTGGGAAAGGGAGAAGGGGCACTGCAGACCAAGGACACAGTGTGGGCATTGGCCCAGGGATTGGAAAGTCCTATTCCACTCTTGGAATGACCTAAGAGTTCAGCAAAGTTTGAGGAAGTTGGCTGGGAGATGAGAGTGGAGGCACGGAGGCCAGCTGACTGTCTACTGTGGAGATCCGGACTGGAGGACACGGGAACATGAACTAGGACAGGGCATTTGTCCTTAGTAGGCAATCTGGGGACACAAAGACCAGCCAGATCTGGATCCTCCTCTCCAGGGACTGACCATCCATCCAACCATTCACTCATCAATAGATGTCGATTCAGCACCTATGCTGTGCCATACGCTGTGATGGCAGTGAGCCTTCTCCAGGAGGAAGAAATGACCTGTCCTCCTGTGCATTCACTTCCCAGGGCGGCTACAAGAAAGCGCTATGATCTGAGTGGCTTAAAACTGCAAAAATGCATCTGCGCATAGGTCTGGAGGCTGGAAGTCTGAAATTGAGGTGTCAGTAGGGCTATGCTCCCTCTGAGACTCCAAGTAGAATCCGTCCTTGCCCCTGCCTGCCTTCTGCTGGTGGCCATTCATCTTGGTGTTCCTTGGCTTGCAGACACATTAATCCAGCCTTGGCCTCTGTCATCACGTGACCTTTTTCCTGTGTGTCTGTCTCTGTATCGCTTCTCCTCCTTGTCATAAGTATACCAGTCATATAGGATTAGGGCCCATCCTAATTGAGTAGGACCTCATCTTAACTAATTATGTCTGAAAAGACCGAATTTCCAAATAAGGTCACATTCACAGGTGCTGGGCGGTTGGGTCTTCAACATCTCTTTCTTCGGGGGTTGGGGAGGTGGAGACACAGTTCAACGTACAATGCCAAGTAACCACAATGCACTGTGGCAACTACCTTAGAGGAACTGGGGACAGGCTGTGAGCATTCAGAATAAAGAGTTCTTGCCAAGCAGAGGAATCCTCAGCGGCTTCCTGGAGGAGGTGGCCTTTCAACCATACATTGACAGGATTTAGCTATGGAAAAGGAAGGGCATCCCAGGCAGAGGGTAGTGCAGGAGTACCAGCATGTAGGAGGGAATTGCAGGGCAGTAATTATGTCACTCTTTATAAGCAATACTCAGAAAGCCCTCTCCTCTCGCCCTTCTCCCTGCCTGCCCCCAAAATCTTATACATGCCGAGCTCACTCCAGCCCATCCAATCTTGCACTTGCATTTGGTGGGGTTTGGGAGAAAACTGCTGCCCGGAGTCATCATGACATTCCTATTCATGTCCAAACCTGGATTTGTTTTTCTTGAGCTGCAGTGAAGAAAAAAAATAATAAACTCTGTATTTATCAAGCAGCAAACCAGTAGGAAATTATAACCTTTTAAAATAAATATGTATCTAATTATAGGAAAGCACCGTTTACTTTTGCAGTACTGTCAGGATTTCCCCGGCCAGCCGAGTCTACAGATAATGTTCCAACTGCCCCCAACCCCCAAATTTCACTGGGCATTAACCTCAAAAATACCACCTCTGCCGGTCTCTCAGCAGACAGTGATTTAGGCTGTGCTGAGATGCCCTGAGCAGGCTGGAGAGGAACCTGATTCCCTGGACTTTCCTTTTAGAGCCAGAGGCCCAGCCCCTTCATTGGCTCCTAACCACAAAGCCACAACCCACACCCACAAGAATGTCTGTTCTGTCCAGCACACATCTCTGTGGTTGGCAGCTTTCTCCCTTGCAGAAGAGTCAGAAGTCCCAGGGGGAGCAGAACTGAGCCATCTTGGGGAAGGAGCTAACACTGAGGGCTCGTCTCATGCCAGGCATGGTGTGAGACCCATCCTTCACTTCTGTATTCCTGTCATCTGTAAGTCCACAGACAGCGATCGAGCCCTGAATGTCGCATCCACACACACCATGAAGAACAAGTAAGGAACAGGAGTAAAGTGTGTAAAGTGCCAATGGGAGCCCAGGCACCTATTAGGTGCTTATAGGAGGCAGCTGTTGTTATTCATGGCCGGCACCGCATTACTCTCCACCAGGCACTTCCTATGATGAGTTCATTCTTTCAGCATCTATTCATTAAGCACCTGTGATGCAGCAGGTACTGCTATTCACCTGGTTCCCTCCCTCCCTCCCTTCTTCCCTCCCTCCTTTGCACTGGGGCCTGCCCTGTCTGCCCTCTTTAATGCCTAGCCCCCTCCTACTGCACTCCTGGCTCACCCAGCCCTGTTTACCCAGCTCTGCTTTCCCCCTCGTACTTATCACTTCTGATACTCTAGATGATTTATGTTTGTCTGTTATTCTTGTCTGTTCCCCACAACTACGAGGGAAGCTCTAGGAAGGTGGGTCTTGGTAAGCTCACTGCTCTGGTGGCAGCCCCTAGGTCAAGGCTGGACACGTAGCAAGTGTTCAATTAGTATTTGTTGAATTGAGTTGAACTTTGATCACTGTCTTTGGAGATGGACAAATCCAGGTGAAATGCCCACTCCTTGCTAGTGGTGTGACCTTGGACCTGTGACATGGTCTCATTGAGTCTCAGTGTCCACTTCTATAAAGTAGAGAATCCGTGGGGATCTGAGCAGGTAGGATGCTTGCACAGCGCAGAGCAGTGCCCGGCGCAGAGATGCTTCTTGGGAGCTGGTAGGCAGCTTCTGAGGGTCAGGCGTGCAGTGGGAATTCCATGGTTCATGGAGGTCTCAAGTGTTAGCAGGTCTGGGTTTGAATTCTGGTTCCCATCACTTCCCAGCTTTGTCACCGTAAGCAAATCGTGTAACCTTTCTAAGCCTCAGTTTCCTGTTTGTAAAATGGGAATCAAACAGCACCCCTACCTCAGAGAGTCGTTATGACATAGTATGAGGTTGTGTCCATAAAGCAAGCTTGCAAGTAGTAGGCATCCAGGGAGTACAGTCTCCCCCTTCACTTGTCCCAGCTGGGGGCTGTAAGAAGCTTGGCAGCAGAAACCTGCAAATACCCAGGGCTGCTGGGGGCATTGGCCCCTATTCTTCATGGCCATCCATCCCTCCTCCCATAATTACCCAACCTGGGCCTGCCAGATGTGCTCCTGAGAGGGTTCCACCTCCCCAACGCCAGCCCACAGCTCCCTCCCCAAGCCCCAGCTCCCCCAGCCAGCATCTCTCACTGTCTTTGGCACTAATGGGCCCTGCATGCCTCTAAAAGATGATGATGGCTCCCCCCAGAGCCCACAGCAAGTGTCAGAGGAAGAGGGATCTCCTGGGCAATGGAGGGGCTCCCCCAGGATTTGGGGGTATGAGCAGCTGCCTTCCAGAGGGGTCACCTCTGAGCAGAGAAGGATGAGGAGGGGCTGCCGCTTGGCTCTGGCTGACTCTGAAGCTGACAGTCAATGACAGGGTGGGCTTGGGCTGAGTGGGAGCCTGAAGGGGGAGGTAGCCATGGCAACCTTCCCTGACACTCCATAATAGATGCCCCAGTACCTCGTGTGTCTACCTGAGGCCTGGAGAGGGCCAGTGGGTCCAAGATCAGTCACTGCCCAGCCTTGCATACTGAATGGGGCTGTCACTTTTGAGGACTGTCCTGCGCCTACCACCACAGAGCTGGTGTGAAGTGACAGGGGTGGGGGAACTCCGAGCCCTCCAGAGCCTGTAGACACCTGATGCCTGCACACCAGGCCCCTTAGCAGACACAGGAGAGGGGGGAGGTGACGCCTCTGTGCACCAGCACCCAGTTTGAAGAGTTAGAAACGTATTTATCATCCTAAAGGTGGGGCTTTCACCTAATGCCGAGATACACCAGTTACCACATGGGTCTGTGTCTGGCTTCCCTATCCCAGCCACTTGAGGGGCACTGATTTGAAAGGGCCTTGAATAGCTCTAGTCTGGAGACAGATGCGTCCCTGAGTTCTGGGGCCCTCGGGCTGGACAGGGGCAGGAAGCCACAGAGTCCAGCACAGGGGATGCACACGGGACAGAAGATGTGCATGTATCCAGCACTCGAGGTTGGCTGGGGCGACACTGAGCAGCCCGGGCTGGATGCTGGGCACCAGGTCGCTCCTTGAGGCTGCAGTGGGTTGATGTGTTTTGAGCCTTTTGCCCACAGTATCTCATCCAAGTCCCAGAACCGCACGTGAGGAAGTTGCTGTCAGGAACTGCATCCTCCAACCAGTGAACTGAGGCTTAGTGAGCTCAGGTCACTTTCCAAGGGCACCCCCAAGTGGCAGAGCAGTTTTTAAAGCTGGCTCAGTCTGCCTCCAAAGCCCATTTTGTAGAGGAAGAACTCAAAGCCAAAGGAAGTCAAGGCTACCCAGCTGTAAATACCAGAGCTGGCAAGCTCTGAGGCTGGGTCCTTAACTGGGGGTTGGTGGGTAGGGGGAGGGGTGTCTGTGAACTTGGGTGGGAACAAAATACAACTTTATGTTCACTCACTTGTAACTAAAATGTGGCATTTCCTTCAAGTGCAAATGTAAGCAACATACCACAGTTCTGTTAACAGCACCTGTGACTTCATTGCCACTGGAAACCACAGGTATTTTCACATCACACTGTAATTGTGACAAAGATCTTGAACTATCATTTGTGCTCATCACTACTCTGAAATTACAGTAGTTAGTAGACCTGATGTTAGATCTTATAATGTAATGCATTAATAAATAATTTAATGCACATATATTGCTATATCCCACTTTTATGTATTTATTTTTTTTGAGACGGAGTTTTGTTCTTATCACCCAGGCTGGAATGCAATGGCACGATCTTGGCTCACTGCAACCTCCACCTTTTGGGTTCAAGCAATTCTCCTGCCTCAGCTATCTGGGTAGCTAGGACTACAGGTGTGCACCACCACGCCAGGCTAATTTTTGTATTTTTAGTGGAGGGGGTTTCACCATGTTGGCCAGGCTGGTCTTGAACTCCTGACCTCAGGTGATCTGCCTGCCTCAGCCTCTTAAAGCGCTGGGATTACAGGCATGAGCCACCATGCCCAGCCTCCAATTTTACATTTTTAAATTATTTTTGGAAATATGTATAATTGACTTGCTTTGTAATCATGCATACTTTACGCATTTAAAAACATTGTTTTGAGAAAGGATCCACAGTCTCTAGCAGCCAGTCGCAGGGGTCATGGCATAGAAAATGTTAGGAGACCCAGCTCTCAAGCCAGTGCTTCTAACCACTAGGCTCACCTCCCTCGCAGATACTGAGCCTCTATGCCATCACTTTGCTTCCAGAGCCATGCAGAACAATAAGCTTGGACTAGCGGCCTCTGGAGGCTTGGTACATTTGAGTGGGGTGTACCCCTCTTCCTCTTTTCCCTATCTGACCCTCACCCACCCTTACCAGTCCCTTGGCCACATCAGAGTTAAAATGCCAAATTCTCTGTAGAGCCCAATCTTCCGATTTACAACCAAGTCAGGTTTGTGCCGATTTTCAGGCACCAATTATGGGCCAGCTCTCTTGGACCAATTAAAATGTGCAGGTGCAATAATGTCGACATCAACAGTCTGGGGTTATCTCAGCAGATATTTTTCATGAAATATTTATGAGAGACTGGGAATTTTAACCATTTGATGGCATGCTTCCCCATTCTGCCAGGGCTTCTTGCAAATGGAGGAAGAGCTCGCAAAGGGTAAGGGCAGAGAGGTGCCCAGAATCTTGCAGGAGGAGGGAGAATGCAGCTGAGGGCTGAGAAAGCCCAGGAGTGGGTGTAGGGGGGTGGGGACAGGACTTCTTTGAAGGTATTGGGGGGAAAAAGAATCTGTAGAATTAGATTAATCAGGGGGCTGGTGTTCTGGAAAGAGCCCATGTGGGTTTTGGGAGACTCAGGTTTTTGTTGGGACTCTGCTATGCACTTGCTGGGTGATCTCAGTGTCCTCATGTGCAAAAGGGCAGAAATGTCCATCTGCTTTGTGCCACCTCCCAGGGTTGTGGTGGGAATTAAATGGCAGTGTGAAGAGGAGAGGGCTTTGGAAGGGGTTTGGCATTGCCCACAGGGAAGGTTCTCTGCAAAGGGACTGTGCCTCCAGAAGGGTGGATATTAATGATGCCCCCAGTTTCTCATGCCTCTGTGTGTTCTTGCCCTTCAGTAGTTCCTCCCAGATCATTGACTCTGGCTTGGCCCTATGATTTGCTGTGGCCAATGGAATAGTCACCAACTGGGTTCAAGCAGAGCTTGCAAAAACACCGGTGTATTTTCATGTTCCTTTTGCTCTTCTGCCTTTGTCATATGAATGTGTTCAGGCTAACTTGCTGGAAGGCTTCAGAAGACCTGTGAGTAAGAGCCAAGATTTCCCAGACCAGACTACAGCCAAGATCAGCACAGCTGTCTACCCAACCTGCACCTCACCACAGAGAATGGAAGAATCACTCAGCCATCCTATAGACTGTGAGTAACAATGAATGGTTATTGTTTCTAGGCACTGAGTTTTGTGATGGTTTGTTACGCAGCAACAGCTGACTGCTACAGAGATGTTGCCCACCCTCACAGCCCCATGGATCTGTGTGCTTTCATTGAAAAGCAAAAGCAACCTCTGTTTTCCTCTTCTCTGTGGCCACCAGGGCTGCTGCCCAAACAGAGAGGCAATTTGCTTAGTGGCGGAGGTTGTGACCTCCAGAGTCAGACAGTCCTGGAATCCTATCCCAGCTGTGTGACCTGCAGTTAGCTACTTAACCACTCTGTGCCTCAGTGTTCCCATCTACAAAAGGCACAGTTTCTACCCCATCGGATTGTGGTAAGGACTAGAAAAGACATTGGATGTAAAGTGCATGACACCAAAGTGCTCCAAATGACTTTTTTTTTGTTGTTTATTTGTAGTGGTGGTTGTTCAAATTTTCCCCCAAAAAGCGTCTGCTTATCTTCCTCAGCCCAGATTGCCTGAATTTTTTGCCAGGATATCTTCCCAGTGGAGGGAGACAAGGAGAATGGGTAGCCACATGCCTTTGGTGCAGATTTCACAAACACTGTGATTTTTGGCAAGCAGAGTCTGCCAGTTGCATAGGAACAAACCTTCCTGATAACATCCCAGTTTAACCATCTCCAAAGCACTTTCATATCCATGCTCAGATTTGAAAGCCTCACAAGAATCCTGGGAGGTGGGCAAGGCAGGAACTGGCAGCCCCATTTTATAGACGAAGACACTGAGGCTTAGAGAGTTCCCCTGACTTGCAGAAGGTAAAATGTGGCCCAGGTTATCTGGTCACAGAGGAGAGGTGTCCCTGTCCTGGGTCACTCAGCCTGTCCCACAGGGACAGGTCTCAGCTGTGGAGATGCTGCAAAGAGCTCTGGAATCCCTGATGGGGGGCTACACCCTAGAGTCCTAAATGTCCTTTTGTAGAATATGATTTTATTCCCTGAGCAGGAGGTGTCTTCCTCTCCCTGAGCCAGTAGAGTAGTTTGGGAGTTATACTGGGATATCTCTTTAGTATTTGGCAAAATCAGGATTTTAAATTTAATCGTGATTAGGCAGGGTCCCTTCACACTGTCTGTCACCCCCGACAGAGTTAAAACATCAATAACAATGCTGGTCCCAGTGGAGATCCTTGTCCCCAGCATCGTGACGCCCAGGGAGCCTGGTTATCAGCTGTCTCCCTGACTCTCTCCTTCAGGCTTAGCCTCACCCGCCAGCTCACTGGGTGCAAACAGGAGGTGGAGGGGTTCTTGCTGTGTGTTACGTGTTTATTCATGGGTTTACTCAGTTGCTTCTCTACAAAACCAGACAGTGCCCCCTTTTCACCTCTCCTTCCCAAAAGTTACTTTCAGAGTTTGCCAAGAAGGCTGGAAAGTTGTTATGGCTTCCGGAAGGCCCAAAACACAACCGGAAAACAAAAACCAAAAACAGTGCAGCAGCAATATTAAACAGCATTGTGGGAAAGAACTGCCCTGTAAAACGGCTTTTGTGTCGGCCAGCTCCCTTCCATGGCGGGTAGACTATTAAATGGGTGTAGCCAGAAGGAAAGGGCCATTTTGCCGTCTGCTCTATTCCCTTACTATTCTATCATAAGCATTTTCCTTGTTGCAGCACATTAAATTATGGTGTACGCACCAGTAGAATTTTAGACAGTCATGAAAAAAATGATTATTACAAAGACCAGATTGTTTCTTGGAATGCACCTTCCTGATGAGGCAGCACCCTTTCTCATTCTGTGCTTTGTAAAAATTGCGAACTGGCTCCCAGGCCTCAGATGTCCCCCAGAGCTCCCTGTCTGATGGCAGAGCAAGATACAAACCATCTCAAACCAAGCTGAGCCCCGTGGTCTGCAGTGTGCCAGCCACAGGCATAGTGTGCACCCTGCCCAGACCCCTGGCAAGCCCGTATGCCCAGTCCCCACCCCACACTCATTTTTGGGTTGGTGCTGCTTCTAGTTTTTCTCTCTGATCTGTTACTCTCCTAGAACATAAGGGCCTGGGAGGCAGGAATCTCAGTTTCTCAGACTCTCCCATTATCCTTCTATAATATTTGCATTAATGGGGACAGTGATGGTGGTGATGATGGTAGGAGGAAGCTCAGTGCCTGCTAAAGCACTCTGGGACTCACAGACTGGAGTTAGGGTCCCAGGACCCTCCCTGACCATCTTGCTTTGGCGCTTTTGACCTTGACTTACACGAGCATCGTCTCTGATCCTCATCACTGCTTTGAGATGGTGAAATGATCATCATCCCCATCCATTTTTGAAGTTGAAGAAACTGAGGCACAGTTTAAGTAGCTGCTTCCACTGTGATAGAGTGAATGAGGGTTCGAGAAACCTGGCTTCAAAGCCTGCCTCCACCCCCTACTGTCTGATGCTGGCAAGTTTTGCAACCTCTCTGTGCCTCCCTGTCCTCACAGAACCCAGCCCCTGCACAGGCTTAATAAATTCTAACCACTCATCCCTTCCCACACGCTGTGAGCAAATAAGTGCTTGGGAGCTGTTGGGCTCTGGGTGGAGAGTAGCTCTGCCTGAGTCACACAGGAGCAACTGGTATTGCGTGGGCACACCACCAGTGGCTGGCAGGGTGGGCCTCTAACCTCCGCCACCCCCACCTCGGCCTCTGGCTCCTCTCTCTCCAATCTCGTCCCACTTCGCTGTGAAGAACAACCTTCCTACCTCATGCCCTCCTCTGGGTTCTCCCAGCCACAGCAGCCCCCAACCCACATTCTCACCCCCCTCCAAACAGGCTGTCCACGGAGGGTCTGCCCTCAGCCCTGCATTGCTGAGAGAGCCACACTGGTGGTGGGGGACCACTGAGGGCTCCTGGACGGGACGCTCTGCAGATGATGGGGGCCAGGAGAGGGGCGGGGGTAGCGTGATGATGAGGAAGGAATGGGTTGAGGGGGCTGAGGAGACAGAGCCCACAGGGCAGGAATGAAGGGGGAAGCAGGGGCCTAGGACGACCCCACAGCTCGGTCTTGAGCCCACGGAGGAGCAGGTTTGGGTGGAGAGGTTGAGTTTTATTTCTGATACATCGCAGGGAGGCGCGGGGAGAGCGGGAGCAGGGATCTAATCAGCAGGTGCCCAGGAGAGAGGCCTGCGCTAAAGACTGCCTGAGCCTCTCCTGCCCAGCAATAGCCTTGGGGCTGGGGAGTGGGGGGATTGGAGGGGGTTGGAGGAGGAGAGGGGAGTGTGCTCTTGGCTGTATTCTGTCCTCCCTTTTAGCCTCTCAGGGCACTTCTGTCCCCTTGGGTAGGTCCAGGTGGGGCAGCAGGATGCTAAATCACCGTCCAGTCCAGAAGTCAGCCCCTCAGCTTGTGACCTCCTTTGGTAGGAGAACTCTTCAGTCTGTTTATCCATCCTGACCTTCAACCTATCAAAAGCAAAATATTTGGTTTTTAGAAACTGCCTGTTTGCTTTTCTGCTTCCGGAGGCAGCCAGAGCTTTGAGAGACCCATCCAGATGTGGGCTTGGAGCAGTCAACCGCCTACCCTTGAGGACTGAGCCTCTCAGAGGGGAGGCAGCCGTCCCTGGGGCCTGAGTCCCAGAGTGGGCCAGGCCTGCTTCTCCTGAGAGTACGCAGGAGGCAGGAATCCCGGGGATGCTTAGCCCTGCTGGCCCATCTGAGGATGGGAACAGTGGGCTCCAGGAACATGTCTTTCCTGCCAGCAAGAGTTGGGAGGAGCTTACCGTGTGGGCGGAGTGGGGAAGCTGAGGTGCCCTGGATAAGCCCAGCTGAGCTGGGGTCTCAGAGTCATTCTTAGTCTCCCCTTCAGGCCACCAATTACTGCTCTGCAGAATTCACATGTGAAATACACACAGCTAAGGGGAAACAGAATCCAGCACTCTTAGAGCTTATATTTCCACAAGGAAGAGAAAACTGGCATAATCCTGCCTGCCCTGCTTAGCCAGAAGTCCCTAAGATGATCATCTCGTCCACCTCCCTCATCTTCTGGAGAAGGAAATCTGGAGGGTGAAGGGACTTGCCCAGGGTCACACAGCAAGTACCTGAACCCAGGCATCCTGGGTCCTACACAGCAGAGCTCCCATTACCCCAGGCTGCTCAGAGGAGTTAAAGGAGATGCCTTTGTGCTCGGGTTGTTGATCCTGTATTTCAGGAGAAGAAGGAGGTCTGAAAGCTCCAGCAGCAGCTGCTGGGTGCCCCCAACAGCCAAGAAGCCTGGCAAGAGGCTGCTGGCCCCAGAGTCCAGGCTCCCTCCCTCCCTTTCATTGCTGACTGTGTGGCCAGGTGAGGCCCGGAGGTGAGGAAAAGCAGGAAGAGATGGGATCTGCCTTTCTGTTTTAAGGGTCCTCTTAAATGGAAGGTGAGGAGGCAGAGACAAGTCTTAAAGGAGGCCCAGCTTTCTGAGGTTATCTCTGGGCTGCAGCTGAGCCCTGGTCTGTTTCTCAGGCCAGCTCTTGAGAAGCCTCGGTTACAACCCTGAGACTTGATCTCTGAGGGTCTGTTACTAGAAGAGGCCATTAGCAGCATTTTTTTTTCCTTGCTATTGCATTTTTACAGCCCACAGCTCCTCTGGATAGCATTTTCCCCATTAAATCAGATGTTTTGAAAAAAAAGAAACAGAGGAAAAAGGCCTGGTAATGATAACCATAAATCATAAGTCACGTTATTGTAAGTGGATGGCTTCCTGGCTTCCTGGGATCTGTGAATCAGAGGCAGTGTATGGGAAAGCTGGCTGTAATGAGGCGATGGGGGAGGCCAGGTTTTCCCAGGGGGGTGTCGTCCACCAGCCAGATACCTCACAGAGCCTTGCTTCTGGATGACTTCCACCTCGGCGAGGGGCAGCACATTGGTGGGGAGGCTGGGGGCGGTGGGGGGGGCACCAGGGAAAAGCGAATCACAGGAGGAGAATGATGTCGGCTGCTCTGAACCCTGCTTGATATTTCTATGAAGAGGCAGAGCCCCATCCAGGATGCCCCCAGCTGGGTTTCCAGAGGGTGTGGAGACCTTGGCCAGGATGCCTCCACAGGCCTGGGGTTCCCGTGGCCCATCACGCTTGCTTAAGAGCTGGAGCCCTTGACAGACAAGAGAACTCACGTGGGTATGTACTGGGGGCTCCCAGGCTCCATCAGCAGTCCCTCTGTGATCCAACCAGCTCTCCTCTGAGTGTGAATAAAGCCGTTGCAGAAGGGTTTAGCAAACCCAAAGAGGAGAATTTTCTAAAGGCGCCGAATACACATAAAATACAAAGTGTCTGAGCCCTTCCGAGAAGGCCTGGGCTCTGAGGAAAGGGAGGAAAAGGATAGCTAAATGTTTACGAGCAAGCAGAGGATCTTACTCCCCAGACTTAAGGAAAGGCAAATGGGCACAGAGAGGCTCAGGGGCTTGCCCAAGGCTGCACAGCAGCCGCGGGCCCGAAGAGTCCTCACTCGTGCAGTCGAGGATCACCCGTCCTCAGTGGCTCAGCCAGGGAAAATGTATTTAGCACTGTTGGGGACCAGGCCCTGCCCTCAGGCCTGGAGGTCTGGAGGATGAAGATACATTCCTGTCCTTCAGAAGCTTGTGCTACGGCAAGAGAGAAAGACACAACGCGATTGTGATGCCAGGCCTGGAGAGCCATGGATTATTTTGGATGTATAGCCATGGTTCATTCTCTGAGGGAGTTGAGACAGCGGTGAGGGGGGAAAAACACACAAAACAAAAAACGCTGCACCAGAAGCAAGAACACAGATTCTAGGAGGGGACAACAGTGGGAGGGGTGGTCTCTGTGTGCGTCAGGGGCAGGGGGGGCGGGGTGGAGGTGGAACTAAGGAGACCCTGCCCTGCACCACACTTTGGCTGGATCTTGAGGGACATGTGGACATTGATGGGGAACAGAGGTCTCTGAGGGGGGTTGCTGGGGGTGGAGAAAGTCTGCTCAAAGGCACGGAGGTGCAGAATGGCAGGGCACAGCTGAGCTGCAAGGTGCAGAAGGCCAGCTGGGAAGGGTTCTGATACCAAAGGATTTTGGAGTTTGTTCCATAGGCACTGGGGATGCAGAGACAGATCCTAGGAAGGAGGAGCATCAGAATGAGCCAGAAAGATCTCTCTAGAAAGGCCCCTCCCACTGTAGTGAGGCTGATGGAGACGGGAGGCCAGCCAGGAGGCTTTGGCCATGCCCACGAGGGAGGGAATGAGAGAGTCTGACCCCAGGCACTGGTTGTGGGGACAGAAGGTAGAGGGTAGTGGATGTGGGGAGTGAGGAAGGCGGGTTTCCTGGCTGCCTCTGAGGTTCCAGCATAAGGAGAACCCGGATAGGCAGTGGCGGTGTTAACTTTAGTCCTTCCTGACCTCTGACCTGGTCCACGTTTGCTGAACCACCCTGTCTCTCTGAAGCCCTAGTAATGTAAACACCCAGCTGGGGCAGGTTCCAGTCCCCGCTCCCCCATCCCTAGCTGTGCAACCTCAGACAAGTCACTCCCCATCTCTGACCTTCTGGGCTTCAGTTTCCTTAGCTGGAAATGGGATGGCCTGGAAGCAAGGCTGACGTGAAGAGTATAAACTCTTTGCTCGTTTCAGATCGCTCCTGGCAGGAGACAGGCTCACTCAAATTCGGGAATTGGGAGGCAGTTTTAAAAAGGACTCTTTCCAAAGATCTAGGTGGGTCTAGAAAATCTCAAGGGATTGTTTGGTGCCCAGGGCTGGTGACAGTCATCCCAGTGACCACCTGGAAGCCTATATGGGGAGGGCCAGCTGGCAGGGACTGGGGCTGGGGCTGCAGCAGCCTCCCTCTGACCATTCAGATGGGGAACCCTGGTCCCCGGTCTTCAGTGGTCTACACCCCAGGAGACTGAGTGTGGGTTTCTCTTTGAGTGTGAGAAAAGCAGTGGGCAGCCCCAGCCAACAATCAGTCTCATATGGAGGTCAGCAGAGATTCACTTTCTTGATCAGCCTCCTAGACCCAGGCCAAATCAGAGGAACAGGCCAAGGCAAGCTGCTAATTTAAAATTCAATTGTGTCCAAAGCCCTCACCCCAGGACCTGAAGTTCCCTTTTCCACTTTCTATGCCCCATCTCTCTCTCTGCTTCTTTTCTTCCCTCCATCTCTGTCTTTCCTCCTCCCCTCTTTACCTTCCTGCCACCTTTCTCCTCTTCCTCTTCCTTCCTCCTCTCTTCTCTGTCTGGCCTTCTCTCCCTATCCCCCACCTCTGACCTTACTTAACAGCCAACACCGTCCAAGAGACACTCCTCAGTCAGAATCACCCTCACTTTTTGACTTAACATTTGTGGACCTTGACCTGAGGAAGATGTGGTGTTGTGTAGGTGTTGGGGGCCCTCAATTACCCTGGTGGCTGTGTCTAACACATAGAGGCTCTTGGGGGATCCAGAGAGGTGTAGAACCTTAGCTTTCCATTTCCACCAGCAGTTCTTGGCCATCCGCAGTAACTGGCCGAGTCAGTGCCTGGCTGCCCAGCACTGTCTGGACATCCAGTGGGATGATGGTCAGTCCTGGGGAGGAAGCAGCTGCTCCATGAGAAAGAGCATGTGTCTGCATGTGTGTGTGTGTGTATGTGTCTGTGTGCACGCGCGTGTGCTTGTGTCTGTGTATGCAGGGAGTGGACCAGGATTAGCCAGAACAGACGAACTTTTTCAGGTAAATGATGAACAAGGACAAAAAAGATGGGGACCATTTAAATTGTACCTAGTGTGTGCTAGGCACTGGGCAAGGGGCTTGCACATACTTTATCTAATTCTCACATTGGCTCTACATGGTTCCTCCCATTTTAGAGATGAGGAATGCAGTATTGAGGACCAGCTAAAGGCTCATGTCTGTGATAGGCTGTGTGAGGACTAGGGAACAAGAGTAAGCACAGTACAAGTCAACCACGCTATTAGTTGGGCACCTACCATGTGTCAGGCACTGGGTTATGAGGAAGCCTCCATCATTGTCTGGCACAGTTCCAGAGCAGAGAGAAATGAAGCTGGTGACCAGAGAACCCCGCGACGTCAGGGGTGCAGATGACTTAGGCATCTTCTAGAAGTGCAACTCCTCCGTTGAACAGATGGGCAACTGAAGCCCAGAGGGAGGAAGTGTCTTCCCCGATGCCACATGGCAAGTCGTCCCATTCTAGCTCGCAACACTGCTTCTAAGGACGTTTCTTCTTTTTCTAGGCTCCCCCTGTTTTGAAGCTGATTTTTATTCCCCCTCTTAAACAATTAAGCTTTAATACACCAAAAACAGATCATTATCTTCCTAAGGTTTAAAAAGCAAGATGACTATTTGTAACACAAGTAATTAGCTGCTTTCTGGTGGTTCCTTACTCTCCTCTTCCCCAAAGGATTCTGCTTTTTTATGTTGCAGAGGGCCCAGCAGCTAGACGTGTTGGCCAAAGGTGTGGCCCTGAAGGAGGAGGCAGAGGGAGGATCATGGGATCTTGGGAGCTGGAAATGCTCCAGGTAGGGAGGAAAGGGGGCTAGGTTTGACTGTGGGGGATCTGCCTACTTGCAGAGTTCCTCTTTCGGGGTGCGGGCTTGGTTCTGACGTCACTGGACCATCCCAGCCCAGGTTGTTTCCTGGGCCACATTGCTGCTCTGGATAAAGATGGCCACTGCCTCAAGGATTTATGGGGGTGTGAATCAACTGTAACACCAGATGTGGAACCTTCCCATAGGGGATCTTTAAGGGCTCGATGAACCCTCTGTATTCAAATGAAATGTCTGGATGTTTTTTTAATTGTTTGGGAAATAGGGTCCATGGATTTCATCAGAATTTTAATGGTAAAAGGAAGATTCATTGACTTTTTTCTTGCATTTGCTTTGTTGTGAAATATAAAGAAGCATATATAAAGTGTATGTGTCTAATATAAAGAATAATGAAACGACCAGATGGAACAGATGCATAGAGTGAGGTAAGGGAGAAGGGGCGCGGAACTTCCATGCCCTCTTGGGCGCACTGCCCTCCAGGGACCTCCGTACGTTCAGCAATCCAGAAACTCTCCAAACCCTGTCGTTCAGCGATTTTTATGGAGGCTTCACCACATAGTTGTAGTCACTTGCGTACCAACCATACAGATGGAGAAATAGGAACCTGTCAATGTCTTGGAAACCTCCTCCCGTAGGTCCTCCAGGATTGTACCTGCCCTCTCCCCCCAGAGATAACTATTATCCCAATTTTTGTAAAATTATCGTTCCCCTGGCTTTCTTTATAGTTTTCCCACCTATGAATCTATTCCAAAACAACATATTGTTTAGTCGTGCCCGGTTTTGAACTTCTAGTGAATTTATGCTATAAATATATAGGGGATCTTTTGAGATTTATTCCTGTCCACGTGTGGATCTACGGTTTTCTGTGTTTCTCTGCACCCTGGTCTTCCATCATGTAACTCAATGCAGCTCACAGGTTTCTGGACATTTGGGCTGTTTCTAGGTTTTGACTATTAAGAACAATGTTCCGTGGACACGCAAGAGATTGTTTAAAGAAAATAATTGGGAGTGAGATTGTCAGGTCATGGGGCATGTGTATACTCAGTTTTACCAGACAAGCATAAATAATTAAGCTTTAATACACCAAAGCCAGATCATTATCCTCCTAAGGTTTAAAAAGCAAGATGACTATTGGTAATCCAACCATTTTTCACAGTGTTTCTACCTGTTTACACTCCCACCAGCATGAGAGTGCCAGTTCTTCCACATCTTCGCCAGTGTTGGTATTGTTAGGTAGATTCACTTTTGCCAGTCCTGTAGGTGTGTGTATGGGCAATGTTTTTGCTAAATTTGCATTTATTTGATGATTAATAAGATCTGACACTTTTAATACATTTATTGGCCATTAGGGTGTCCTTTCTGTAAAGTACAGTTCAAGTCTATTACCCATTTTTCCATTGGGTTGTATTGTTTTTAATTTATTGATTCATAAAGGGTTTTTTGTTGGGTTTCATTTTAATATATTCTAGAAATCAATCCTTGGCAGTTACATGAATTGCAGATATCTTCTCACACCGGGGCTTTTCTTTTGACTTGTATTCATTGCATTTCCAAAGGGTCCGCGAGAGGAAAGGTTGAAAACCATTCTTGATACAGGTCCTGTAAACAGGAAGCCATGAGCCAGAAACCTCAAATTTTTGTTAAGCTCATTGGTGTTACAACACATTGAACCAGTAATCAAGAATGTCGTGTTACAAGTCAAGATCATTAGCTTCTTCTGAAGTATCAGATGATCTGTGCCTGCAGTTCCTACATAGCAGTAGCAGGCCCCATCCAAGTGGGGGCTCCAGCTGGAGACAAGGCAGGTCCTCTGATGTATCCCAGTTCCTATTGCTTCCCAGGCACCAGTGGTCCAATACCACTTGCCATCCTTGGGCTGCCCTGGTGGTTTCCTTCCACACTCCTGGTTTCATTGTGCATGTCACCTGCAGGCATTTGCATTTGCATTTTGTTAAGGCCCTGCATCCCTGCATCTCATTGTACCATGCAGGGCTCTCGTCGACCCTGCATCTTTTCATACCATGCATCTCAGTGTACCATGCATCTCATCATGGTATCACTCATCTCAGCGTACCGTGCATCTCAGCGTACCTTGCAGAGCTCTCATCTTCCCTGCATCTCATCATGCCATGCATCTCAGCCTATCATGTAGGGCTCTCATTGTACCATGCATCTCATCGTACCATGCATCTCATCGTGCCATGCCTCTCATCGTGCCATGCATCTCATCATACCATGCATCTCAGCATACCATGCATCTCATTGTACCATGCATCTCAGCGTGCCATGTATCTCAGTGTACCGTGCATCTCAGCGCCCCATGCAGAGCTCTCATCGTCCCTGCATTTCATCATACCATGCATCTCAGCATACCATGTAGGGCTCTCATCGTACCGTGCGTCTCATTGTACCATGCATCTGAGCATACCATGCATCTCAGCATACCATGCAGGGCTCTCAGCGTACCATTCATCTCAGCATACCATGCATCTCAGAATACCATGCAGAGCTCTCATCGTCCCTGCATCTCATCATACCATGCAGGTCTCTATTGATGCCTATGGTTGTTATCATAAGAGATAGGAAAACACACATAGCTTTTCCTACTCACACACCACTCACTACAGAACACTTCACTTCTGCTCACCAAAATGTGTGTGAATTTCTCCTCACTAACAACCAGTTCTCCAGGGGAAAATAGATGGGTGTCCTCTAATTCATTTCTGACACTATCTGCCTGGAGATGGCATTTTATCCCACAAGTTAAGGGCTGAGTTCCACAAGACTGCCCCCCACTCCAGATGTGAATCATGAGCTTCAGACTGTGGCCTGTGCTTCTGGCCAACCAGCCATAAAGTGGGGGTTCCTATGATTCTCTCTTCAGGTTTAATGACTTTGCTAGAGTAGCTCACAGAACTCAGGGGAATTATTTGTGTTTACACATTTATTACAAAGCATATTACAAAATATACAGAAGAGCAGCCAGATGGAAGAGATGCCTAGAGCAAAGTAAGAGAGAAGGGGTGTGGAGCTTCCATGCTTTCTCTGGGGGTACCACCCTCCACAGACCTCCTTGTGTTCAGCAATCCAGAAACTCTCTGAACCTTACAGTTCTGGGATTTTTATGAAGGCATCATCACATACGTATGGTCACTTATTAATTCAATCCCCAGGCCCTCTCCTTCCTGGAGGATGAGGAGGGAGCTGAAAGTTCCAAGCTTCCAATTATGACCCAGTCTCTCTGGGGACCAGCCCCCATCCTGAAGTTACCCAGCATCCCAACAAGAGTCACCTAATTAGAACAAAAAATGCCCCTATCACCCAGGAAATTCCAAGGGATTAAGAACTCGGTCAGGAACTAGGGTCATAGACCAAACATTATTAGAACAAAAGATGTACCTTGCACCTCTGTTGCTCGGAACATTACAAAGGTTTTAGGAGCTCTGTGCCTGGAACCAGGGGCAGAGACCAAGTATATATTTCTTGTTACATCACATTACTGCAGTTATAATTTCTGTTGCCATGCAGATGCCTCTTACAGGGCCTCTACTTAGAGCTGATCTCACTCACCAAGTCCTGAGCAAGAAGAAATTTCACCTTCTCTTCTGATCCAAAGATCAAAGCCTGTGAGGCCCTACTCCTCAAAGAGGATGAGGGGAAATAAGGCCCTGGAATCGGGGCCCCTGAAAGCACTGCCATGGCAGTGCTTGGCGATGGCATTGTCTGTCTGGGAGAGCTGGTGGTAATCATGAAGTCAGACAGATGTGAACTTTGGATTGCCTTCAGAGACAGCCCATGCTCTTGATCTCCATAAGGAGAGGAAAGAGCTATCACTAGAGATATTTGGTTTCCTGTTTATCTGGGGACAGCTTGATTTGCATCTCATTTACATCCATTTGTGTGCTGCATCTTGAAGGTCCAAACTCTGGGTGTCTGAGATAAACTGAAATTGTGCAACCTGCTACTACTGGATTCTCATCCACGCTGGAAGGTTTGACCGGCCTGAAGCCAAGTGAAGTTCTCAGCAGCCGCCTGTCGGGTGGGTTCTTTCATACTACTCATTTCTTGAGTACTTACTGTGTACCAGCTGCTGTGCCAGTGTCTTATTTTAGGGGTAACACAATTTTATGTGGTCTAGCAACTTACTCATTTTGAGATGCAGACATGGAAATGTGCCCTTCCGGTCTGGGTGTTCTTGGACAAGTGACTTACTGTTTCTGGAGTTTCAGCTTCCTGATGGGTAAAATGAGAAGAATAACGGACTTCTCTCCGAAGGTTTGTGTGAGGATGTGACTCAGTGTCAGAGCACTCAGCCTGGACACCCGCAGAACTGAGATGAGAAGAAGCCAGGATTTAAAGTCAGTTTAATTGTCACTTCTCTGGGTTCCACCATGCCTCCCACTAAAGCACTGTCTTTTGCTATTAGCCACAAGCACAACATGCAGTTTCCCAGCGCTGCTGAGTGTGCACCTCTCCTCCTGACCCCTCTCCCCGCTTCCCTAGCAAGGACACACAGGCGGCTATGGGCTGCGGGGGCTCATGTATCCATCAATTTCATGGGGATGCCACTGGGGGGCTGCACTGGGCTGGGTTATTTTTCTACTGCTGGTATTAGTCACTGCCTGTCATGAGAAAAAAAGCCAGGGCAAGGTGTAAACATTCCAGCTTCTCTCGGTACTTTCTATTATTTTTCCCTCCTCTCTTTGTGAGCTGCTGTTCCATCAGGGGAGGGTTGCCCGTGAAGATGTGGCTGCTGCCATTCCTGTAAACAGCTGGGATGTGTGGAACCTGCACAACAGTCCACAGAGTGGGGGTGTCCCCGGGGCAACCTGTGGCGGCGATGCAGGACTTCGTGAGTTGTCCTGTCAAATCTAGAGATTGGTCACATCTAGCCTTTTCTGGCCCTTACCTCTCTGCTCCCAAATTTGACCTGCCCACTCTAGTCAACTGAGTTAATCTTGGCCCTCAGAACCCACCTCACAGGCTGCACCTTCTGTGTGGAACCCTCCCAACCCTCCCAGGAGAATGCACGGGGAGAGTGGGCTTTGGGGGTCAGATCACCTGGGTTTGAGCCCTAGTTCTGCCACTCACTAGCTGCGTGACCTTGGGAACATTCTGGACTTCTCTGTGCTTATTTCCTTATCTGTAAAATAGGGATAATAATGGTACTTTGCAGGTGGTTGTGTGCATTAAATGAATACATGAATAATGCTTAGAACACTGCCTGGCTTAGAGTGAGCACTCAAGGTTGGCTATTCTTATTATGAGAGTGCAGTGGGCAGATTGCTTGAGGTCAGAAGTTCAAGACCAGCTTGGCCAACATGGTGAAATCTCATCTCTACTAAAAATACAAAAATTAGCCAGGCATGGTGGCGGGCGCCTATAATTGCAGCTACTCGGGAGGCAGAGGCATGAGAATTGCTTGAACCCAGGAGGTGGAGGTTGCAGTGAGCCAAGATCATGCCACTGCAGTCTAGCCTGGGTGACAGAGCAAGACTGCCTCAAAAAAGAAAAAAAAATAGAGTGCAGTGGTGCGCCAGAAGCATGGGCTTTACTGGGGTTCAAATCCCAACCCCTCCACTATGTTGCTCTGCAACCTTAGGCATCTCCTTTAACCTCATGGCACCTCAGAGGCCTCATTTGGGTTGCCTACACTGAAGGGTGGTTGCAGGGCTGGCTTCATGGGTGTGCAACTTGTGTAGTCACACAGGGCTCCATGCTCAGAGGGACCCTGTACCTGGCTTAATGCTCTGCTGTTGCCATCTTGAAATCCCTAATAATTTGTTAGCAAAGGCCACTCATTTTCTTTTAGCACTAGGTCCTGCAAATCATGTCGCTGGTCCTGGGTGGGTGGGAGGGTGAGAGGAGGCGGTGTGTATAACTCACCCCACTGTGTGGTTCCCTTCCCCTCCCGGAGGCTCCTCTGAACCCTCAGCATCTGCTGTCTCATGGGGAGCCCCGTCTGGTGTATATTCTGCCTCATGCCATCTCCTAGGCTTCCGCTTTCATAATTGAGCTCTTGTGGTTTTGCTGACTTCTCTGGGGCATTCACTCTCTCCTGGTTAGATTGCAGGCTCCATGACGGAGATGCAGCCTCTGCCTCTGCACGTCTCTCTCTCTCATCTCTTGCCTTACCTGGGCTGGGCACGGGGACTCAATAACAGCTCACCTTCCCCGAGGGGTAGGGGTGACTGGTGACTCATGGAGCTATTTTTGGTGGAAACATTATGGGCTTGGGATTCTGACCTTGATTTAGGCTACTCACTGCTGTAGAACTGACCATATATTTTCTGTATATTAGGTGATTTCAAGGAAAAAAAAAAATCAGTTTTAATAGCAACAATCAAAACTGCAGAAGCCCGCGTATGGTAGTATAGCCTAGTTGACGCCTGGGTTTATGGGACAGGAGGGCAAAAAGCCAGCTCTCTGCTGCCTCCCAATACCCGGAGCTGGGAGTACAGAGTGGGAGGAGGACGGGGAGGAGAGGGAGTGTTGGGGGCGCTCATCGGAGCAGGAAGAAGTCGGCCTTGACAACAGCTCTTCAGATCTAACACCCTCTGTAATAGCTGATTAATCTTTGGGCTGGAATATATTCTTGATTTTAAATTCATATTTAATGATAATTATTAGTTGTTTAATAGTTAATGCCTCCTCGTGGTTGAAACTCTTAAAGGTGCAAAAGGATATGGAACCAAAATTCTCCCTCTACTCCTGTTCTCCTTCCTGGAGGCAACTGTTATTATTGGTGTCTTGTGTGTCCTTCCAGAGAGAGCTTATTTAAAGCAAAAAAAAAAAAATTGTATTGTAGATTTGTATATTTATGTTCATGTATTTCCTCAATTTTAAGGCAAATGGTTGCATACAATGCCTGCCGTTCTATACCTTCACCTTAATTTTTCACTTAATAATATGTCTTGGAGACAATTCCTTAATAATCTAGCGTTTCTTTGTTCTTTTATAGAGCTGCAGAGTGGTCTGTTATAGAGAGGCCTTCGAATTTCCAGTCCCCTATTGCTGG
Organism: Theropithecus gelada; assembly: GCF_003255815.1. Lineage (NCBI taxonomy): Eukaryota > Metazoa > Chordata > Mammalia > Primates > Cercopithecidae > Theropithecus > Theropithecus gelada. The sequence goes on along the minus strand of NC_037682.1, from coordinate 20,233,753 downwards.
ATGTATAGGTTGTTTCCACTCTTTATTAGCATAAATCTTTAAGTTTAAATAAATCTTCTTCCTCATTCACTCTTGTCAGCACTTGTTTAAAGGGGCACATGGTCTTGTTCAGTTGCAAATTCTGCTCCATCACTGTGGCTCCGTGCTTCTTGAAGACACAGACCCTCTTCCCTTCCTCCACCTCTTCTAATACCCTCCCATCCCCACTTCCGGAAGCCTCTAGGAGTCAGCCTTGACTCTTCCATCTCCCTCCACTCCCACACCCAGTACATTCGCTTTACTTCCACAGCATGACCCTATATGGCTCGCTCCTTCCCCATCACCATCCTCCTGAGCCCAAGGCTGCATCAGGTTGGGCTGGGACCATTGCAGTAAACTCCTCTCCTGTTATGGAAATCAGACTGGGTCATGACTCTACTTGAAGCCATGGATGGCTGCCTGGTGCTCAGGAGATAAAACCCCCAAATCCTCACCACCACCCTGTCTCATCTCCCATCACTGTCCCCCTGCTCATTTCCCTGTGACCACCTATCAAGCTCTCTTCTGTCTCCAAGCAGTTGCACAAACTGTGCCTTCTGCCTGAGCACCGTCCCCACCACAGACACCCTCCTGTTCCCCATTACTCTCACACCCCTGAAGTCTCAGCTTACACAGCACTTCCTCACTCAGGCCAGCCCTGCCTCCTGTCTGAAAGTGGCTGCCCATCCAAAGCTCTCATCCCCATGCCTTGTCCATTTCCTTACATCATACATCATCATGTGTAATTACATAGTTGTTTGTCTGTGTAATGTCCATCTCCTCTGCTAGAACATAAACTGAGGGCAAAGATGTGTGTCTTATTCGCTGTTCTGTCTCTTGTCCTTCTTAGGGGACCTGACTGGTGTTTGTCAAATGAATGAGTGTTTGTGGGCCCCTGTTCTTTGCCAGCCCTTGTGCTCAGTACTGGGCATCCAAAGTTTAATAGGACCCACTGGGTGCCCACCTAAAAAATAAAGATGTGCACCTTCCTGGCAATACGACCCAATAAAGAAGAGTTAACTCTACCACAGAGAAAGTCTGGAAGAATAAGGGACATTTCATCAGTGAGAAAGAAGAGAATGGGCATTCCAGGCAGAGGGTACAGCAACAGCAAAGATCTAGAGACATCCAAGCCCATGGTATGTTTGGGAGCTGGTGTAGACCCAGGGAGCTGGAACACAGGGTATGCAGTAAGATGGGATGAAGTGAGCTGGGAAATTTCGCCGAAGTCCTACTGTGATGCTACAGTGATGGGTCAAAGAGTTCCAACATTTTTGTTGTTTTCTATTGCTCTGTATCCTCAGAGTTTCCCTCAGTACTGGACATACAGTAGAAGCTCAACAAAAAATACTAGATGTAACCCAATAAGACTAGATGTTCCTTCTGCTGTTAATGAAGAGGAAACCAACAATTCTAGATTCCAAAGTGACTTTCCTTGCTTCCTCTTTTGTCAAATATTTTGGAAGTCAGGGGAAGCTAAGCTGTAGTAACAGAGACCCCCTTTGCAAAATCCAGTATCTTAAAGAAAAATAATTATTTCTTTTTTACAATAGTTTTGGGCAGGTAGCTCATTTAGAGTCTTGGGTTCCTTCCATCTGTTTCTCCACAATTCCCCAGAGTATTATGAACCTCTCCGTGGGTGAAGCTGGGTCTCACCCATATCCTGGTTATAGGCAGGAGGAAGGAGAAAGAGATTGAGATGGAGATGGGCCCATTGTCTTAAAGGCTCTGGCTTGAGTGGGGCATGCATCACTTGTGCTCACATCCCATTGGCGAGAACTTGACCTAACTGCAAAGGAGACTGTGAAGTGTAGTCTAGCTGGCCAGCCAGGTGCCATAATTTTACTGCTCTAGAGGCAGGAAAGCATGGAAGTTGGTGGACGATGAGCCAGAGGAAGTCACTGTGGCAGCCTCCAGTTCACCATCATGGAGGAGCAGGTGGTCAGGTGCACGGCCTGTGCATGACTCCAGGTGCCCCATGCGTCCATCCCCCAGGGATTGAGCACTGAGCTCTGTTCACTGCCCCCAGCTATGAGGTAGAAGATCTTGGGGTTCCCCTGACCTCGGTCTGCCTGGTTCTTCTAACGGGGCTCTCTGTGGTAGGGCCTCTCCTCAGCCTCTCTCCTGTCTTTCATTCCTGACTGGTGATGACTCTGGTCCAGACCTGGACTTGGCCCTCCTGCTCTGAGAAGAGCCTTGGTCAGCAAATAAACACCGGGGGCCACATTCTAGTGGCCCATAGGGACTATGGAACTGCAGAAACTCTTTTTAAGTGCTTGAGACGTACCTTTTGTGATATAGAAACAAGCCATTAATTGCAAATCATTATTTTCCAGTGATTCTTACAATCCCCCAAAGACTATCTGGCAATATTGCAGTAGCCCAATAGGGGTCACTCTATGTACCTAAAAGTAATAAAACTGCATTTTAAAATCCTGTAATCTAAATTCAACTTTTATTGGACTTTTATTACAAATAGTATAAAATCTCATTAATATTAAAATTAATGATAGCTAATATTTATTGAGCGCTTACTGTGTCAAACACTATATAACACCTCACAAGCAATCTCTCACTTAATTCTTACTACTCCGAGTGTGGAATACTGGGGGTTCCCATTTCAAATGCGGAAACTGAGGCTTAGTGAGGTTAGATGACTTGACCAAGGTCACACAGTTAATATAGAACAAAGCCATACCCCGGTGCAATGGCTCAGGCCTGTAATCCTAGTACTTTAGGAGGCTGAAGCAGGTGGATCGCTTGAGCCCAGGAGTTCACGACCAGCCTGGGCCACATGGTAAAACCCCATCTCTCTACAAAAAAAAACAAAAAAACAAACAAACAAAAAAAAAAACCCATAAAATTAGCCGGGGCATGGTGGCACACACCTGTAGTCCCAGCTACTCGGGAGGCTGAGATGGGAGAATCACCTGAGCCCCAGAGGTCGAGACTGCAGTGAGCTATGATCGTGCCACTGCACTCCAGCCTGGGCATCTGTCTCCTATAAAAGAAAAATAAAAAGAGCAAAGCCAGGGTTTGACTCCTTTTCTGCCTAACTCCAGACTCTTAGTTCACCGTGTAGCCTAAGCAACACGGAAGTGACTTCTACTGAAACCTGCATGGCACACCGCAGCTTCTCGATCCTTGCAACACCCCTGGTTTACCTCTATCTGCATTTCAGCTGAGGAAACGAGGTGCAGGAGGTCAAATGCACACAGTAGAGAGCCATTCTTGTTGGCCCTCTGCCCCTGCAGAAAGCAGGGGCCACCCCTGCCCTGGAGGGACAGTTCTCCTACGTGGGTGGGCAGCCTCCTTAGACCCTTGGAAATTTCCACACTGCTTGGAAGGGAACCGATGGCCACTTTCCTTCCTGAGAGAAGCCAGCAGGACCTTGCTGCCCCATGGAGACGCTATCAGACCCTCCTCCCTCTGACTCCTCCCCAGGCCTTGCCACCCTCCCCTCCCCTTGCTGGTCCAGGGCTGAGCCTTTATCCTCATCCCGGTCCCTGTCTTGCTCTTTCCTCCAGCCTCTTCAAACAGCACCTTGATCTTTGTAAACTGCTACTGAACCTGATAATGTCACCTTCTGCCTAGAAACCCTTCATGTTCCCATTACCTGCATAATAAAGCTGCTGCCTGGCACCTGGGTCACCTAGCACGATCTGGCTTTGCCTCTTCCAGTTTTTGTCTATTACCTCATCTGCCCTGTTCCCACCAGCCCAATGCGTGCTCCCTGGCTACAGATAAAAAGAAAGAAGGTGGTGGTGGGGCCTGGAGACAAATTCGGAAAATTCTGTATTCTCTATGCCTCCTTGAAAAGTGACCATATATACGTATTAGTAAAGGCTCTGAAACCCTGCAGAGCAACATGTTAAACTTTTATTCAACCTAATCGTCTCCATGTTTATTTGACCACGGAAGACACAGGAATCCACGTTAACATCCAGCACAGCAGCCACTTTGAAAATTCCCCTGTTTCCATATGGGACCGCATTCCCTGCCCTCCATTTTGCCTCCCCACCCCCCAACTCTCTGACCATCTCTCCCTATTGAAGTGTTTTAAGGCCCAACACAAAAGCAACATTCCCCATGAAACCCTCCTGATTTCACCCCAACTAGAGTGTTCTCCTCAACCTCAGCATTAGATTGGGCCTCTCCCTGAACTTGAACTGTAAAGCCAGCCAGGATGTGGGGTCACACGTGGTCTTTTGTCTTCTCCCTGAACATTGGATGTCTTAAGGCAAGGGATTAAATTTCAGTTCCCTCTTCATATCTCAAACAGGGCCTGCCTCATTACAGGTGCCCTGGAACAGTCATTGAACAAGAACTGGAGAAGGAGATGCAACCTATGAAAGGCAAAGGCTCCACCTTCTTCCACCCAGCCCAGCTCTGGTTCCCACAGCCACCACTGTGGAGGGTCAGCCTGGCTCCCCAGCCCCAGAGTAGCCTGGCCTGACTGGCTGATCATGGCGACAGGATGTCAGGATTCCCTGGATGCTCAAGGGCAGGGCATGGGGACTCCATTTGCCACCCCGACCGACTCGATGTGTCCAGTCTGAGTGGCCCCTGGAGAAATACATCATCTGCCATCTGCAGGCAGGCAGCCAGGCACTGACTCAGGATCAGACCTTCTCGCATGCAGCTGGCTGCCTCCATGCTTTTGAGCTGGGAGGTTGCTAAGAATTTGTTAAGAACCAGAAAGAACGTGTTATGGGGACCACAGGCATGTGTCAGACCCAGGTCCCAAAGCCCTGGGCTTGCAGAGCCAGGTGGGCTGTGGGAATGAGACATGACAGGGGCAGGGTGCCTGCTGAACTAGGAGAGCACTGCCCAGCACCAGCCAGTGAAGCCCGGTGCGTTAGCGCCCAGGAAAACCAGACCTTCTGATTTGTGTGTCAATCTCCTGCTATTGAAAAATTGGCTGAAGACATTTTTGACACTAAAAGGTAAAGAAAACCAGGCAGCTGACCGACCTGTCCTGTGGCTGTCGGCTTGACCTTGGTGTTAGGTTAGCATCATCGCAAGCTGAGTGCACAGGTCAAGGTGTTGTGTGAGATGCAGCTCATCCGGCACATGGGGGCAGGCATTTCAAAGTCACGGTTGAATAGATGAGTATGTGAAAGCCGTGTATCCGTCATGGATTAAGTAAACAGTGTTGAATGTCAGGAGCCATATCCGAGTTTCATTTTTACAGTCGTGTCAGCATTGGGTGCAGGTTGCTCATGTTGGAGGCAGGCACGAGGTATGCACATCAGCCATATGGTAGGTGCTGCTGTGTGTTACATGTATATGTCGGTATCAGGTGTGGGGCCTCGGTTCACATGCTCATGCAAAGCATGACTGGCAACCTGCCTGGTACCCAGCCGCTCCTCCCAGCACCCTACTCCCCTCTCACAGGAATGGCTTCCTCTCCTTGTTAGGGCCTGTCCAGGTGACATAGCAAAAGCCCTTGCCTTTCATCTCCAGCCCCATAAGGTTGGGAGCCCAAAGCACATCCTAGCACAGGGGATAAAGAGGCCCCTTTGTCGGGCACTACAGCAGACTCCTTGGTCCCCTCCTCCAGCCCTACCTCGCCTATCCATGTGCCCTACTGACCACAACCACACTTGGCCTGAGTCAGGCTCCCTAGGGAAGGGGCCTGATGTCATCGAGAGCTGGCAGAGGAGAGGCTGAGACAGGCTGCTGCTGTTACAAATGACACCTCTGCAGGCTGTGTGCGACACTGTGTGTGGGCCAGCTCGTCCTCCGTCTCCTCCTGTCCCTGTGGCACTGCCCTAGCAGGGCCTGCCTGCATTGCTCATTGCTCCAGGCTTTATGTTTGGAGAAGAGAGAGAGAGAGAAACTGGGGTCCAGGAAAATATGCAAGTGGGGGCTGTGCATGAGGACCACGGCTCTGCCACTTACTGGCTCTGGGAGCTTGAGCAAAGTGCTTAAGCTCTCCTTGCCTCAATTTACTGCTCTGTAACATAGGGATGGGATTGTTGCGATGGCGAGAAGTGACCATGCCTAGCACAGGCACACAGTAGGTTCAATAGATCGATCAAATATTCTCTTTTCTTCCTGGTGACTGGCAGGTCTGCATTCCAGGAAGAGGGCAGAAAGAAGTGGGAAGACTGTGCTTCTCTCTCTCTCTCCCTGTCTTTCTCTCCCTCTCTCGTTTCCTCCTCCCCTTCCCTTTCCTCAGGGCAACAGAATGCCCCATCTCTCAAAATGAGCCTGGGCCCAGGGAACTACGTTCCCAACCTGCCTCTGAAAGGCGACCCTGGAGGGCAGGTCTTCTCAGCAGGCTTGGACACCCTCTGTCCTTCCATCTTCTCCCTTTAGGTTCAGACCAAGGCTGCGCCCTCACCCGTTGCCTTTATTATGAACCTGGCACAAGACAAGCTTCCATCTTCTGCAGGAATAAGTATGGCTGGAAAAAGCACAGGCCAAGGAGTCAGCCCTGCACCTCCCCTGCCAGGAGCACTGCATACATTCCCCGCCTAGTGACTTCACGCATCTTTAGGGCAGGAAGAGTACCCTGGCAAGGCTCTTAGGAGGACTTGCTGAAATGACATTCTTAACGCTGCTAGTTCGGAGGCCCTTAGTCCATGCCCTTCACTCCTATAAATGCTTCTTTTCACTCGTGCAAAGTGCAGAGGTTGTCAGGCAGCAGCTTCAGAGCCCCGGGACTCCCCTGGGGCATGGTGGCCCTCACCAGATCTGCTTCTTCCCGCAAGGTGGGGGCCTTCCCTATCTGTCTGCGAGTTCCCTGGTCAGCGTGTGCGTCTTGCTCTTGTCCAATTTCCCTTCCCTTGTCCTCATCACCCCTCCCAACCCAAACCCCACCCGGGACAGTGCCAAGGTTTGCAGGGATTCTCACCCACACCCCCCCTCCACCTCCTGCCCTTCCTCTCCGCGGGGAGCCCACTGTGTCGCAGAGAAAGAGAGCAGCAGATGTTAAAGCCGTATTCCCTTCTCCCGCACTCAGCCTGCTGGGGTGTTTGATCTCCGGCTTAACAAGTTCAGCCATTTTTCTGAAACGAGTAAAAGATTCAGACAGAAAGAGGGATGGAGACAAAGAATGAGAGAGACAATGAGATAAAATGATCCAGAGACTGGGAGGAAGATAGAAGAGAAAGACAAAGCAAGGCACACAGAGAGAGAAAGAGAAAGAGAAAGAGAGAAACTAGAGCAGGGACCACCTTCTCTTACAATCCCAACCTGCCCCCTTCCCCCTCCCACCTCTCACCCCACCTCCCGCCCTGCCTCCCAGGCCCTGATGACTGGTGACCATCAGCCTTGTAGCCACCATATCAACTCTGAGTGACCGTACCCTCCCTGGGGGAGGTGACAGCCTCTCTCCTGTGTGACAGTGCATCTGCTTAAGATTCAGAGGCCTCTGATACAGAGGAGGCTTTCCTCGCAAGCTGGGATGAGCAGCCCTGTGGTCCGGAGGGCTGACTGGCAGGGGACAAATGGGCTGCCAGGGTGGAGCTGAGAACCCCTGCCTTGCTCACTCCTGGGGCTGAGCAGCCTTTCAGGAGGACCCGGGGAGCCAGCAGTGAAGCCCTCCCTCACTCAGCATTAACTCCAAATTTATTTCTTGCTCTGCCTCTCCCTCCCTTCTTCCCTCTCCCCTCCTTTGTCTTCCCAGTGTTCGATTTCCTATTTGAGAACAGTTCCAGCCTGTGCCACTGCTGAAATCCCGGCCTCGGTAACCAGTGAAGGCTGTTTTAAGCCTGTGAGTCAGAGACCAGTGCTGGTTTTTATTAAAGGCAAAAGGAAAATAATCTGATTTTAAAAAAGCAAAACACCTTCTTAACGTTTCATGGGACATCTAACTGTCTGAGATAACATCTTAAAACACTCATATACACAGGATAGCCCCCGACCCCTGCCCAGCCTCGGGTGGGAGTGTCAAACCTGCGTGGGTGATTTTTTTTCCCCGGGCTAAATGTTTCTAGGTCACTTCCATCCTCCCCCACTGAGAGCTCCCATGCAGGAAACGCTAAGGATTCCACTCCAGTCCCCGAGCCTCCATAATTAATGGGATCACTGGAAACCAGCCAGAGGGATGCTGGGGGCGAGGGGTCTTATCTCTTGGGGTCTTATCTCTCTGGTCTCCAGGCAGAGAAGCTTCTGGCCAGATGAGGAGCTGATCTGTGCAGGCCTTCGGGCCACATCTGCTGACACCAATCCAGCTCCTTACTAGCCCGCCTGGGGCTGGCAGTCCCGGGGCCTCTTTCTCTTCCTGCGCCACCACCCGCTGGAGCTGTCTCTTTCTATAATTCTATCCTCGTCGAATCTATTAGCGTTCTCCGGCAGGCTCTGCCAAGCTCAGCTGCATCTCCTTGTCTAGTTTATATTAGAAGAGAAAGCTCTGGCGTGTTTTCCTCTCACCTGAGGAAAGAGATGCTTCTCTTTTTCAAGGCACTCATAGCCTTTGATGAAGCCCAAGAAAGACTTAAATTATAATGAAATGCAGTCATATCCAGACGAGATTGCCTGGGAGTGGTTCCGGCTGCCTTGTGAAAACGGTCTTCCAGCAGAAAGGCAGCTGGGTGCAGGGGCTGCCCTGGATGCCCGTATGGGCCTGTGTGCAGCTTGTTACCTGCCTGCACCTCCTTCCTGCCTGGACTATTGCAGTAGCCTCCCACCTGGGCTTACCACATCCTGTTCACCTCCCCTCCACTGCCAATTCTTTCCTGCTCTGGTCTGATCACTTTCCTTCTCAGAGGCCTTCAGTGACTTAAATTCCCAATTTAAATGCCCCCTCCACTTCTTCACCCAGCCCTCCCAACACCTTCCAGGTGGGCTGGACTGCACCACCTCACTGACATCCCTACATACCACTGGGTCTGTAGCCCAGATTAAAAATAAAAACAAAAAACAAAACCACTTCACCCATCCTGCTTGGGATTATCATTATTTGTATATTTGAGAAAAGAAAGAAAACAGCCCATGTGGACAAAGGCCCAATGTGTGCCAGGTGCAAACGTCAACCTGCCTTAGAGTCATAAGGACCTGGGTTCAAACCCCGCTCTGCCCACTTATAGCTAAACGCCCCAGGACAAGTTTACTCCTATCTCTGAGCTTGCTTCCCTATCTGTTAAATGTGACTAATGATACCTACCTCTTAGGACTGCTATGGCGATTAAGGAAGATTAAGTACTGAGCACATAGTAATTGCTCAATAAATACTAGCTGCTCTGCTTTTTAAAAAAAAAATTCCTCATAATCACAAGGGAATGATTGGCCTGGTTTTATGGAGGATAAGGTGGTTCCCAACCTTGGCTATGTTTTAAAAACAGCTGGTGTAATAGTCCGTTCTCTTGCTGCTATGAAGAAATACCTGAGACTGGGTAATTTATAAAGAAAAAGAGGTATAATGGACTTACAGTTCCACACGGCTGGGGAGGCCTCACAATCATGGAGGAAGGAGGAGCAAAGGCTTATCTTACATAGTGGCAGGCAAGAGAGCTTGTACAGGGGAACTGCCCTCTATGAAACCATCAGACCTTGTGAAACTTACTCACTGTCACAAGAATAGCACAGGAAAACCTGCCCCCATCATTCAGTTACCACCGGGTCCCTCCCATGAGATGTGGGGATTATGGGAGCTACAATTCAAGATGAGATTTGGGTAGGGACACAACCAAACCATATCACCTGTGGAGATTTAGAAACTACACGTGCTGGGTCCCCATGGCCAGATCTCTCCTGGGGTCACAGCATCTGTCTGCACAGGACAGGAATCACTGTACAAGGCACTGAAGAAGAAGAGGCCCAGGTGGGGCCTGGCTGCCTTGAACAAAAAGCCCAGGGGAGGGCATTTTTCAGGGGCCAAGAGATGGGAGTGGCAGGGCGGGGTGCCTGGGCTTTGGAGTGAGTCCAGGGCAGCCTCACTGTTCAGCAGGGGTGGGTTGGGAGGGCTCATGGCACCATCTTGCCCTGTCCCTGGGCACACCCAGTGCAGCAAGTGCCTGTGGGGTCTGAGAAGGCAGGGAGGCTACAGGGGAAGCCAGGCTACCTTGCTTGCCCAGAAACAGGCCAGTGACCACAGCACCTGCCTTCTGGTGGGGATAGGGGAGCTCAGGAGAAGCAGGAGCTAATTGAGGTTGTCAGGAGCAAAGGCGAGCTTTCCACAGTTGAGAACAGAAGGGAAAAACACGCAGAGTTAATTAACTTCCTGCAATATGGCTGGTGCCTCAGGTCTTACAGCTGCCTGGGGTCTCACTCTGCCTTCCAAGAGAAGGAGATCATGGTGACCAAAAGAAAAACACCCTCAGACAGGCAGGACAGCCCTTCTTTTTGCTACTCATATGCTCATTAATTCATTCAGTTATCAATCAACAAATCCATAGCAAATGCCAGGCTCTGTGCTGAGGACTAGAGACAGCACAACATAGAGGCATCCTCGTGGAGCTCAAAATCATTCATTCACTTCCTCTTTCAACCAGCACACAGCAAACAGCTCTCAAGTGGGTCCATTGCGCTGCCTTCAATTGCTTTATTTATTAATATTTTCTCCAGTGCTTTCATCCTGCCCTTCTCCTAGATCTGCCTTCTCTTGCCTCCAGTTCTTCCTCCTCCATTCCTACCCTCAGCTGAAGGCCTTACTCGAGTTTATTTGGAAAATAGAAGCAATTGGAAGAGATCTTCCACCAGCTCCCCAGGTACCCACTTCCAGTGCCTGTGCCTGCAACATCCTCTGTCTTCTCTCCCATTGATGAAATGGACTGCTCATGCGCCTAAGGCAGCCCTTCCTTTGACCTGAGCTCCAGGTCCCGTCCACTTTAGCTCCCTGGAGCACAGTGTCCAGAGATTTCCTCTGCTTTATCCTGTGTTGCAAATTTTCCCTCTTTATTTGGTCATTCCCCTCAGCATACAAACGTGCTGTTGTTTCTCCCTTTCTAGAAAGTTATAAAACATCTCTTGGCGCTCTATCTCTGCCAGCACTACTCCATTTCCTTTTACTTCTTTATAGCAAAACACCTGTAAGCAGTTGTCTCTGCGGGCTGTCTCCAGTTCCTCTTCTGCTCTGTTTTAATTCCACTCCAGCCAGCTTTCATCTCTACAATTCCATTAGACCTGCTCTTACCAAGGACACCAAAGACCTCTAAGGCACCGAGAGCCACTCCTCAGTGCTAGTCTTACTTGACCCAGCTGTAGCATTTCACAGATTGATCACCACCGCCTTTTTAAATCACTCTTCCCTTGGTTCCCAGACACCACCCTCCCCTAGTTTTCTTCCCGCCTCACTGGTCACAGGTTTCAGCCTCCTTTGTTGGGTCCCCTTCCTCAATCTCTCACCTTTTTTTTTCCTTTGTGAGACAGAGTCTTACATTGTCACCTGGGCTGGAGTGCAGTGGTGCGATCTAGGCACACTGCAACCTCTACCTTCTGGGTTCAAGCAATTCTTCTGCCTCAGCCTCCTGAGTAGCTGGGATTACAGGTGCCTGCCACTGCATCCAGCTAATTTTTTGTATTTTTAGTAGAGACAGAGTTTCACTATGTTGGCCAGGCTGGTCTCGAACTCCTGACCTCATGATCCACCCACCTCGGCCTCCCAAAGTGCTGGGATTACAGGCATGAGCCACCACACCCCGCCTCAATCTCTTAATGTTGACGTGTCCTTTGCAAAGGTTGATCCTTGAGCCTGTTTATCCATTCTCACAGTTTTAAATATTGTCTCTGTGCTGACAACCAAATTCATATCTGCAGCTCAGACCTTGCCACAAACTCCAGACTCAAATATCCAACTATCTCACCATCACCTCTTCTTAGTTGACATCTGATATGGTCTGGCTCTGTGTCTCCACTAAAATCTCATCTTGAATTGTAATCCAAATTGTAATTCCCATGTGTTGGGGGAGTGACCTCATGGGAAGTGACTGGATCATGGGGGTGGTTCCTCCATGCTGTTCTCATGAGAGTGAGTGAATTCTCACGATGGTTCTCCCCTTCGCTCTGTACTTCTCTCTCCTGCCGCCTTGTGAAGAAGCATGAGTTTGCTTCCCCTTCTGCCATTTATTGTAAGTTTCCTGAGGCTTCCCCAGCCATGTGGAACTGTGAGTCAATTAAACCTCTTTCCTTTATAGTTACACAGTCCCAGGTAGTATCTTTATAGCAGTGTGAAAATGGACTAATACAATATCTCAAACTCAACATGTCCAAAACTCAGTTCCTGTCTTTTCCCTGTAATTCTGCTCCACCTGTATCCTTCTCCAACTCAGTTAATGGCAACTCCATCTTTACAATTGCTTAGACTAAAACACCTCACTGTTATCTGGGACTCCTCCCTTTTTATCACATTCCACATATATTAGGAAATTCTAATGACCCAATCTTCAAAATGTGCCCAGGATTCCACTAATCCTCCCCACCTCCACCTCTGCTACCTGATCCAAGCCAGTGTTTCCCATCTGGATTCCTGCAGTTGCCTCCTCACTGGTCTCCATAAGGCAGCTAACATTCTTCTGTTACATCAGCCTCTCTGCTCAAAACCATCCCTCCAATGGCTTTCATGTTGGTCAGAGGAACAGTGCCCATGAGGTCATCTGTGATCCAAGTCCCACCACTGCTTGGACTTCCTTCCGCCTTCTCTTCCCCATGCTCAATTCTTTCCAGGCATGCTCCTTCCTGTGGGCTTTTATACTTGCTGTTTTCCTCTCCCTGGGACACTTCATGCTGATACCTACATGGCTTTTTCTGTGGACACCTTCATGTCTTTGCTCAAATGTTTACTTTCACAGTGAGGCCTTCCCTGAATGCCCCATTTAGAACTGCAGTGCTTGCCCCCATAGATTCTGTCTTTCTTCCCTCCTTTCCCCTTCTTTGGAAGAGCATTGATTACCATTTCACGTGCTGTATATTTATTTGTTGTCCATTTTCCTCCATTACAAAGTCGGCTGGTGTCCATTTTCCTCCATTAGAATGTAATGGGTTGAATTGGACTCTGGCTCAAAGTTATGTCCAAGTACTAGCTTCTAGTACCTATGATTTTATCTTATTTGGAAGTAAGCTCTGTACAGATTAAGTTAAGGATCTTGAGATGGGTTCATCGTGGATTTAGGGTGGGCCCTAAATCCAATGACTGGAGCCTTATAAGAGAAAGGAGAGAGAGAGATTTGGGACAGAGGCTCAGGGAGGAAGGCCACAGGAAGAGGCAGAGACTGGAATTATGCTGCCAAAAAATGCAAGGAGCTGCCAGAAGCTGGAAGAGGTGAGGAAGAACTTTTAGAGGGAGCTTGTTGTATCACTCTCAGGAAACTCAGTCAGAATCTTGATTTTGTTCACTGCTGCCTCTCAAGTTGTCCCACAATGCCAAGTAGAGTGGGCACACAGCACGTGTTGGATGACTGAATAAATGTCCTTTCACATAGCACTATGCTGAGCATTCTGAGAGAGACAAAAAGGCAGGTGTGAGTCCCAGCCCTGTGATTCAGCAGCTGGAATCTGCATTGCCCCATTCCCTCATTTGTGAAATGGAGGGAAAATATTCTGTATCCTAGGGTGGCTGGCAAAACTGGATGATATGTAATAGGGGTTGGGTGAATCTTCCTCCCTCCCCAGCACCCTGGTGTCCTCATCTCTGAAACAGGGGGAATGCCTAGGCTTGTCTGACTTGGAGAACTGTTCTTAATATATTTTTAAAAATCAAACACCATTTAATGATCTGGGAAGTATTTATGCTATATTGTTAAGTGGCAAAAAGCTACTGACAAAATAGCATGTGCATGATCTATGCTTTAATCAACGAGCATGGAAGCGCAGCCCCTTACCAGAAAGTGAAGTTTACTCAAGTGCCCAGAGTCCAGGATTCTTATCATGCTTTGCTTTTTCCATTAACTTTTATCTCAACCTGTACAAAGTCCACATGACATGGGCCTTGGAGAAGTCTTCTCACCTGCCCTCTCTCCCTCATTCTCATTTCCCATAACCCCCTCAGGCTTTCTAGTTTGTCTTTTTATTTCCTTCTGTAATGCTATATAAATTTCTCCATAAAATCAGGCACATCTTTTGCTTGGTTTATTCCTAGGTACCTTTCAGGATGTCTTGCTGTTTTGATAGTATTCTTTATTACAGTTTTGAATTGGTTATTGCTAGTGAATAGGAACACAATCTATGTCTATATACTGACCTTGAGTTCACCTCACAACTGTGGTGAGCTCTTACTCATTCTTGGAGATTTTTTGGGATTTTCTATATAGAAATGCAAGAGAAGACAGATTTGTTTCTGATATGGTTTGGCTGTGTCCCCACCGAAACCTCATCTTGAATTCACATGTGTTGTGGGAGGGCCCTGGTGGGAAGTAATTGAATCACAGGGGCAGGTCTTGCCCATGCTATTCTGTGATAGTGAATAACTCTCACAAGATCTGATGGTTTTTAAAAGAGGAGTTGCCCTGCACAACCTCTCTCTTTGCCTGATGCCATCCATGTAAGACGTGAATTACTCCTCCTTGCCTTCTGCCATGATTGTGAGGCTTCCCCAGCCATGTGGAACTGTAAGTCCAATTAAGCCTCTTTCTTTTGTAAATTGTCCCGTCTTGGGTATGTCTTTGTCAGCAGTGTGAAAATGGACTAACAGTTTATTTCTAATTCTTATGCAATTCATGTATTTTTCTCTTCTTACTGCATTGATTAGGATACTCAGTTCAATGTTGAACAAAATCAATGATAGAAAGCATGTTTATCTTGTTCCTGGCTAGCAGAACTATGTCTGCTATTCAACATCATTGAATGTGATGTTTGCTTTAATTTTTTTGATAGATAAAATTTAACAGATTAGGAAAGTTTGTTTATTTTCCTACTTTGCCAAAAGTGTGTTTGTTTTTATTATGAATACATGTTGAAGTTTATTAAATGAGTTTTCTGTATCTTTTGAAGTGATCCTCTGATTTTTCTATTTAATTTGCCAGTATGCTGTATTATATAATAATTTTTCTCATATTGAACTAACCCTGCATTCCTGGGTTAAATATTACTTAATCATAGTATATTTTCAAAATGTATTACTGAATTATTAGCTAATATCTTATCTGGAATTTGTTCAAGTTCATAAGTGAGATTTTTGAATAATATCTTATATTGGGTCTGTTTTGAAGATCCAGAGAAATAGTGCTTTGAACATCATATAATACAAAGTTTTTAAATATTTATTAATCATCTCAAAGAGCCTGGCCCAGGGAGGGGGCTGTGCCTGACAAGAGGCATGTCCAACTGCCCACATGGGGTGATGTGGAGACACCTGGCTGATGCAGTGCCTGGAATTGCACAATTCAGGATCCATCCGTGATTCTGGTAGGTTTTTGGTCCTCAAAAATCTCATTTAAGATCCAAGATACACTGAGAGTGAGTCTCTACTGAAGCTATTTCAGATAGCTACCACCCCAAGAGATGGGGCAGAGAAGACACAGTTCACCCACTTGGCCAGTCCCAGGACCACTCCCATGGAGAGATGACACATCAGGTAGCAGTATCCTTACATCCAAAGGAGAAAATATGTCCATGTTCTTCACCATTACAGGAGTAGTGCTGGGGACCAGAAGTGGCCGAACTCTTTAAACTGATAAATAGAACTTGTTTCTAGCCAAGTTGCTCTACTACAAAATCAATAAATGTATCCCTAGAAGACATTTTTCTGTCCAGAATCGTGGCACCGTTCCAACTTTTGTTCCCAAGCAGCATTTTGTACGCACCCTGGAAATGGGACAGGACTTTCTGAGGATCCCAAGAAGGCTAGGATTGTGGGAGGAGCTTTGGCGTTGGAGTAGGAGAATGGGGTTCAAATCCTCACTCCTCTCCTTGCTCTCTGTGACTCCAAGCCCTTGACTTCTTAATGTGTAAAACAGGAATTGTTATACCCTACCTTCTACAGTTGTAATGAGGATGAAATAAAATAACTGGTGCCAGGTAACTGGTATGTAGGAGGTGCTCAGTCAATTCCCTCAGTGTCCTGGGAGGAATAAGGGCAATTCCATGACCTCAACAGTAATAAGGAGCGATAGAGGGAAGCTGTGTCCTGCTCCCTCCCGTGGAGCACTGAAAGTCCAAGCTCTTAGCAGATTCACAGGAGGCCCGGGGCTGTCAGCCTCTAGGAGGAGACTCAGTCTGGGCTAAGGGCGCAGCTCTATGAGAAGAGGACAGGGACTGAGTTACCAGCTGCTTGGTTCCAGGAGGAAGAACAAAAGAACTGTGCCAGGAGCAGGAATTTAAGAGGGAGGGGTTCAGTAGGATTTCCGGTTTGGAACCGGAAAACCTCTACATGGGCTGACAGGGATGGCAGGCAGCAGTCTTGGATGCCTTGGGGGTGGCTTTCGGGGAGGGCTTGTATGTGATAGATGCAACTGCTACCTAGGCACAGAGCAGCCATTTCTCTGTCCATCCTACTCCCATGCTCGTCCTCCCCACCATCCACCCATTCACTCACCTACATAAGCATTAACTCTCCCATCTATCCATTTTCCCATCATCCATCTATCTGCCCATCTACCTAACTGTCTACACATTCATCCATCCATTCACGTCTCCATTTATTAATAGTAAGTATGGTAATAATAAAAATCACAGTGGCTAATGTTTATTCAGTCCTCTTTGTGCCAGCCACTGTTGGAAGTGTTTCCTAGGTATAATTTAGTCCTCACAATAAGCTTAAGAGAAAAGTTCTATTATAATTATTATTCCCATTCAGATAAAAAGAAAACTGAGGTCCAGAGAAAAGGATTGATTTGCCCATGATTACACAGCCAGGAAATACCAGAGCTGAGATTCAACCGAAGACATCTGGCTGTGGAGCACACACTCCTAACCAATGCACTGAATGGCCTTCCACGGACTTACCCACCTACTAACCATTTAGACTCCGTGTCTCTTACCCTTCCTCTATTCAAACCCATGTACCCTCCTGCTCTTTTCACCCAGCACCCATTCTCCCCTCTTATCCTCTAACCACTCAACCATCTTTATTCCCTGCTAGTTATCCATTCCTCTTCCTCTTCCTGATCCTCTGTGCACCCACAAGTCCATCAATCCATGTACCCACCCTTTTTGGCACAACCTACCCATACTTGCATCTAACAACCATTTACTTGGCACCTTCTAACCTAATGATGTTTAAAGAGAAATAAACTTAGTCCCTGACATCAAAAGCTCACTTTTTAGTAAGGAAAACAGGGAAGTGATCCAATGGGTGTAATTAGATGGCATACATGCTAAGGAAGAAGTGGCACCAGGATGGTATGGGTGCACTGTAGAAGGGCCCTTGGCCTCCAGAAGAATCCTTGAGGATTTGGAGGCTTACCTAGATGACCCAGGTAGAGGAGGTGAGAAATGATGTTCTAGACAGCAGGAGCCTCCTCTGCAAAAGCACAGACCCAGCTGTTTCCTAGCTCTGGTGGAGCTGGTGGGAGGGCGCTGGTCCCTTCCCCTTTCATAGGCTGTGGAAGGAGAGTGCTGGCCAGGCCATGAGCAGACTTCTCTGAGTCCCCCATAAGGATGCAGACAGGTGCAGTCAGGGGCTGGCCAGAACGGGGATGTGGAGCCAGCATCTCGGCTGAGACTCGGGGCAGATCTCTGAAATAGAAGTCAAATCCAAGGTTCCTTTAAGACCCATTCACTACTTGGCTTCCCCCAGAGACATCCGGCATTTGCTATTCTGTGCACTTTCCACGTATTTGCAAGTTTTGATTGAACAAACACTGTCTGGGGCACAGTGAACCCAAATAATTGTGTGCCTGTCAACGGTACATGTTAATTGGAGAGTTGTAGAGTCCGCGGGACGGGTCACAAGGGAAAAGCCAATTACTCCACGTACCTGTTTGAAAGGCTCCCGCTCCTGGAATCCTGACTGGCATTAGAAAGCTCTGTATTGGTCCGTGTTATTGATTTTCCTGCTGCCTCAGTTGATGGGCTCATTAATTGACAATTACCTTTTTCCCTGTGTTGGGAGAATTGACAACAACGACCCGAAGTGTTCAAGTTTCATTTGAGCCGAGCTAAGCCTGTACCTGTTTAACCTATAACAAGTCCCAGTAGGCAACTCTGGGGAGCGGAAGCCTCCAAGGAGGCACCAGGGATGTTTGGGGTGAGCTTGGGTGCTATCGGGTGCTGACTAGGGCATGGAGCCTGCCAGGGCCAAAAGCCTGAGGGTGGAGTTGGGCCCAGGCAGACTGAGGCCTATACACAAAAGCTCCCATTGAGACCAATTCATGTGTGGCTCCAGCAGGCAGTGAAGCAGGGGATGGCTGTCTACTGAACACCTGCTATGCACCAGACACTTGCTCCTGATTGCACTCCCCATAAACTTTTAATATTACAGGTATGCTCTATATCTGTTGTATACTGTATGTATGCTTTATATGTAAAACAAGTAATATTTTTTGTTCTGTTCCCCAACACACAGAATCAATTGTTGCTGCATTAGTGGGCAATATTGTCCCCACTGAGAATGTATGGTGTAGAGAAACTAAGGCAAGGGCCCTGGAATATAGACTTGGTTGGGTTGGGGTCCCACTTACTCCAGACACACAGGGTCTAGGCAGTAGAGCTTGGTCAAGAATAAAGGCTTAGGCATCCAGCTTGGGTTCAAGTCTCTCCTCTGGCACTTAAATGTTTGGCATAACCTCTCTGAACCTCAGTCTACCCATCTGTTGAATGGATCTGGAAACAGGATTCTCTTTTCAGTGGGTCATAGTGGTAATACAATGAAGTAATGTATGTAGAGTGCTTGGCACACAGTAAGCTGTCAATAAATTATTGTGGCTACTGTGGTCATTACTTCCGGAACCCACTCGGTGATGAGGCAAGGATTCTTGGCATGCTCCCTGATCCTCAAGGGCACAGCTATATCTTATTAGTCTTGGTAGCCCTGGCCCTTGGTGGGGGCTGGGCAGCATCTGTTGCTGTGTGAACCGTCAGTTCTTGGGCAGGTTTGTTCTGGCTCTGATCAGGCCAAGCAGCAGAAGAAAGGATCAGGGACAACAGGGACTGCCCACGAGCACCTGGGGGCCACGTGTTCCTCTGGGAACACTGTGTCCAGCCACCAAAAGGAAATTGCTGTTTTAGCCTCTGCAGATGTGTGAGCGACTTCAGAGACTTCCTTAAACTTCCGCCTCCCTCTGAAGTTGCCCAGACAGACCATCTGCCCAAGGCTGACCCAGTGTGCCCAAGGAGTCTGACGTTTTCTGCTTAGATGAGGGAAAACCCCGTTATCTAATGCCTGAGGGTCAGGGCTTGAAGGCTCAGTGATAGCTGGCGCCAGTCTCCTCCTCTTAGCCCAGCCTGGAGGTCAGACACTTTGGCATGGGATCAACAGCTACCCAGCCTGAAGAGTCATGCCTCTCAGACCAAGGGGCAAACTTTACAAGGACCAAAACCTTCCCCAGAGCTCTGTCGTGGGAGGTGGCCACTTGAGTGTTGCCAATACCAATGGGACTGTTGCCGATTTATAACAGCTAAAGTTTCTAATTCAAATTCAGCAGAGGCATTCCCTCTTCCCACCCCCTGCCCTCCCCCAATTATGCCTGGTGTTTGCCACAGTGCAGCCTCTTGGAGACTTGAGAGTTGTCACTGTACACCACGGCAGAGAAAACCCACCTCATCACAAACCCACCCAGTAGGCACAAGCCACAGACTTGGCTGGGTGCACTGGTTTTCAATTATTTTTAAGCTGTTTATCCCCTTCTTCAAATGAAATCTTATGTGGAGGCCCAATTTATAGCCAACAGTAACAAATAGCCCCAATGTGTGACAGGAACAGAAATTAACCCATGTGTGAATATCTCCAGCTTCCTCCCAGCCCATGCTTCTTGCTTTCCAGACAGGCCTCAAGGGTTCTTCTTTGTGTTTGCGATCACTATAGCCAGCGAGAGAAAGAGAAGTGAAAGAAGCCTGACACCTGGTTGCTCTTCTTCCCTGTAACTCCTTCTCTCCCTCCCCCGAGACCCCCAAAACTCCAAGGATGCAATTTGAAAGTTACTAGTTGGTGGTGATGGTTTCAAATCCCAGCCCAGCACTCACTAGCCGGATCACCAGGAACAAGTCATTTTGCCTCCCTGAGCCTCTATTGGCCATCTGTTCAAAATGAGAAAAAGAATCATGTTACCCTTTCTCGCTGCACTGCCACCAGGACAGAATGGATCTGCCAGTGTGAGAACAAAGTCTGAGGGGCTGTCCTGGGAACTGGGAAATCACCCTGTTGAGTTTTGCGTCCCTCGGACCCTTTAAGGTGGCAGGTGGCAGAGGCAGACACTCCACTAACTGTTCAGGATGCCAAGCATGGGAAATCCAAACTGCTTATGTTTTGCTTGGAGAAAATTTTTAAAAAAGGAATAGCACTTTCCTTTCCCACTCCATGGAGCAGGACCTGCTCTGCACTCTGTTCTGAACATTTCGTTCTCTGAGTTTTGAAGCTATTCCTGTTCTGGTTTTGTTTGTGATTCCTATTTCTGCAGAGGAGAAATTTCAGCTACTGGGGCCGTAGCTTGGAGGCCCCCGAGGGACTTTTCTGGGGTTCAGAGCAGGATGGTTTTAGGTGCTGCCTAAACATCGCTCTACCCTGGATATTCTTCCATGATCCCAGTCTTCCGCGGGAGGCAGCAGGGATGAGACTGAGGTCCCTCACTATGCAAAGAGGTAGGAATTGATGAGTTTCTCTGCGCAGGTCCTAGGGACATTTGTGTGGGGTCTGGCTCAGTTCTCATCCCACTTACAGTGAAGAGACCTATGTGTGGGGTGGAGGGGGCTTCAGGATTGGTCTGCCTAGAAACCGGAAGTTGGAGGGACACCAGCAGGGCCAAATGGAAGCCACTCGCTTTTGGCAATTTGGAACGGAAGCCCCTACAGGGAACCAGTGACTGCCAAGAGTCTCCTGGTGCCATGTTCTGTTCTGGGAGCCTTCTAAATGGCAGCTCGTTACATCCTCAAGTGACTCTGTAAGGCAAGCAGAATTGTCCCCTTCTGAGGATGGGGAAACAGAGGCTTAGAGAAGTTAATGACTTACCTAAGACTCCACAGCTAATAAATGTGGTGTAGCCAGGATGGACAGAAGCCGAGAAGAGACTATCGCTCAGTGAGATGGGGGAGACATTGGGAAGGGGGGCTTCCCAGGAGCCAGACCAGTTCTTGGAATTCATGTGCCCACAGGTCAAGGTGATCTGAAGCAGTTGGCTGCATTGATTAGTAGATTAGTAGGGGGCATCATCCATGCTGACAATGATGGGTTTTTGAGGATTACTGAGTACATGTCGGTGGGTAAGAGGAACTCTGCTGAGGAATCTGAGGAGGCTGTTTGAGCCCAGCTGGGAGAAATGAGGGGAGGAGGTGGGCCCAGGATATTTTAGCAACGCTGCAGCCTTTGGAATCACTGACCACACAATGTTATTGCTTGTGTCGCATGGCTGCTCTACTGAATGGGAGGGTTCACGTTGGTTCTTGCAAGTCTGACCTTGGTCAGGGATACGGTCCTCTCTTCCATGCTACTACCACCATCACTCTAGATGTCCAGAGCCCCTCCTTCTGGTTGGGTGAAGAGTTTAAAAGCATCCTGGACTGTTGGACTCTGAATTGCCCGTTCAGGGGTGGGTTAGAGGAGGGCTGAGCAGTTTCCAGGCACCAATGGGCGACACCTCAGACTGGATGTTTGGCCAGGGACCTGAGGACCCCATCCCCAGGTGGTCCATGTGGACAATAATGGGAAGGGAACCTCAGTACTCATGTAGCTTCCTTGATGCTGTGACAGGCTTCCCAGTTCCAGCTGGGTTTCATGGTGCTGCCTAATCTCCCTGACCCTCCCCTTTTTCCTCCTGTTTATTCTCATCTGCAGTAAGAACCTCACTCTGCAAGTCTGCACCCCAAAGCAGTTAAGAGCCTGAACACTGGAGCTAGCTGTTGGTTCGAGTCCCACCTCTGATACAGGCTGTTTGACTTTAGGCAAGTGACTTCATCTCTCTGCCTCAGTTTCTTCCTCTGTAAAGTGGAGATCATAATAGGATCTACCACGTAGACTTAGCTATGAGGATTAGGCGCCAAAACATGTGCTTTTCTGGGACTTCATGCTCTCCTCCAGGTGATGAAAAGTCACAGATGTTACCCTCAGTGAATTCTCAGGGTGGGAGTGATAAGGTGAACTGGGCAGAGGGGGGTCAGTGCAAAGCGAAGGCTCAGAATGGAAGTGAGTAAATGGTCAGGGAAGACAGCAGTACCATGGGAGAGTTTTAAATCTAAATTCCAGGTTGAAAAAATGCCAAATAGAGCAAAAACATGGTAGGTCTAGAGCATTGTGTCCAATCTTTTGGCTTCCCTGGGCTACATTGGAAGAAGAATTGTCTTGGGCCACACATAAAATATACTAACACTAACGATAGCTGATGCACTAAAAAAGAAAGAAATCACACACACAAAAAAATTGTGATAATGTTTTAAGAAAGTTTACACATTCGTGTTGGGCGGCATTCAAAGTTGTCCTGGGCCGCATGTGACCACGGGCCGTGGGTTGGACAAGCTTGGTCTAGAGCCTAACCCAGCATCAGGTTAGATGGTGGAAGATTGGACAGGAAGGAATGATGAGGAAGGCACTCCGGGAGGTGGGACCTGCTGAGGCAGAAGCATGGAGGCTGGAAAGCCTGGGGGAAGTCCAAGGAGGAGCACCTCTGTGGTTGATGTTGACAGTGGGTCCACCGAGGGGTGTTAGGTAGTGCCCAGCACAGATGCGGTTTTGTGGGCCAGGCACCACCTCAGCAGCTTACCGGGATCATTTCACGGACTCTTCATGCTAACTCCATGAGGCCTACCACGATCTGCATTTTGTAGATGCAAAATGGCCTCCAAGAGGCTAATTCCTTGCCCAAGATCCCTCAGTAAGTGGTGGCTACAGGCATCAAGTCGGTCTGTCAGTCTGTCTGTCCACAGGGCTGCTCACCTTCCCAGTGCTCCACACTGTCACCCAGGTAATGCAAGAAGAGTCATGGAGAATGAAGGGGAAGTTAATTTGGCCCAAGCCCCACGGACTTGGAGAACTCAAGAGGGGCATTTCAGCTTTAGCCTTCTTAGGGCAGGCCAGCCACAGAAAGGGGCCACACACATTTGAAGTGTCCACAGATATTAATCGGCGATCTGGAAATCCAGACTCTCAGCCGCAGGTTTTTATATCCATGGTTTTATGCCGGAGACTTTGTCAGGGGCTGCCTTCTATGTGGTTGTTCTGCTCAGCTCCCTATTCTCCTGCCTGCTAGGAGAAAAATTGTCCCTGGACCCACTTTCTCATCTGTACACTCACTGTCAGAACATCAGGTACCACACTGTTGATTCTGGTATCATCAAGGCTTGCCATGCTCCAAATGTCCATCTTCTCTTCCTTGTTGGGCCCATAATCTTTTAGAGCAGCAGTTCCCAATCCTGGACGCCAGTGAAAATTAACCTAGGAGCCTTAACAAATACTGATGCCCAGGGCTTCTAGTCTGCATGAAGGCCCAGGCATGAAGCATTTTATTTATTTTTTTGTTTATTCTTTTAAGACAGTGTCTCTCTCTGTCACCCAGACTGGAGTGCAGTAGCACAATCATGGCTCACTGCAGCTTCTGTCTCCCGGGCTCAGGGAATCCTCCCAATTCAGCCTCCTGAGTGACTGGGACCCCAGTCACACACCATCATGCCTGGCTAATTTTTTTTGTATTTCGTAGAGACAGTCTTGCCATGTTGCTCAGGCTGGTCTTGAACTCCTGAACTCAGGTGATCAGCCCACCTTGGCCTTCCAAAGTGCTGGGATTATAGGCATAAGCCACCTTGCCCCTCCAGGCATAAAAATTCCCCAATAAGAAGCACTGCTTTAAAGAAATCCCTTGGAATAGGCTCTGGACCCTCTAAGCACTGCTGGGGGTTTCCTTTCCACTCACATCAGCGTGATCCATCCTATTAAAGCCCACAAAACACAAATCAAATGATTCCTGCTGGCCAGAGAATGGGTCTTCGGAAAACGGAGCTGAGGCTTGGCGGCTCGCGTCCTGGGGGGAGATCTAACTGTGTCCCTGCCAGTTCAGCTTCTGTGGCTTCAGAGTCATCAGTACCAGCATTATTCCTGTGCCATCTCACCCACGATATCCAAAGCCCCACTGAGACTTTTATTGTCCACTTTATATTGTTGAACAGGAGCCTTTGATGCTTGTGGTCGTAATTTTAAAATATTAAATTACATTGAGCATTAAGGACAATGTTTTCTGTTAGAAGACAGGTTAATTGCCACTCTTCATCTTTAATTTTGAGATTTAAGCTGGTTTCCCATTTAGCTCTAATTGGTAGTGTTCCGGCAGCCCTCCCTGACCTCTGAAGCCTTTGATATGGTTTAGAAATCCTTTTATGGAAGCCCCTTTTTCTTTTGTCCTCCACATTTAATAGATTTGTATTTTCGCAGTCATTTTTCCTTCTGCGGAGATATTTCAAAATCACACCATGGGTCTGCAGGGAATAAATGCCTCCTTTCCAGCAAATATATATATATATATTTTAACAACGATTGGCAAAAGAGAATTAATTGCCCCCATTCACATGCACATCTTCCTTGCTGTGTTCCATTTTCATACGGAGATTTTTAATCCTTTCTTCTGTAGCCAGTGCGAATTTGTCTGTGAATACTCATGCTCTTAAAGTGACATTCTGAAATAGACCTTAAGAGAGTATCCACTCCAATCACTCCATTTTACTGATAATAATATCACCATAATCATGCTTTATGTGTCAGGGGAGAGCACTCATTGTGGGGAGAGAGACAGGGGGTGGTAATGAGCTCCTTGTCCCTGGAGGTGTTCGAGCATAATTTGGAAGCAGCTTGTCAGAAGTATTGTAGAAGCAAATATAACATAAGAACTAAGAGGTTTTCTGTCAGGAAGACCGGAATTTAAATCCCTGCCACTCCGTGGGCCTTAAGCAACTTAGGTGTCATCTTGAGCCTCTGTTTCTTAGTCTATAAAATGGAGGTAATAATAATACTTACCACATAAAGCTATGGTGGAACTGGGTGAAATGATACCTGGCTCTTCGTAAGTGCTCAATAAATGCAGGTTACTGTTATTAAATGTTATAGACGGCATCCAGGCTTCAGTGGTCAAGGAGGGGTGGGAAGAGGGAAGACATCAACAAAGCGCTTTTAGAATTATCTTCAATCCTCAGACCTCAACAGCCTGTTAGAGTTTACACAGCGCTTTTTGTTTTTGTTTGTTTGTTTGTTTGTTTGTTTGTTTGTTTTTGAGACGGAGTCTCGCTCTGTCGCCCAGGTTGGAGTGCAGTGGCACGATCTCGGCTCACTGCAAGCTGCACCTCCTGGGTTCAAGCCATTCTCCTGCCTCAGCCTCTCAAGTAGCTGGGACTACAGGTGCCTGCCACCACGCCCGGCTAATTTTTTGTGTTTTTAGTAGAGACAGGGTTTTACCGTGTTAGCCAGGATGGTCTCGATCTCCTGACCTTGTGATCTGCCTGCCTTGGCCTCCCAAAGTGCAGGGATTACAGGTGTGAGCCACCATGCCTGGACTGTTTGTTTGTTTTTTAGACGAAGTCTCGCTCTGTCGCCCAGGCTGGAGTGCAGTGACGCAATATCTGGAGTGCAACCTCCGCCTCCTGGGTTCAAGCTATTCTCCAGCCTCAGCCTCACAAGTACAGGTACTTGCCACCATACCTGGCTAATTTTTGTATTTTTAGTAGAGATGGGTTTTCGCCATGTTGGCCAGGATGGTCTTGAACTCCTGACCTCAAGTGATCCGCCTGTCTCAGCCTCCCAAAGTGCTAGGATTACAGGCGTGAGCCACTGCACCTGGCCAGAGTTTACAAAGTGCTCTCATGCCTGTAATTTCAACTTATCTTCACAATTGTCCTTTACCCAGACTAAGTGTGGAGACATGGAGGCTCAGAGAGGTGAAGTGCCTTGCCCAAAGTCACACAGCATACAGATTCAGACATACCCTTCCTTTCTGCTACTTTCACAAAACACTGCCACCTATCTGTTCTGTGTCCTTCTGCTTTATCATGAGGATATTTCTCAAGATCCCAGAATCTGCCTTTGCAGAGTGGGTCCTCCCAGACTCTCATTCCAAGGGAGATGTGTGCCAATTGAAATGCAGGACTTGGAGCTGTTTCTTTTATTCCCAAGTATGTAGGGCAATCAAGCAGTCCAATAATAATAATATATAATGTTGGATACTCATAATGTACTTGCTTCATGTGGCAACGTTAGAATTTTAATTTGATACAAGGACCATTATTACTCTATATTCATTAAATCCCATGTTAACCTCTTTTAAAAACCCTTTTTCTGACAATCATAGAAGACAATTTTACATGAGGAAAGTCATTTAGGGAAGAAGATCTGCTCAATAGGTTTTTCCGAGCCTGATGATGGGCTGGGCTGACCACCTCACCCGTACCCCTCACTTCCCACATTTTCTCTCCTGCAGTTCTAGTGTCCCCTGGCAGGGTTTAACAATATCAAGTACAAGTGGGCATTCTCATGGGGGGCTTCTGGACGCATTTGTAGGAGGGGCTTCCCACCAGCTCTGATCGTAGCTCAGCCAGCTCCCAAGTGAGCCCCTTGGCAGAAAGAGGCCCTGTGTGCCTCACATGCACCAATGTAATGATACCAGGAAATTTTAAAGGCTCATAATTATAAAAAATTCAACAATTAGAGGAAAGACAGAATAGTTCAGAGTGGAAGGAGAGGGAGGGGAGGTGAGGGATGAGGTGGGAGAGGGGTGGGAGAAGTGGGGTAGATCCTGCCTGACCTTATAGAATTATACACTCTGGATGGAGCTGGAGGCCATTATTCTTAGCAACTAATGCAGGAACAGAAAACCAAACACTGCATGTTCTCACTCATAAGTGGGAGCTAAATGATGAGGACATATAGACACACAAAGGGGAACAACAGATATCGGAGATGACTGGAGGGTCGGGGGCTGGGAGGAGGGAGGCGATCAGGGAAAATGACTAATGGGTACTAGGCCTAATACCTGGGTGATGAAATAGTCTGTAGAACAAACCCCTGAGACACAAGTTTAACTATGTAACAATCCTGCACATGTACCCCTGAACTTAAGATAAAAGTTAAAAAAAAAAAAAGAATTCTATATCTAAGAGTTGATCAGAGGCCAGGGAAAGAGCTTGAACATGAATCCAACTCAGTTCCCTGCAGGGGCCAGACCCTGTCTAAAGACACTGAAATCCACGAGTCCCCCTCCCCTCCCTGCTTACACACCTTTTAACTCTTCACCCCAAAGGAGACAAATCTACAGGTGTAATCTGGTGCTAAACTCTGGCTCAACCAAGCGTTCCAACTGTCTTCCTGTGATGCCTCAGAGCTCCTTAGGGTGAGGAGTGAGGGGTGAGGGGTCCCCGCCGTATCCATAAACTGGGCAGTCCTACTTTTGTTTTTCAGATTGACTCCACACACACGTTGATGTGAAGAAGGAATGCCAAGCCCCACGCACACTGACCCTGTTCAGTCCCCTTGTTTTGCAGATCAGGAAACCAAAGTCCAGAGAAGAACAGGGTCTTGTCCCAGGCATGTGGCTGAGTTGGAACCAGAATCCAATCCTAACTCGGCTGCAGCACACTGTGTCAATTGCATTAGCTCACGGAGCTAAGGGTGGTAACACCACCACCATCACATCCTTCACTGCTCTCAGAGGATAACCCCAGTTTATTGTGGCCTTACAGAGTACCAGAAACTTGTTAAAACAGCGTGCTTTAATCTCGTTTAATCCAAACAGCAATTCTACAAGGCAGCTGTTACTGTCCCCATTTCATAGATGAGGTCACTGTGCTCAGACAGATCATCAGCCAGGGAGTGACAGAGCGGGGCTTGAACCCAGGCCACCGCCAGGCTCAGCGGCCTTTACCCTTCACCACTGTGCTTTGAGGTTTCAGTCAAAGGGATATAAAAAGTCTTAGAAACATCTTAAGTGCTAAAAAAATGCAAGACCCTGTGCTAATGCCATTATAAAATGTAGATGAATTATTTGGTTTGGGGCCTTTGTTTTTTCTCTTTCATGCAGTAAAATGCCATCAGAAAAGAGAAGCTCTTTGGACTAGCAATATATGTATGAGGCACTCATGGGTTAGAAACACATTCACTCAGAAACATTTATTTGGAACCGTTTCTGGGCTCAGCACTGAGTTAGGTTCTAGGGATTCGGAGATAAACAAAACCAGTCCCAGCCCTCAAGGCACTCAGGGAGGCAAAGACATACAGCAGCAATCACATTCCAGTGAAGAAAGCGTCAGGTGAAAGAATGGTCTGGCAGCCAATAAGGGCGCTAAGGGGACCTGACCCCATGTGCTGGCCCAGAGCACAGGCCCTGCTGTAGACTGCTTTGGGTTCAAACTCTTACTCTTCACTTACTAGCTGTGTGTCCTTGGGCAGTTTTCTTGACCTCTCTGTGCCTGAGTTTCCACTTCTGTAAAATGAAAATTATAACAGATGAGCAGAGATTCCTACCTCAAAGGGTTGCTGTAAATATTTCATGAGCCATGG
Source organism: Theropithecus gelada (assembly GCF_003255815.1). Taxonomy (NCBI): domain Eukaryota; kingdom Metazoa; phylum Chordata; class Mammalia; order Primates; family Cercopithecidae; genus Theropithecus; species Theropithecus gelada. Next base: position 20,205,237 of record NC_037682.1, on the reverse strand, counting down.
ACCCTTTGAAAGTCTGTTGTTGATGCTTATAGACTGTATTCCCAGTATTCCCTTCTGGGAATACTATTTTTCAGTGCAGACCATAAAAACACATAGGACTTCAAAACACATATAACTAATTATATTAAAAATAGTATCAAAATATTAAAAACATAAATTTACAATTTAGCAATGCATGTGCTTCTTTATTAAGACCTTAAATAATAAGATCCCGCCGCAGGTCTAATCGACTCCGTAATTTAGAAGTGGCAATGGACATAAATGATATTTCCAGGCATCTGCAACTGCATAATGTTGGGAATTTATCTGTCATTTCTACAGGTGACATGCAACTAAAAGAAATGCTCAATTTCAGTTAAGATTGGTGAGCACAGAGATGTCATTTTTCCCTTCCAAGTTCTTCACCCCCCTGAATTCTACCAGAGGACCTGCTGGAGGCCTGGGAACCCAGATGATTAAGTCCCAGGGCAAATGGGAGGAGGAACATGATGCTGACAGGCCAAGCAGGAGGTGTGGTCTGGGGCTGGAGGAAAAGCCCTCCCCTCAAGGGGCTTCGGGGAGAGGTTGTGAGGTCTGAGTTAGCACACTACACAGGTGTCCTGGAATGAATTATACTGGTCGAGAATAACTAACATTCAGGACCAACCATGGGCAGTTTCTGATATTCATGCACTGCACCTGTCCTTGACTTGTAACAACCAGCATGATGGTTAAGGGTGGGCTCTGCCTAGATTTCAATCTCAACTCTACCACCCACTCTGTATCACCTTGAAAGGGTCTCTACCTTCACTGTATCTCAGTTTCCTCATCTACGAGATAGAAAGTGTGGTCCTGATCTCACAAATGTGCGAAACAATTCCAGGAAATGCCTCAGCAAGATATGATCCACGTGGTAAATGCTCTATGGCATTAGATATCTTTGTTTGTGAAAACATAGGTTAGCCTTATAAATACCACTAGATTAGTAAACAAGAATAAGCCACTTCTCACTTTGGGAGGCCGGGGCAGGCAGATCACTTGAGCCCAGGAGTTCAAGACCAGCCTGGGCAATATGGTAAGACCCTCATCTCTAAAATAAATAAATAAATAAAAATAAAAAAATAAATAAAAAAGCCAGGTGTGCTGTCTTGCACCTATAGCCACAGTTACTTGGGAGGCTGTGGTAGGAGGATGGCTTGAGCAGAGGAGGTTGAGGCTGCAGTGAGCCATGATCACTCCAGCCTGGGTGACACAGCAAGACCCTGTCTCAAAAAGAGGAATACGCCCCTTTAGATAGTGTAGGCTCCTGGTTCAGAGCACAGGCTGTGGAGTGAGAAAATATGAGTTTAAATCCCAGCTCTGCCACCAAGCAGATGAGTAACTTCATGTATGTTCCTCCCCTCTCTGGGCCTCACTTTCATCCTCTGTAAAAAGAGAAAATAATACTGTCAATTGCATAGTGTGGTTGTGAAGATTAAATGAATTAATGTAATGCTTAGGACAATTTCTAGCACATGTTAAATGCTCGCCTGCTAGCTCCTATATTATTAGGACTGATACTCATTGCCTAGTGAGTGAACCTAGCAGCTTCCCAGTACTCATACTTTATTTCCTAAACTCTAATCATCTTCACATAGGGTCTAGGGAGGCACTTCATTATTTATTTATTGAATAGCTTATCTCCCAGAGCAATAGTCATAGATCTGAGATGCTGAGATTTTTTTTTTGGAGAAGTAGAAGGACCGGGTATACCGCACCCACTATATGCCACGTATGTGATTTATTTAATTCTTGCAGCAGTCTTTCCACAGAGTTACTATTTTCCTCATTTTACTGATGAAGAAATGAAGGATCAAAGGCAAGGCATTTAGCCCAGGTTTACAAAGCCAATGAACAACAGAGCTAGGATTTGAACCCAAGCTTGTCCTACACCCAGAAACCTCAGTTGCAGACTATTTCCTGCTGAGCCAGAAGGGTGCTGAGTTGAGCTTCCTGCTTGATGACTTAAATCTTCATTTTGAATTCATAATCACACTGTTAGAAGAGAGTGCCTCCACTTTCTCTCAGACTGTGCAGCCTTCATAAGTTAGGGATGGCAGACGGGGTCATAGCAAATGCTGGGCATTGTACCCCAGAGCAGCCAGCGTGGCACTGGCCACATTGTGGGACAGAAGTCAGATCCCTATTTTTCTTCCAGCCCTTTGCTGAGCAAGCAGGGGTGAGAAGGAAAGGTCCTAAAATAGTAAAAGATGCCAATTGGGAGCGCAAGCATTAGTTCACTTATTTATTCACCAAAACACGTATGGAGCCCCCACTGTGCACTGGGCACGAAGATAAAAGGATGAATAGCACCTGACTCCCTGACACAAGAACTCTCACCTCTGGAGACACGAATATACACCATAAGTGTGTGTCACTGTGACCTGGCACATAATTGAGGTGTTGCAAAGGGCTACGGGAGCTAAAAGGAGGGGATGATTAGTTCTCCTTGGGGATGAGGGTTGGGGGTGTCCAGGGAAGACTTTGTCAAAGGATGTGTCATAAGAAAACAAGTAGGTGTTCACCAGAGAGAGGAGTGGAAGCCATCAAGGATGGAGGGGGACCAGGATCAAGACTTAGCATCTACCTTCCAGTAGCAGGTACGTTCTGTGCCAGGCACTTCACCTGCTGTATCTCATTTCATCTTCACAGCAGTCCTATTGGACAGGCTTCAGTGTCTTCATTAACGGTGGAGGAAATGAGATGCAGAGAGGCTAAGAGACTTGCCCCAAGGTCGCACAGCTGGGCATGGTGGGGCTAGATTGCCACCCAGGGCTGGCTGAGTGCACAGCTTGTGTTCCTGTTCACATTGAACCCTGCCAAAGGAGGTGCACCAGCAAAGACAGAGGAAGAAGAGGGTGCGGGGTGTTCAGAGAGAGAAGGTGGAGTAAAGAAGTGCCCCCTAAGGTGAAAAGCTATTGGGGCCAGAGGACAAAGGTTCTGAAGGCCACACCCCAGAAAATGTTCTGTGTTGCTCTGGTAGATTATTATTACAATGGCCCCCAATGAATCACCAATCCCTATATCAACATCCTTTGCAGTATGGATTGCCACTTCTTCCTACAAAAGGTAGAGTTTATTTCCCCACCCCTTCAGTCAAGTTGATGTGACTGCTTTGTGAATGTAGCGGGATGGACCTTGTGAGCATTCTAGAGCCCAGGCCTTGAGAGGTGTGAGGCTTCCAATCTCAATCTCCTGCTGCCCTGAGACCCCATGCAAGGAAAGCTGAGCCAGCTTCTTTGAGGATGAGAGTCCACGTGGAGAGAGAGATGCTGCACCCCCACCCTAGCCATATAACCATCTCAGCTGAAGCACCATGAAGCACCAGGCAGGCACATGAGCTGCCTTGGATCTTCCAGTCCTGGTCCAACTACCAGCTGAATCCAGCCTCACAAGAATGACTGCAGATAACCCTTTGTGGAGCAGAGACAAGCAACCCACTGCACCCAGCCCAGATTACAGAATTGGAAGTAAATTGTTGTCACTGTTTTAAGTCACTAAGTTTTGGGATGGTTTTTCATGCAGCAGTCGTTACTGAAATGGTTGCCATTTGGAGGTATTCTATAGACTGAATTTAGTTCAAATGACCTAAACTCCTCCCAGCTGAGTTATTCTGGAAACCCCCTCCCTGTTGAGGGCAGGCATGTAAAGGCTGGACCAGAATCCTGGGACCCATTGCATAGCAATCACGGGGACAGCTGGGTTCTCCTTTGGAAGCTGGAACCAAACAGCCTCCCCTCCTTGGTTGATCCATTTGTTTTACTGCCATTTTTCTTTCCTTTATCCTTTCATCACTGATGGTGGAGGCAGCTGCCAAAATAAACTGGGGCAGCCCTCACAGCCAGAAAACACCAACTGCCTGAATGTCTTTGCTTCTATTTGCTTCTCTCTGTGCAACATACTTTCATTTTTATTCATGTAGAATCTTCCCAGTAAGGACCCAGGAACACTAGGAAGTAGAGTCTGTCTCAAAGACACCAACTGAGCCCTTAATACGTACCAGGCCCTTTATGTATATGTCTTATTCCATTTTGTGCTGCTACGACTGAATGCTACTGACTGGGTGAGTTATAAACAATAGAAGTTTATTTGGCTCATGGTTCTGGAGGCTGGGAAGTCCCAGGTTGAGCCTATCTCTGGTGAGGACCTTCTTGCTGCATCATAACATGGCAGAAGGCACCACATGGTGAGGGAAAGCAATAGATCGAACTTGAAGCTCAAGCCCTTTAATAAATGGCATTAATCCATTCATGAGGGTGGAGCCTTCTTGTCCTAAACACCACCCATTAGGTGCCACCTCCCAACACTCTGGCATTGGGGAGTAAGTTTCCAACACATAAACTTTAGAGGACACATTCAAACCATAGCAGTATATTATCATGATTAGACATTATTTATGCATTCCTACTATGCACTTGAAGTGTTTGCATACCTTACCTTTAATTCTACTATACGATTGGTGCTATTACCCCATTTCAGACAGGGGAATTCTGAGGCTCGAAGGGGTTAAGTGATATGTTAGTAGGTGGCAAAGCTGGACTTTGGGCACAGACCATCCAGCTCCAGAGCTGGAGCTGTTTCCATGCTGCGTAATGTTTCCTAAGAAAAGAAAAATCTGGCAACCAAGAGTCCAGGTGATGAGAACATATTGCCTAGGATACATTGAGCATGACTAAGCTCACAGGAGCAGGAGATGGGCATGCAAGAAGTTGTCTGTGTGTTGCAAAAGATGACTCTCTTTTTACTGAATTGACAGTCAAAGTGCCCTAAATTTTACCCTGTGATGTCCTGCTGCAACAGATAATTTAATGGAGTCTGGGTCTCCACTCTTCTCACCAAAAACTGCTACTCTCACATAAGCTCTTTGCACACTCTGTCCTTGGCAACTGCCTGCAGCAGAAAGGACCTGGAAGGAGTGTGCCAGAGGGGCATTCCACACCTGGGCAGGCCTGAGCAGAAACCCCACTTCCCAGATCTGAGCATTCTTTGAAGAGCTGTGGCTGCAGGGATCACCCCTCACTGCAAGGCACTGGGGTCCAGGCTCTCTACCTGGGCATGTCACTACTTGAGGCTGAATCACCCGACAGAGAGACCAAGTTCAGGCTTTGCACACCAGTAAAGGAGGAACACACCCACAAGATGCTGTTTATATTTCCAAAAAGAAAAAAAAAATGGATGAAAATAGACCTCAAGAAGGAAAACCAGAACTTTGTTTGACTTTCTTATACCTACTTTACAGACAATTTCATATCATTGTTATTTTGGATTATTACAAGGAAGGAGGCATCTTAATCATCTCAGTGAAGGCCCTTTAAAGGCAACAATTTGTCCCCTCAAAATGCCACTCTCTGGACCACAGAACCTCCATCCACAAAAAACAAAATAATGATGCTCATTTGTGTTCTCAAACCAGGCTGGGAACTGAGGTCCCAGTTTAGGGACTGCTATCCTGGTGACTCTGAGGGAGAAGATGGGGCCCAGGAATCTGCATCCTAACACATATCCCCTGGTGATTTTTCTCCCAAGGGCAAGTCTAGAAAACTTAAGTTTGAGGACTGCTATAGGCAGTTCTGGTTTGCTCAGGCCTGAGTGGTTTCCTAGGACTTGGGACTTTCAGTGCTAAAACCAGGGAAGTTCTAAGCAAACTGGGATGAGGTGGTAATCTTAACTGAACTGGATGCTCATTCAGAGCCTCCTGGCATGAACTTGCATGACTCTGCAACAACAAGCATAGAAGAGAAATCTTTCCTCCTTAAAGCAGCTGAAAATGGAGTATCTTGTTTCTAAGGATGCTAAAATGAGATTAAAAGGTATCCTAATTCAAGGTGGTGTGAGGCCTCTTGGCTCATGCCCTGGCTAAAGGCCACGGAATTAAACCCTCAGAGTCTGATTTTTTTTTTTTTTTTTTTTTTTAAGACAGTCTTGCTCTGTCACCCAGGCTGGAATGCAGTGGCACAATCTTGGCTCACTGCAACCTTCACCTCCTGGGTTCCAGTGATTCTCCTGCCTTAGCCTCCTGAGTAGCCGGGATTACAGGTGTGCACCACCACGCCCAGTTAATTTTTGTATTTTTAGTAGAGACGGGGTTTCACCATGTGACCAGGATGGTCTCGAACTCCTGACCCCAGGTGATCTGTCCATCTCAGCCTCCCAAAGTGCTGGGATTACAGGCGTGAGCCACTGTGCCTGGCTGAGTCTGGAATCATTAATTCCAACATGCTGCTTCCATTCAGACTCTCACAATCCTCCAGCATTGTCTCCTGAGAAGCTCTGATTCTGGGTTTTCACTATCTTCATGAGCAAAGGCACAGGGACAGGAAACAAAATTTGGGGACCCGTTTCATCTCTCTTTGGTTTTTTTTTTTTTTTTCCAGAAAACGTGAGAGTACATTATCTCATTTTGTTCTCACAACAAACCTGCTAGTAGAATTTATTTTTATTTTATAAATAACAAATCTAAAACCCAAATCTCTCCAGCAGGTAGTCACAAAATAGGTTGGGATCCACAGCTTCTCTTTGTAACACACCAGACTTCCCAGTTGCCAAGCCCCAGGAAGGGGCAATGGTTATAAGGATGCATGTGGAATAAGGGGGAGGTTTTACAATCCAAGAACAGGAATGAGAAAATGATAAGGCCTCAAAGCATAGCTTGTTGCTGCTGTTATTAGATTTCTCTAAGTTAGCAATGACCAATAGAAATATAATGCACACAATAGTGTATAATTTGACATTTTCTGGACACACTTAAAAAGTAAAAACAAACATGTAAAACTAATTTGATAAAACTTTATTTAACTCAATATAACCAAAAGATTATTATTTTAGCATATAATCAATATAAAATGTATTAATGTGATATTTTATGTTCTTTTGTTTTGGTACAGAGTCTTTGGCCGGATCTCAGCTCACTGCAAGCTCCGCCTTCCGGGTTCACGCCATTCTCCCGCCTCAGCCTCCCGAGTAGCTGGGACCACAGGCGCCCGCCACTTCGCCCGGCTAATTTTTTGTATTTTTTAGTAGAGACGGGGTTTCACCGTGTTAGCCAGCATGGTCTCGATCTCCTGACCTCGTGATCCGCCCATCTCGGCCTCCCTATATCTTACTCTTACAGCACAGCATTTCAAGTGCTCAGTAGCCACATGTGGCCAGTAATTACTGTAATGGATGGCATACCTCTAAGTCTTCGGTTCTTTCTGCTAGAACTGTTCAATTCTGAAAAGGTATATTAAAATCTTCAACTTAAAATTGTATTTTGTGACAATTTTCCTTCCACCTCTAATACTTTTTGCCCTTTGTATTTAGTTGCTATGTTGTTTGGTACATACATGTTTATGACTATATCCTCTTTGTAAAATATGTCCTATATCATTATATGATGTACCTTTTTCCTGTGGAGTGCTTCTAGTCCTTAATTCCACTTTGTATACTATTCACATCAATCTACCCTCCTGCTTGCTTGCTTAAATTTTTGTTTCTGTTTTTGCATTTGAGTGATATCAGGTACTTTCCTTCTGAGGCTCCTCCATTCACATGACCCAGCTATTCTAACTCTCTGCTTCTATTTAAGGGTTGATTTGTGCCTCCTTTCATCTCCCACTCTATTTTTTTCTATCTGAAGGTATTTGCTTATTTATGGGTTCTGCTGTCTTACACCTTTGGTTCTCCCTGAACTTTCACAACTCAAGTCAACCTCTTGCTCCTTCTATGCATCATTTACATTATATATTAAGCTACCTGCATTTGGCTGGGGTAGATGTTAAAGATACTGAGTCACTGGCTGCTTTCCTTGGAGATTCTTTCCCCTATGGGACAGGGCTTAGCAATCCATATTTTAGCAACCTCTCCAAGTGATTCTTATGACCAGCAAATGGGTGCTATGTACACTCCCAAATCACTTTCCCTCCACAATATGGAAGAGTCTGTCGGGCATCCAGTTAGGCTGGCAGAGGATCTGAGTAACACCAAGGAACAAAGAAGGGTGATCCTGCTGTGTTAGATCGTTTCGATTAGTTCCACTGCTCAGTGACTTATAGCAGAAGGTGACAGATGTGTTTTTCCTAAATGAAACCCCTATAGTTACAAATGTTCTTTCACCCAGAGCCCACCTATCACTGCTTAAGAATTGGTTTGTTTTTAAAATTGACACATGGGTGTTTTTTTTTTTTTTTCCTCGTTTCTTTTTTTGGGTGGGAAGCAATAAGGCTCTGTTTGCTAAAGAAATGGAGGGCAATGTTACCAGTTCTCTTTAATTGAAATGATCTCATATACAAACAACAAAAAATTAAGCCACAAATGTGCCTTTGCAGAATTGAGGGGTAACGACCCCAGCTTAAGATAGAAGGCGATGATCCGTTTCATTGTCTAAAACCATAAGCATCTGTCATGTGCAGAAGGTTTACTGGGGGAGCTGCCAGAGTGGGAGAGGGGCTCTCTTTCTTCTCTTCTTTCTTCCTTCTGGTCCTCCTTCTTTTCTTCTGTCTCACTTTTCTTCTTTCCTCTCACTTGTCAGAGGGGAGAGGCCAAAGGTGGGTAAAATGGAGGAAGTCAGGCATGTCCCTGAGTATGGGCCTAGTGCACAAGCCTTTGGATCTTAACGAATCTGTAGGCTCTGGGCCCCAGATCAGTGCCTGCCCCCACCCCTGTGGGCACAGCCTATTTAGTAACTATTCTTTCAGGAGGGCTGAGTGTGTGTGGCCTGAAGTCACTTATACCATTCCTGAAGAGGAGGGCATTGCCACCCCTATATTTGGTGAGAATGCTTGAGGAGCTTGAGCTTGACACCATGATAGCAGAGGGAGACAATCTGGATGAGGGGATGGATGGGTGCCTTCACAAAGACTCACTCTTGTAGGCACACACTGTCCCATCAGCATCACCTGCCCTGCCTTCTCTAGATTGGGGCTTGGCAAACTTGCGTAAATGAAGTCTTACTGGGACACAGCCATACCCGTTTGTTGATCGTCCATGGCTGCTGTCATGCTAGCCATGGGTATCGGCATGTCAGGCATTTGGGTGCCGACATTTTAAGTTCATCTATTTTTGTGTGCTTTGGAAAGCAAAGAGCACTATAGTGGAATGTTTTTCTTTAGGCAGGATTTCTACCTCCAGAGTGTGGACATGAGCTTAGTTTAGTTGTTGCGCCAGAGACCATATGGCTTGCAAAGTCTAAAATACCTACTGTCTGGTCTTTTATTGAAAAATTTTGCTGACCTCTGGCTTAGACTAAACAGATTTAACCCCTGAGTTTTGGGAAAAGAGAAAGGGGCACCTGAACAAAAACAGCCTTTTGCCAGCCACAAAGAGGAGAGAAATGGCAGTCAACACCCAAGAATGCCAGAGGCAAAGGCCTTGCACGACCAGGTATCTGTCACATCCTAGGACAGTGGTTAACCTCTCTACACCTCAGCCCCTGCCCTGAGAGATGAAACTGACTCCCCTCCGTCACACAGCTGCTGTGAAGACCCCATGACGTGATGTGGGTGAACGTTCTCTGGAAGACTCAGCTCAACCCCCTTGCACTTGGTCAGCACCTGCTGAGGAGGAGTGTGGGCCAAGCTCAAGGAGGCAGACCCTGGGTCCAACACACATGAGTTCAAGCCTGGCTCCCTTACCTGTTAGCAGTGTGGCCTTAGCTAACTCCCTCGGTGCTCTGAGCCTTAGTCTCCTCATCAATAAAATGAGGATGACGATAGCCATTGGGTGTTACTGCAATGATAGATGTCACAAGGAAGGTTTCCAGGACAAAATGACACTCTCCTTCAACGGTAGCAGTTTCCTGCCTTACAGGACCTTATATAAGCAACAAACACCACACGAATGCAAACGCCAATTGGTTATTTTCTATCCTGATCCAGTGCCTCTGTGTAGGAGGGCCAGGCTTAAGACTCTGGTTCAGAAGGGGTATGAATTGAATCCAAGCTTTCCTCATTGTTAGCCCAGTCTCCTTTTACAACTCCTCATTGCAGCTAATTTGCTTTGTGACCTTTGGAAAATCAGTCAAGCTCTCTGGGCCTTAGTTTTCCTCTTTCTGGAATGGAAATCATACTCACAGTATATGTCAGCTTGGCTGGGCCACAGTGCCCAGATGTGTGGCCAAACATGTTTTTGTTTTTTGTTTTTTTTGAGATAGAGTCTCACTCTGTCACCCAGGCTGAGTGCAGTGGTGCAATCTTGGCTCATTATAACCTCTGCTTCCCAGATTTAAGCAATCTTCCCACCTCAGCCTCCTGAGTAGCTGGGAGTACAGGTGTGTGCACACCATGCCCAGCTAATTTTTTTTTTTTTTTTTTTTTTGTAGAGATGGGGTTTCATCACGTTGCCCAGGCTGGTTTTGAACTCCTGGATTCAAATGATCTGCCTGCCTTGGCCTCCCAAGGTGCTGGGATTACTGGTGTGAGCCAGCACGCCCAGCCAGTGTTTCTGTGAGAGTGTTTTTGAATGAGATGCACATATAAATAGGTTAACTATGAATAAAGCAGATTGCCTTCCATAATGTGAATGGCCTTATCCAATCAGTTGAAGGCCTTGATATAACCAAAGACTGGACTCACCTTAGCAGGAAGGAATTCTGCCAGTACATGACCTCCGGACTTGAACAATAGCACTGGCTCTTCCCTGGGTCTGCACTCTGCCAGCCCACCCTGCAGATTTCAGATGTGCCAGCTTCCATAATCTCATGAGGCAATTCTTTAAGTAAGTCTCTCTCTCTCTATATATATATGTATATGCTATTGGTACTATTTATTTGGAGAACCCTGATTAATGTACCCACCTTTCCCCCAGGGTCACAGAGAATCCAGAAAGATACTTAGCACCTCCATGCACTGATGGCTCCAGGTATCCCAGCAGAGCCATTACACTGGCCCCTGTGTCTCAGGGTCTGGAGGATGCAGAGGGTGTAAAGTCCTCTCCAGCTTCAGGCAAAGGGGTACTAGTAGTGGGGCAGGGCTTGGGCCTCTGGAGGCCTGGAGGAGCTGCCCGTGCTGCCAGCAGGAGAAAGGAGGGTCTACCATGAAGGTCTGGGCTGACCTGTCCCAACTCCTGATGTGTTCATCTGCTGCGGCTGCGTGACAAATTACCACAATCTGGGGGGTTTAAAACAACAGGGATGTATTCTCTCATAGTTCTGTGTGCTAGAAGTCCAAAATCCAGCTGTTGGGAGAGTCAGGTTCTTCCAGAGGCTCTGCAGGAGAATCTGTTCCATGCCCCTCTCCTGGCTTCTGGTGTATGCCAGCAAACCTTGGCTTGCAGGTGTGTCATGCCAATCTCTGCCTCCCTGATCACGTGGCTTCTCCATTGTGGATGTCTCTTTGCCGTTTCTTATGAGGACACCTCTCCTGTTGAGTTTAGGGTCCACCTTAAGCTGGCATGACCTCATCTTAACTCATTACATTTGCAGAGACTTTATTTCTAAATAAGATCACATCCTGAGGTTCTGAGTTGACATGAATTTGGGGGCATACTGTTCAATCCAATACACTTGTGTTGGGAGGTGGGGACAATGTAGTCCCAGGCCAAATGGAGAGCAATCCTTCACATTCTGTGGCTCCATGTATCCTGCTCCTTCCCAGGCTGGCCTGGGGACTGGCAGATGTTTGAAAATACAGCCCGAGATGCAGCAGGGTTGGAGGAGGCTGATAATTGGAGCTCATATATGTGCAACACTGCCGTTTTATGCTGTTTGAGATTTTTAAAAAGTTACATTAGTAATCCGGCTCTAATCAATAACATTTGCAAAAATGGTCGTTAAAAAAAAGAAAATGGTCAGGTGCAGCAGCACAGACCTATAATCCCAGTGCTTCGGGAGGCCAAGTTGGTAGGATCTCTTGATGCCACGAGTTCAAGACCAGTCTGGGCAAGATAGCAAGACCCTGCCTCTATGAATTTTTTTTTTAATTAGCCAGGTGTGGCAGTGCACACCTGTAGTTCTACTTGGGAGGCTGAGACAGGAGAATCATTTGAGCCCAGGAGTTCAAGGCTGCAGTGAGCTATGATCACAGCACTGCACTCCAGCCTGGGCAACAGACTGAGACCCCGTCTCTTTAAAAAGTTAAAAAAAGGCAACGGGGACCGGGCGCGGTGGCTCAAGCCTGTAATCCCAGCACTTTGGGAGGCCGAGACGGGCGGATCACGAGGTCAGGAGATCGAGACCATCCTGGCTAGCACGGTGAAACCCCGTCTCTACTAAAAAATACAAAAAAAAAACTAGCCGGGCGAGGTGGCGGGCGCCTGTAGTCCCAGCTACTCGGGAGGCTGAGACAGGAGAATGGCGTAAACCTGGGAGGCGGAGCTTGCAGTGAGCTGAGATCTGGCCACTGCACTCCAGCCTGGGTGACAGAGCAAGACTCCGTCTCAAAAAAACAAAACAAAACAAAACAAAACACAAAAAAAGGCAACGGGGAAGCTGTGGCAGCCATACCACCCAGCCCACATGTTGACAGCAGAAATGCCCAACTTGGAGTGGGTGTGAGCATCAAAGCCTTGGGGCAAGCCCACCCATCCATCTGCCCGCTGGTCATGGGCTTTGAACCAAGAGTGACTGGGACAAATGGGTGTTTCCATTGGAGCATGGAGAGTGGCAGGGTGGGACTAGAATGTGAGAAATCTTTTCACTCCAGGAGATAAGACGCTACCATGGTGGCGAGGGGCCCTTAAGAGCCCACCTCCCCCATCCCGCTCGGCCCAGATCCTCAGGGGTCCTTTTGCCCTGTTCATGCAGAGGGAGGGACACTGGGAGGGGGTGTTGGCCTGCAGTGTGCTTTACCTTCTGATAGCCAGCGCCTGTGACACTTTTTCAGAGGGCTGCCTTTGGGCTTCTGGAGCTGCTTTGCTGCCAGGGCAGACAGCAGGAAGTGCCTGGGCATTTCCATCCTCTGTCCCCGCCCTGGGCTGCACTAATGGATCCAGGCTGTGAAAGTCCAGCGTCCTGCCCTCAGGTGGGGACACACTCTGAGGTGTAAGTTAGCACTTCAGAGCTCTCCGGGCTGAAGCTACCCTCCGAGGAACATGGCCTGAGATCACACCCTTGCTTGGTTTCTTCGACTTCCTTTCCTGTTTCACCAACTCCCTCACTGGCTTCTCCCAGAAGCACTTTCTTAAGGAATCACTTGCACGGGAATGCTCATGTCGGTCGGCTTCTAGGGCACCTGGCCTGAGACACCCCCTTTCCACAGAAATATCATTTGTATCCACCCAATACCAGGCAGCCTTTTGTGTCAGTGATGCTGGAAGTCACCTCTGGTGTGTGATTCGAAAGACCCAGGAGCCCGTAAGCTCTTCCTGGTTGCCACTGCTATGCCTAAAATCCCACCTTTGAGATTCATTCCCTTGGAATGTGTCTCTCACTTCCCTTAAAATGCAGGTGCTCCTGGGGGACCAGGTTTATCACTGGTATTAATATGGCTCCTTGGAGTGCAGTTTCCCAGTAAATCAGAAGCATTTTGCAGCTGCTGCTGCTATTGCTGCACCAGTCGGCTGGGTCCATTCCACTGGAGTGACCCTGAGCAAAATCACAAAGGCAGAAAACTGAGCCTTCAGCATCCCCTGCCTCACCCTGCAGTGCCCTTCTCCCCTCCTGGCTCCTTCCCTGAGCCATCCTGTGTATCCTGTCCTCTGCTGGATGAAGGCTAATCCACTCAAGGTTTAAAATAATGGTGATGATGATAATGAATATGATGATAAGGTGCTATTATTTTTAGGATATTATTGTTCCTGAGGATGCTGCTTTTTAAATGGGATTTAAGGAACATTGCAAATGACCATGGGACCCAAGGGGAAGTTTCAATGGTAAAATTCAGGCACTGTGCTCCCCAGACAAGAGCTGTAGTTTGGAATCCTGCCTGGTCCCCCTCAAATTACAGTCAGGGCACACAGAGCTGCACTCTATGGCACCTTTGTGCAAATTAAGAAAAGATAGCCCCTCTGGGTTGATGAATTAGAAAACTGCACCTTCTTGGGGCAGATGCAGCTCCAAGGGTTCACAGCATCAGGACGGATTGCAGGCTGGATTTCAGCCCCACTTCCTTACCTGCCAGGTACCTGTGAGCAGTGCATAAACCGCTCCACCATACAAGGCAGCCCTGAGGACCCCAACTGGTAATAGTAATGGTCAACATTTAGTTTACTCTGTGCCGGCATTGTACTAAACACCTGACATCAATCCCATGAAGCAGCTACAATTTGCATCAGCCCCATTTTACAGATGAGGAAACTGAGGCTCAAAGCAGTAAAGTAAATCCCCTAAAGACACACAGCAAACAAGTGAAAGGTTTGGGGCTTGAACTCTCGTAACCTGGTGCTATAGGAAATGCCTTCTGTTCTGAATATTTCGGACGGGAGAAGGGTGGCAGAGGGCAAGAAAATATTGTCAGGAAATTAAATTCTCAGGAAAGAGGAAGTGTATTGGCTGGAGCATTATGGGGTGGGGCAGGGTGGTCCAGTGGGCAGAGCATTGGCCTGGAGGTCAAGAGGCCAGGTTAGACTCTCAAGTATGCCTTTTACCGGCTGGGTGTCCCAGGCAAGCCCCTCAACCATTCTAGACCTCAGCATCCTCATTTGTGAAAATTCAGATGTGGAGACCGATCTCCAAGGATACTTTAAAGCTCTCAGATGTCCACTCCCACCAACACTCCTAAGAGTGGCTGCAGAGGGCAAGAGTGGGCCACGGTTCCCAGCATAGTGGAGGTGAGGTGGGCAGGGCAGGACCCATGCATCTTCAGCCCAGCCCCAGCTCTGCACTCCCAGTGTTTTCATGGCTGTTACCATCCTGATCCGGTCCGCAGCAGCTGCTGTCCTGATCCAATAGAGCTATTTATCAAACACACACAATTAAGGCCATGGTTGCCGAGATCGGCCAAATAGATTCATTCCAGAAGTGGAGAAGAGCCTGGGGATGGGGAGGGGAAGGAACAAGACCTGGGGAGTAGGTGAGCTCTGATCTGCCCTGAGAACTATCAAGAAGGAGCTAGAAGCATGAGGTTCTTGGAGACTGACTCTGCCAGGTGGCTTTATATACATTATCTGCACAGACTCTGTGAGTTATTACCCCATTTTACAGATGAGCCAAGTGGTGCACAGACAGGTCACACAACCTGCCCAGGGTCCCACCCACAGCAAGCGGCAGAGCTTGCATTCAAACTGAGAGGACCTAGCTTGGGGGTGTGATTTAAACCACTGCATCACATGGGGCAAGAGTATTAAAATAGGCCTAGGAGACTGCAAGATTTCAGATCTCAGACACCAGAGAGGTGAGGCCAGTCACCTGGGGCAGATTTTTACAAAGGAAAATTTTGAAAATTGGTTCCTTGATTCTTGGGCTCCTTTGCCAGATCAAGGATATGAAATAGGGAATGGAGGGAGGGAGGTACATGGAGATCTCTTTGGAGAGCTGGTGCTATGCTGCGATACTCACTCCTTAAGGAGAATGAGGGGCTTCCATGTGACAGGTGGTCCCCACAGTTGGGACACTCAGAGGCCCAGGGCCTGCCCAGCTGAGATGGCAGTGGTGGCCTGGGGCAAAGGACTGAGGAGGCAAAGGGATATGTATGGGTCTCTTGGGGTCCTGACTGTGCCACATGTATGCAAAGCGCCACGTGTATGCAAACACCACGTGAGGCAAGGTTGCTACCAGGACTGCCCAGGGACAGAGGGGTTCAGCAGAAAGACACTGGAGGCAGGCTCCTGGCTCCTAAGGACCTGGGCATGAGGCACAGCCATGGCTTGGAATGAAAGGTTGACCTCCCAGGCCAAGGTGACTGAGGGTGGAAGATGCCCATCCATGAGTCCCCAAAGAACCGACACCTACACCCCACAAGGGGTCCTGGCTCAGCCTTGGCCTGGTGCATCCAAAACAACAGCCATGATTGAAGACTGGTGAGCAGAACAAGAGAAAATAGCAACTCCATGTCTTTCCCATCAGTCCTGACCCCAGGAAGGGAGAGGGGAGCAGTTACCTGTAGAAAAAAAGACTGGAGTGTAGATTTATATCACAAACCGGACACAGTCTGAATCAAGCTGGCTCTGTAACCCTAACTGCTGATTATCTAAGGGCAAGCAGAAAGCCATGGGAACAGCCTGAGTGTCCACCTCGGTGCAGGGGATATTGCCATCTACTGAGAACATTCCAGAGGGAGGGTGGAGGAAAAGTAAAGTCGAGCTGGGAACATGTCTTGGGAGAGGGCGTTTGCCATGCTGGCCACTCTGGGTGCAGGGTATGGTGGGACCCAAAAGGCCAGGTCCCAATGAGATGGTTGAAGAAGGTCCCACACATTCTTCCTGGGTCACCACTGACTTCTCCTTTGAGTCCTGCCCCGGGCAGCCCCTCCCGGCCAGCAGACTGCTTCCTCCTATCATTGGTCAGGGAGGCAGCCTTCCCTTTAAGGCCCCTCTGTTTGCCTCCTCACCCAGGAACAGATATGCATGGAGCTGGAAAGGAGAATCCCAGCCAGGCTTGTGTGTGCAAGTGCACATCCCCACGGGCACAGAGTGAATGCAGCGGTGCTGCCTATACCAGCTCTTCCAGGACCAAAACACTGAGCCTCCAGCTACCAGGAGCATCGCCTACTGATAGCACACAGCTAAGGCCCACTCTGGGCAATGCCCTCAACTAGAAAGAGCCACCTCACCCAAATATACTTACCTTCCCTGTGTCCAGTGACCAGTCTACACAGAGATACAAAGGCCAAGCCCCTTTACATCAATTCCGGACCTCTCTGAAGGGCCGTGCCAGCTTCAGAGCTCCCTGAGGGATGGGCTGAGGCCTCTGCTGGGACTGCATCACAGCTCCACTTCCCCTGACTTAAGCCTGCCTCCCCCACTCCCTTGCCAGTGCTGCTTCCGAGAGCTCTGCCCAGTAAGCCTCCCACACACAAGTTGCCATCTTAGAGGCTGTTTCCCGAGAATCTGAGCTAAGATTGGGCCTTCCTCTGTGTGGGCACTCGTGTGTGCATGTGTGTGCATTTTGTAAGGGAAATGGGAGCACGCATGTGGGTGGATGAGGGGAGTGTGTAAGCACAGGTGCGGGTAGGTGGGTGTGTAGGCAGGTGGACATGTGGTGGGAATACATGAGATTGTGTGTGAATATGGGTGTGTGAACATTGGTGTGAGGGCTGATGTTTGAGCATATGTGAGCAGGAGTGTGTGTGTGTGTGTGTGTGTGTGCACAGCAGGGTAGCCCAGGCAGATTCTACCCTTGTCTCTCTCTCTGCCCCCCTCTTTACTGCTCCCCTTCCCTACTTATTCTCTTTCTCAATCAAGGACCACCCTCTTCCCCTGGGGAAAGCCCCCATGGAAGCCAGAGGCCGTGTCTGGACAGAAGACAGGGACCCTGGCATCGTAGAGTCACGGAGAATGAGAAAATTACAAAGAGATGGAAGGGGACAAAGTAGCCTTTATTTCTTCCAACTGGCCTCTTCTCACTCACACCAGTGATGGGGGGCCCAAGCACCCACAGCCAAGCCCACCTGTCAGGACGCCTTCCCCTTAGAAACTCCCAATCCATTGCCCTATTACTTCCACCCTCCATCTTGGCCTCTCTCTCGTGCCCAGACTGATCCCCAGACATTCCAAGGCAGCGGAGCCCCTCTCAAAATGCCATTCATCATGCCCCATGTGAAGATGCTGAGCCCTGCTCTCCCTTCTGGGTCTCCCTCCAGACACTCTGTGGGGTCCAGATGAGGCTGAGCAGGGCCAAGAACAGATGGGGGAACAGTCCCTCCCATGAAGTTAGGGACCTATGTCTGGGTCCACTGTTTCAGTAACCACAGCACATTGTTTGTGCTTACATTGACCTTGGGGGTCAAATAAAAATGACCAAATCATTTCAGGTGGAATCCTGCCAAGCCAGCTCCATCCACCCACCCTGGGCTTGTTCCTAGAATCACTGATTTTTTTTTTTTTTAAATCTGAAAGTGCCTGACTTTACATTGATGAC
This sequence comes from Theropithecus gelada, assembly GCF_003255815.1. NCBI lineage: Eukaryota > Metazoa > Chordata > Mammalia > Primates > Cercopithecidae > Theropithecus > Theropithecus gelada. Next base: position 20,187,290 of record NC_037682.1, on the reverse strand, counting down.
TGTTAAATATCTTCGTGTTGATTTTGGCCCAGCAATTCTGCCTGGAAAGAGAGTTTGGATCATAAATCAGCAAAGTAACTTGTGCTTTCGAGGTTTGGATGGACACGTCTTTTGTGTCATCCAAGTGTCTGTGGAAATTACTGGAAAGGCTGGAGCCAGGGCAATGTTTTGCACTGGAAATCCCTCTCTCAATTCATTCCTTGCCACCCAAACTTCTTGAGTAGAAGCTGTTCAAACCACCACGAACCTGCCCTCTTATCCACTGATCTGCTAATCCAGCCCTCCTGTGGGAAAGGGGGAAACATTTAATTAGGGGAAACATGATCTTGGTGAACCTGGGCTTGCCCTTCGATCATGCCACGTTCTTTCCCAGATGCTTCTGGATTTTCTGTCCAGTCAAGCAGTCTGGACTGTTCCTGTCATGACCAGAATCCACTCTTCCACTCTTCCCTTCTTTTTGGCAAAGGCCGCTTTGCCCCCTTCCGTCACCTTGTAATTTTCTCTTTCTCTGTGACTCTTGGAAACCCCACAGAATCCTGGAAGTCCCTTTTATTTGGGGTAACCATATAATTTTTCAACCAAAAGAGATAACTTTGAGAGTGTGTTAATTATCGGTTGCTTCGTAACAAATTCCCCTAAAATTTAGCAGCTGAAAACATTTACTATCTCACAATTCCTGTGGGTGAAGAGTTTGGGAGTGTCTTGGCTGGGAGGTTCTGGATTGGAGTCTCTTATGAAGTTGCTGGCAGGATGTTGACCAGGGCTGCGGGCATCTGAAAGTTTGCCTGGGGCTGGAGGATCCATTTCCAAGATGACTGACATGGCTGTTGGCAGGAGGCCTCATTTTCTTGCCACATGCGCCTCTCTGCAGGACTGCTTGAATTTCCTCACAATGTGGCAGCAGCTCACCAGTGTGAGTGACCCAAGAAAGACAGCGAGGAGGAGGCTCCAGAGCCTTTTATGACATAGTCCCGAGAGAGACACACTGTCACTTTCACCATATTCTGTTCGTTAGAAGCAAGTCACCAGCCCACATTTGAGAAAAGAGAAATTAGGTCTCACCTTTTGAAAGAAAGAGTGTCCAAAAAATGTGTGTACATATTTAAAAATCACCACAGAGAGTGAAAGGAGATGGTAGATAATTATACCAGGATGATGAGGTGAACCAGGTCTGTCCTGCACAGATCACTTTTGATCACCCAACTCCAAACCATTTGGACCCCGAGTCATAGTTAAAAATCCATCCTGACTCTCTTCACATGCACGCACGTAACTGAAACAAAAGCTCACAGAACAGTATTTAACCTTACCATATGCACTGACAATATAAAATATTCCATTTCATTCTATTTTATTCTATTCTACTCTGTGTGTTCTTAAAATATTGGTATAGGCAACTAAATTTATTTCACAACCCACTAATGGTTAGCAACTCAGTTTGTAAAAACAAACTGCTATCCTAGAGTGTGCTTTTTGTGTGCAGTGAAGCAACTTACATTCTCCATCTATTTTGGAGCTCTCCATGGGTCTGACCCAAGTTTCTTAACCTACTTTTCTTATCTTTTTGACCCCTCCTTCCTTGGCACACACAGATGCTCTTGATCTTTGGCTCTACAGAGTCACTGAGTCATGAGATGCGTGCAAGAGACACCAGAGAAGGAGTCACACACATCTCCTTTACAATATCCATGGCAGACATTACTAATCAATCATGGTACTGTCCCATTAAGCTCAATGTCCACTTCAGAATCTTTCCTAACCCAGCACTCCAGACATTTTCTTTTGGGAGGATGGGACAAAAATCTATTTTACAAACCCTTTATCTGAAGCTGAAAAGCAAACTCTGTGAGTCCCAGAGAGATGAAGAGGCTTTCCCAAGGTCACACGGCTGATCGGCAGTGAAGCAGAAACTGGAAGCCTGCTCCCTGGCTCACAGGCCACTGGTGTCTCTGCTGAGCCAGAGCTTCACAGGCTTTTTTTTTTTTTTTTTTTTTTTAAGACAGGGTCTCACTTCGTTGTGTCTCCCAGGCTGGAGTGCAGTGGCGTAATCTTGGCTCACTGCAGCTTCCACCTCCTGGGTTCAAGCGATTCTCCTGCCTCAGCCTCCCGAGTAGCTGGGACTACAGGCACACACCACCACCACGCCCAGATAATTTTTCTTATATTTTTAGTAGAGTCGGGGTTTCACGATGTTGGCCAGGCTGGTCTTGAACTCCTGACCTCAAGTGATCCACCTACCTCAGCCTCCCAAACTGTTGAAATTATAGGCGTGAGCCATTGCACCTGGCCAGCTGCACAGACTTTGACCATTCGTTCATTGTCACCTTTGACCTAATTCTCCAGACCAGGATCCAGCAATCACTCACCAGTCCATACCTGAACTGCCCTTCCTCCATGTCCACCACTCACCCAAGCTGTTAATGAAACCCCTGACTCTTCCCAGGGAGAACTTCATCCGAGGGTCGACCTGCACAGGGTCACCTCCAAGAGAAGCATCTTTGTATGGTATGTAAGAAACATCAGGAAAAACCACTCATCCTCTGGTCCAGCTGTACCCCATCAGCTGGAATCAAGGGCTTGGAGCCCTCCTACCTGTTACCACCAAGTGGGCCCAAGCTGAGACCTTGTGTTGTTTTATGTGACTGCTCATCCTGCCATGAGCAGGTCTGTGCTGCTCAGTTACTGTCCACACTCTGGTGCCAGCCCAGACATCAGCTTAGAGATAAGAAGACAAACAAGAGCCTGTAATCCCAGCACTTTGGGAGGCCGAGGCGGGCAGATCACGAGGTCAGGAGATCGAGACCATCCTGGCTAACATGGTGAAACCCCGTCTCTACTAAAAATACAAAAATTAGCTGGTTGTGGTGGTAGGTGCCTGTAGTCCCAGCTACTTGGGAGGCTGAGGCAGGAGAATGGCGTGAACCCGGGAGGCGGAACTTGCAGTGAGCTCAGATCGCGCCACTGCACTCCAGCCTGGGCGACAGAGCGAGACTCCGTCTCAAAATAAATAAATAAATAAATAAATAAATAAAAATTAAAAATTAAAAAAAAAGACAAACAAGAGTATGGGAGTCACAGGCCAACTTCCAGTTACCATGCTGCCAGGAGGGTGCAGTTATTGAAGTGGCCTGGAGTGCTACCTGAGCACTGAGAGCAACATTTCTCCCTGAAACACCTGATACACCAGGTGAAGCTTTTGAAGGATATTCTGTAGTATCTGTAGTAAGGGAGCAACAAAACTAATGCTCACAGGAATAAGGGACCAGTGGGCTCAAGGGAAATACACACCATTGGATACTGATGGAGAATGTACTGTAAAGCCCAGAGCAGGGAACAGTAGGCGATGAAGCTGCTCCCCACATGGAATTTATATTCAACGAAGGGAGAGAGACAAAAAGAAAAGAAACATATACACAGAAAATATACCAGTGGTGATAGGAGCCAAGGCGAGAGATTATACAGGAGCATGCGGAAAGAGCTAGGGATGCTGTTTTTAGATGAGTGGTCAGGGAAGGCCTTTCTGAGAAGGACATTGAGCAAGGACCTGAGATATGCAGGAGTGAAGCTGCAGCTTACTGGAGGAAAAGCATTCTAGGCTGAGGAAACAGCAAGCACAGATGCTCAGAGGTGGGCTCCTACTTGGTGTTGGGTTCAATTAGCAGCAGGGAAGCCAGTGTGCACATGCTGCATCCTTTCTCATCTGATCTCACCAGATCCTCATGCCACCTGGATGGAAGGCCCCAGATGGATCCCCCTTTCCAGATGAGGGCACTAAGGCCTCAAGGGTTAAGTGGCTGGTGCCAAGCACAGAGTGAGTTTGCAGCAGAGCAGGGCCCAGAATCCAGGGCTCCAGGTGTCCATTGCAGGGCTCTTTTGTGGCTCAGAGCAGTCTCCCCACTGATTGTGGATTGGTGCCCAGTAAAGCTCAAACAAGGATAGCTTCCAAGCCTTGCTAGCAGGTCAGCCTGCTGGCTCTTCCAGGAGACCTGGAAGTGTTCTCGGAGCCTGGGGATGGCCCCTCTTCAGACCAAAGTCTTATGGTCAAAACTCATCTATTTCCAGGGTCCCTCAACAAAATCTGGGGTCAGCGGGTTTGGGGGAAGCCAGGTCAGGCAAGGGCTATGCCTGGTATCCTGAAGTTCTTGAGTGAGGCCTGCACACAGACCAGGGTCTGTTGCCAGGACCCAGGCTGAAACCCAAACACCCCTTTCTCAGGGTGCAGTACCATGGGGGCATCTCAGTTCAAAATGGATTAGGCATGTGAATCCTCAGCTTGAAGGGTTCTTGGTCACATTCCCCCCCCACACTTCCTTTTCTTGCTTCCTTCTTTTTAAACTATCAGGACTGGGGTGAGGTGGGATGAGTGGGATTGAACAACGGTTTCTAGGGGCCAGGGATAGCTGGCCCCTTTGTGTCCTGGCAAGCCAAAGGCAATTTACAGTGTCCACACCCCCAACATCCTGAGCTGCAAGATAGGGAAGCAGGGAAGATCTTGAGCTCTGAAGTCACACAGACTTAGGTTCAATTCCATTCTAATTCTTAGATGCTAAATGTTGGCCAAGGAAACCACAGCTTTTTCCCTTGTAAAAGGGGATAATAAAGCATCTTTGTCACAGATCAATAGACAGTGCAAGCAAAGCCCTTCACACAGTGCCTGGTAGGTGCAGCCAGAGCTTATGAACACTAGTTATAGTTTCCCTGGGTGTAACATGCCTCTGACTTAGCCAAACTATCTGGGTGAAGATCAAATGTCATCTATGCTCCCTTGTTAGAGGTTAAGGGAGATGCTCTGGAGATAGACTGGAAACTCACTCTCCGGATCTCATTTGCACCTTCTGCCAAGGTAAATCACATGAGTGCTTTGATTGAGAAAGATAAGTATATGTTAGTTCATAAATGCTATCCTGTCAGGCCAGGGTGGGCCTGGTTGAGCTAGACTCACACCAGACTACTGTGGATGTTGTTGGTACCCCACTCAGATCCCCTTTCTAAGTCAGTCCTCATTCCTCAGTTACAGTAAGTATTGGCTGCTAATGGCTTACAGATGCCCCCTTATCTGGAGAATCACCCTCCAGGAGCCAATATCCGAGGGAAATATGAATATAAGAGGCTGCTCCCCTTGCCTTGAGGTGGGACAACCCTGTGGTTCAATTCAATTGGGCTGCCAAGTTCCCCATAGGATTAGGCTTAACTGAGTCTCCAGCTGAGATCTGCCCTGCCATAGCCCTCCTCCCTTACTCCCCTTCTGATTTCTCAATCAATCATGTCCACTGAATCCCTGCCTCAGGCTCTGCATCCAGAGACCCATACCCAAGAAACAGGCCACCATGATTCTAGTCTTAGAAATGCCTATCGCTTCAGAGTCTTGGGAAGAAGAGTTCCCCTTCCCCACCCTTGATTCCTGCTTCCCCAGAGGACCCTGCCCCACCAATCTGCCCCTCCCTGCCACCTTCACCTCTTCTTAATCTCCTCTCCTCAATCCCCTTCCCCCACTCAAATCCCATAGCAGCAACTCATTTCCCTCTAGGTAACTCCCAAATCCTCATGGCTGCCACATTTGCCCCCTCCCCTGCTCAGCCCCACTGTCCCAGATGCCTGCTAGGTGTCTGCACATGGCTGTCTGGCACCTGAAAATGCTCTGACTCTAAAATTGAACTTCTTTCCCCAAGCCCAGCTCCTCCTCCTGGCCGCCGGCTGCTGTAAACGGAATGCTACTCTACAGCTCTGCAATCTGCAGACTTGGCTGTGTCCTCAATTCTTTCCCCGCTCAGTGCCAACTCTCTCACATCTGTCCTTCTCTCTTCACAGCCTCTTCCCCTCGTCTACCTCAACTGTTCTGAAACCATCTTGGCAGACATTTGCTGAGAACTTACTACATGCAAGACACTAAGTTCTTCGTGTTTCTGAACTCAATTACTTATCATAATGTCCCTTTGAGAGAGGAATTGCTATCCTCATCCTCATTTCATAGGTGAGGAAACTGAAGCATAGGGAGGTGAAACAATTCAACCAAGACCAACTAGCTGAAAGTGGTTGGTTGTCTTATTCCAGTTTCCCCAGAAACCAACCTCAAGGAAAGGATTCAAGTGCAAAAAGTATATTTGGGAAGTGATTCCAGGAAACACAGGGAGGTGGGTGATATGGTTTGCATCTCTGTCCCTACCCAAACCTCATGTTCAATTGTAATCCACAGTGTTGGAGGTGGGGCCTGATGGGAGGTGATTGGATCACGAAGGTGGATCCTCCATGAATGGTTTAATGCCATCCCCTTGGTGCTATTTTGGTGATGGAGTTCTCACAAGATCTGGTTTTTAAAAAATGTGTCCGTGGTCCTGCTCCTGCCATGGAAGAGGGTGAGAACTGGAGCATAATCCCTCTGAGGAACTCAGAAGCAAGGAGCTGGGGTATTGATACTCAGAAATACTCAGGATCTGAGGTATTGATACTCAGAAATGCTCAGGAACCTGGGGTATTGATACAACAACTCCTGTTAGCACGTAGTTGAGAGTTGTTCCAAGGGACCATGAGTCCCTGGCATTCGCAGTGCAGGGAGAAGGGGCTTTTGCAGCCTGAGAAAGTCCTCAAGCAAAGAAATGCTGGTTCTGGGAATTGGGAGTCAGGTTGTTCAATCAAAAGTTAGGGCCAAGGGGGCAGGTCACTGACAGTGCCCGCTCTAGGGGTAGAGCTGGAACCAATTCCAAGCAGTGTGCATCCAGGGACTACACTTTTAACCACATGTTCTGCCAGCTCTGAAGTGATTTTTGCCCATCATTGACAATTTATTCTCCTGCCCTCACTTTGAGTCACTCCTCTGCTTAAACCACTTCAGTGTGGACTGGGCTGAAGCTTTCTGGTTTATCCTGCAGTCAAGGTCACCCCAGAATGACACTTATCTCCACCACAAGCACGTCTCCCACTCTACCCTGCAGACATCAGGTCTTATCCTCCCAGCATCTGCATTTCTGCTCATGCTGTGTCTCTGCTGGGATGCCCTCTCTCGATCACTACCCATTGGTCCTGCCCAACCATAAGGCTGCCTGGTCCACACCGCCTTTCCTAAGCTCCACAGTTAGTAGTGAGCCCTTGCACCTCTGTACTCTGTAGCTCTTGCTTGCCCTATCTAAGAACACTCTGGTTTGTGCTACAACTGAACTTAGAATCCCAAGGGATTTAATCTCCTGGGTGTTGCATGCAGAAATGATTCCACCAGCTACCAAACAATTCCATCAGCCCCAGTGTCCCCTACTCTTGGATGCTGGGGAACAAGGAAAGTGCAAGATGGGAGAATATGGGCAGATATGCCTCAGTCTAGGGTCCAGGAGAAACAGCAGCGAGGGGGGTTGGGTGTTGAGGCTGGTGTGGGCTGGGATCAGAGCTGATGGAGCGGGAGTTGGAGACTGGTGACTCACCTTATCTCACACACAGGGCAGCAACCAAGTGGACTCTGGCTCAGAGGAAAAACATCCAGGGCCCATGCATTCAATGGCCTCCATACACAGATCTCTAGGTGCCTGTTGCCTTCTCCAAAGCAAAACCCAGCCTCAGCCAAAGTCCTCCAGGATTTGATCCCCATCCTCCTCCAGTCTCCCATGCTGTGACTCCTTTCAGCTCTGCTCCAGCCATAGGGACCATTTGAGTTACCAGAAAGCTCCATCTCCTCGGCTGCCAAGATTTTGCCATGGCTGTATACTTTGCTTAGAAGACCCACTACCTCCCCCATGCTGCTGACACAACCCCAATAGCAGCCCCGGCAACAACCAAGGTGTTGTTGCAACACCCCAGGTGTGAGTTACATGCCCCTCCCCCAGGTCATCACAGCCTCAGGCCTGCCTCACCCTCATGGCCTGTTTTTAAATGCTGGCTTTATCATCAGTCAGAAATGGCGAGGTCAACAGATCAGGAGATGACTGCCGTTGATGGAAAAGATGGTCGGTTACTCACAGTTCCCAATAGGAATGGGGCATGCCACACTACTCAGGGCCTCATGGGGAAACACCAGGGTTGGTTGGGAGGCAGGGGGAGTGGAGGAATGTGGGCAAGAGTCTTTACTGTGGTTTCTGGGAGAAGGAATGGGCAAGGTGGCACAGGCAGGCTTAGGATTGGTTGTGTTTGAATAATTTCTGCTTAATCTGATGCATGGGGCTGTCCCTGATTGTCTAGTACCTGGCCCTGGAGTGACGAAGGCAGATGGATAGTGGCCTACAGTGTGAGAGCCCATTGAGAGTCTGATAAGGGAGGTGGTTGGGGTATGAGCCCTGGGTTTTTTGGTTTGCATATGCAGAGGCACGTTGTTTAGTATCTCTGGGAATTGGCCAGGCCTGGGATGGGCACTCTCTACAGGGTCAACAAAGCCTGTGTCAAAGCATCAGAAACACGTGGTTCATACACAGCCCTTACCCCATTTGCAAAACTCTCCAGCCAGATGGTGAGCTGAATGCAGCAATCAGGCCACAGCTGAGCCCTAGCACTGGCCTGACAATGGGGAGGTTCTTGGTAAATGTTGGGTAGATGAGGGTCCACTGCAGACCAGGCATGATGCCAGACACTTGGGGACACAGCAGTGGACAGGCAGAACAAGATCCCTATTCCTGTAGAGTTTACTTCCAGTGGGCACATCAGACAGCAAACCGGCAGACAAGTAAATACACGAGAGAACTTCATTACCAGGAAGTGCTGTGAAAGCAACAAACCAAACATGTGACAAAGATGTCACAGGACTAGGGTGGGATGGAGAGGACGGGATGCTGCTAGAAAGGGTGGTCAGGGCAGCCTCTCTGAGGATGTGACAAACAGGCCAAGACCCAAATATGGAGACATTTCAGCCATGCAAAAATTCTGGGGCAGAGTATTCTAGCAGATTAATACATTGAATGAACGAATGAATGAGTGAATAAATTCATCCTTCATTCTGGATTTCCCGCTTGTTTACTGCTGGCTATAGTGCATTTCGAGGCTTAAACGATATCAGTGCAAGAGTTCCAGGTATTAGACATCATTCCATCATGATATCTTCTCATTTATGGGAACATTCTGCACAGTGACCCGGGCCCTGTGAGTAGGCACATGTGGGTCTCAGGGAAAGATGCCATTCTAACCATCTTTGTTCAGTGACTGCTTTTTCCACTCACACCAGAGCCAGCAATCTTCTTGCCAAACTCGTCTCTTATGAGAATCAAAGGAGTTAATTTATGGCCCCAACAATAGTGCCTCTTGCATGGGAGGGTGAAGGGAATTCTTGCTCAATACATGAGGTGCTACCCAGACATTATCCACTCAGGCCAAGCTCAGGCCTCAGATGCTGCAGGTAGAGCCCCAGTTGCAGACCCCCTGGGCTGCCCAGCCCCTCCTGGAGGCTCCTTTGACCACTAGGGCTGGGAGCTGAGTTGTAAGAAAGCAGCAGCAGCCAGTCCCTTTGGGGGTCCTTGTGAATCCTCAGGGTCTCCTGCAAGAGCCGGGTTGCCTACCTGAGCCACCAGGACTCACTTTTTGAGGCTGTTTGGGGTGTGCAAATGTGATTATCAAATGAAAGTCAAAGAAAAGGAGCAGTTTTATTAAGCCATTAGTCAGCAGGCAGAATATAAATAGTTTAAACAGGCCCCCTCTGCAGCGCTGGGTGCTGGAGATGACATCTTGAGATGTTTGTCATGCTGGCTTGAAGGATTGCTTCAGCGGCTGCCTGGGCTTCCCGCAGGCGGCGGGCCTCCCCACACGGCATCAGTCTCAGCCACGTGGTTATTTCCTCCCTGCTGGGAAGGCCGTGGGTTCTGGAGGGGAACCTAGAAATGCCAGAGTCACAGAGCATTAGGGGAGGGTGGGAAGGCCAGAGAAGAAGGCAACTTCCTCAAGTTTGTAAGGAGTGGACTTGAACCCAAGTGTTTCTTGCTTTTAACCACCGTGGTACGTTGCTATTGCCATCTTCTTTACATTTATTTATTTATTTATTCATTCATTCATTTTTAAGGTACTTCTTGAGCCCCACAGGGAGTGGGAATAGCACAGATTTTAGCCCGGTTCCAAGTCAGCTAGCTCCTCTGCTTCCTAGCTAAGCATACCAGAGCAAATTCCCGTGCCTTAGTTCCCTTAATAGTAAAAAAGGATTACACCTATCCCTTCCAAGTCTTCTCTTAGGATTGGCATGAATACATATGGAACACCTTGTACACAACAGACCCTCCCGTCTGTCCAGCACTGGCCTAGGGATTGCAGAGTGCCAGACATGGATGCCACAAAGACCTGCCTTTCGTATATTCAAAGACTGATGGGAGAAGACATGCTGTACCAGCCTGCTTCTCCTCCAAGGCAAAATGGAGTAGGTGCTACACAGAAGCATAATAACAGCTGTGGTCAATTATACTGGTGGAGTGAAGGAGGAATTTCACTGGAAGATGGGGTCTTTGAGCACCACTGTTAGGATATAAGAAGGTACATCAAGCGAAGAGGACAACAATAGCAAAGGCTTGGAGACTGACATGGTTTGGATCTGTGTCCCGGCACAGATCTCATGTTGAATTGTAACCCCCAGTATTGGTAGTGGGGCCTGGTAAGAGGTGATTGGATCATGGGGGCGGTTTCTTATAAATGGTTTAGTACCATTCCCTTGGTGCCGTTCTCGTGATAGTGAGTGAGTTCTCGCAAGATCTGGTTGTTTAAAAGTGTGTAGCACCTCCCCACTCTATCTCTCTTGCTCCTCTGGCCATGTGAAGTGCTGCTCCCCCTTCATCTTTCACTATGATTAGAAGCTTCCTGAGGCCTCCCCAGAAGCAAAAACTGCTATGCTCCTGTGCAGCCTGCAGAACCATGAACCAATTAAATCTTTTTCCTTTATAAATTACCCAGTCTTGAGTATTTTTTTACAGCAGTGGAAGAATAATACAGAGACATAATGGCTCTTTGGGGACAGTGAGTAGATCAATGTCACTTGGGCAAAAGGACCAAAGGAAGGATTGGCAGGGTCTGATAAGGTGGGGTTAAGACCAGACCCTGACTGGCTTTGGTTGTTACACTAAAGAATTTAGCTACATTGTCTAGGCATAGGGGGGCCATTCATAGTTCTTGAGAAAGGCTGTGGCATAATCTACCTGGGGTTTCAGGAAGAGCATTCCAAGGGCAGTGTGGAGGATGAATTCAAGGGGCTAAGAATGGGGCAGAGACTGGCTTAGAGGTTCTGCAGACCAGCCAAGAGATAAAGAGTAGATAAATCTGGATTGAAAATTAGATAAACCTATGAAGCACTTATTATGTGTCAAATACTTTCCACCTCTGTGGCAGGTGCCCTTGTTCCCATTTTGCAGGTGAGGAAACTGAGGTGCAAAGGGGTTAAATAACTTGCTCAAGGTCACATAGCCAGTGAATCCAATTAGGATTCTGATTCTGGACTGTCTGAATTCAAAGCTCTGAAATTTCTCAGCCCCTGATGTATAAAGGTAGAGAAGGCCCAGAAGGAGTGCTGGGAACAAGAGAAGGATCAGCAACATTAAGAGATCTGGATGGCATCTTCCTTCCTCAGCACTCCCGAGCTGAGCATCTTCCATTTGCCCCTCCAAGGCAGCTCTCTCTATCTAGCTCTGTAAGTTCTGGCAGGTGCTGGCAATGACTCCCTTCTCTTGCCCTTTCCAGCCTGGGATGGTGACAGCATCCTATTTTTTACTATGGGACTGTCTCTGGGTCTGGAGCTGAGAGAGGGAGATTTGGCAGCAGGTGCCAGCTTATGCCACAGCTACCTACAGTCACAGGGGTGGATGAGCTTGCCCAGGGAGCATGGTGAGGATGGTACACAGGGGCTGGACTCAGGGAATGTCTGACATATAGGAGCCACCAGCAGGTGGGGAGCCAACAAGGGGCTGAGGCTGGATGGGGCTGAAACCTCCATTTCTCATATCCCCACCTGGAAATTGTTACCCACTGACTTCTCCCTCTTTGTCAAAAGGTGAGTGGAGAACAGGAAGATGAGGTTTGCCGGTCTCCAAAGACTGCACTCAGCTCTCTCTGGAGATGAACTCACCAGCAGCTCTGTGTTCTCCCTCCTGACTCCTGGGGGTTCTACTGCTATGAATGCAGCAGCCCTGGCTTTGTGCTCTCGGGAGCATAGGAAGGCATGTGGAACTGTCTCAAGGGTTATCAGGAGAGCCTCATCTAGGAACTGAGCGACCTTTTTGAAAAGCCTCTTTCATCCCCAGGTCCCTAGATGGCTGAGAACTCAGGAGCCAGCCCCTAGGAGGGGATCCCCAACTGCCCCCGCCTGTGATTTGTCTTGTCTGGCCCCAGTGGCCAGCTAGCTGCAGAGAGGACACACCTCAGCAGCAGGGGAGAGAGGGGTGATGGTTCCAATTGCATATGTTTAGAATTAAAGAAGGGGACGGCCAGGTGCGGTGGCTTACGCCTGTAATCTCAGCACTTTGGGAGGTCGAGGCAGGCAGATCACGAGGTCAGGAGTTCAAGACCAGCCTGGCCAACATGGTGAAACCTCACAAAACTTAGCTGGGCACGGTGGCGGGCACCTGTAATCCCAGCTACTTGGGAGGTTGAGGCAGGAGAACCGCTTGAACCTGGGAGGCAGAGGTTGCAGTGAGCTGAGATCATGCCACTTCACTCCAGCCTGGGTGACATAGCAAGACTCTATCTTGGAAGGAAAAAATAATAATAATAATAAAGAAGGGGAAGAAAGGAAGGGGCTGGGAATTTGATTTGTACCTTGATACTGCAAACTTGAACGAAGGTAGATCCATTAAGAGCCACAGACTTGAGAGCTAGAAAACACCTTGCCGAAACCCATCCCTCATTTCACAGATGGGGAAACTGAGACCCAGGGAGGGGGAGTTACTCTCAGCCTCACAAACCATCCTGGAGCAGCACACAGCACCGCCACCTGCCCTTACCACAGCCCTCATCTGGGAAAAGAATGATTATTTCATGCCAATCACTGTCCATGTGCCTGCAGCTTGTCCTGATACAGATTTTACCCACCTTTTACCTCACCGTGGAAGCAGCTGGCTGCCCCATGGCGGGGGCTGCCTGAGTGCTAGACAACTGTTTTTTTCACAGGGAGGAAATTAGATCTGCTTCTCCAGGAAAGGTGTTTGTGAGCTGAAATGCCAGCCAATTGGGTGCAGCACGGGGTTCTGTGTGCTCCCCAAACTCCAACCATATAGGGAGAAGCAAGGAGGAAGGGGCCAGGGGCTTTCAGGGCCATCAGAAGGGGCCTTGGAGAATGTGCAGGGGGGTAAATGGAGGTACCAAGAGGAAGGGGCTTGCCCAGGGCCACACAGTAAAACGACACTCCATCCTTTGACCTCTCAGTGACCCCTTTTCCCAGAGCAGACTGCTCCTTCACTTAGCATTTGAACCTCGCAGGGCAAAGGTGGACTGAGCCAGCAGTGGCCAAGATGAGCCTATCCTTATTTATAAATTCAATTTGGGGTTTTCCAGCCATTCTAGATTGGATTATGGTTTAGCAAATATTTACTCCCCACCTGTTCCCACTCTGGTCGGGGTACACTCCCTGCACTGTTGAAGCTGGACTTGGTCATGTGCATTGCTTCGAGCAAGAAATATTAGCTGACTTGACAAGGCAGAGGATTGAACTGTGTTTGTGTGAATGGACCTGCTGATCCCTTGTGCTCTGGTGATAACAGTAAGAGTCTCCTGCATGTCTGCTGCCCTTCAGTTGGGTGGTACAATGAACTTGTACAGTGTGAGCCCAACCTGCAGCCTATCGCAGAGCCGCCCAGCTGAGCCCAGCTGAGACTAAGAGAACCTGGATCGACCTTCAGGCCCACAGATGGGAAAACGGGTGCTTATTGATATAAGCCACTGATATTTTGGATGGTTTGTTTCTCATTTTTGTGACAATAGCTGACTGATACACAGATCCAAAGCTGGAGCCAAGGAAGGGGCCAAGAGCTGGGGTTGGGAAGAAGCAGGCTCTCCATGTCCCTCCCACTGCCACAGCCTTGCAAGAGAAGGATGGATGGAGAAGATGCTGTGGGTGTTCTCAGTTAGCTCTAAGAGGCCACACAAGTGGGAGGGCCCAGTGCCTCACTGCATGTCTGTAAGGGAGTTATCATCATCTCCATGTGAGGAACTGAGGCTCTCCAAGAAATTCCCTAAGGTTGCTGAGCTAGAAGATGGCCAAGCTGAGACTAAAAGTGGGTCTCTTGGCTCCAGTTTCCAATCTGCCAGGTAGCCCAACCCTGAGCCAGTTGAACAATGAGACCCATGAGAATTGGAACTATTGCCTGGCCCAGCCACAGGAGCCAGGGAGAGGACAAGGCACAGTGCTGTGGAGGCATCAGAGCTGTCTCTGCTCCCAAGGAGCTTCCACCCAGCTAAGAAGATGAGGTTCACACTGGGAATCTGCAGGATCCCAGGCAATGCCCCATGTGCCAACCTGGAATAAAGTTTACACTCATTCCCACTCAGGACAAAAAGCCTGGCTGGGCTGGCTGGATCCTCTTGGGTCATGGGGCCAGGTCTGTGACATCCCCTCTTCCTGGCAGTCAGTGTCAGGCAGTGTTCCAGGCATGGGCTCTGAAGTCTGATAGAACAGCATTCAGCAACCCACTCTGCTCCTTTCTGGCCGTGTGACCGTGGTCAGGGTGCTGCATGTCTTTGGACCCTAATTCCATCATTGGCACAAGGGGACTCACTGCCCCAGTTCACTGTGGGGGACAATGTGATACATGGAACACAGAACAGAGACCCTGGCACAAAACTGGCCCCCGATACCTGGCAGCAGCTGCTATTTTACTATGATGAGGTGACTCGGGATGGCTTTCAATGCAGGTCTCAGTCTGCAGCAGCCAGGATCTGTCTCCCCTGGGAGATAGCTGGCTCCTCCAGCATCCACGCTTGGAAAGGGAGTAGGTCAGAAGAGTTTTCCTGTCACAATAGAGAAATGCCCTTCACTTTGTGCCCCCAGATGAGAGCTTTGAGGGTCCGGGAAAACGGCCCAGCTGGTTTCTACGAAAACACCATGGTGAGCAGTTTAAAGACAGGGCTTTGAGCTGTCACTTGGTGGTTCACAGCCAGGTTTCACGGTCTGAGTAAGATCAGACCTCAGTGAGGCTAGATATAGACTGGAGAAGTGCAGGCTGAGTGGCTGGGAGTGGAGTGCCCTGCTGGAACCTGGAGAATTTTCCCAGCTCTACTCCCATCTCCCTGCAAGGCACGTATACTTTCTTCTTGAGGATGATTCTCCAAGAGAACCTCCCTTGGGAACAGATCTTTGGAGAGGATGGAAGTCTCCTAAGAAGATGCCTCATCTTCTGAATCTTCCTTGCCTCCCTCCCTCTGAGACTCCGTTAGTGGTCCCACTGCTTACTCTGCCCTTCCACTTTCACTGCACACTGGCCTTTCATTCAGTAAGTCATTTTGAAGATATTTATTGAGCCCTACTATATGCCAGGCTCTGTGCTGGGCCCTAGGGATCCTGCAAAGAAGACACCGAGGTCGCCTGCCGTTATGGAGTTTACCGTCCTAGGAACAGGCAGGTTTGCTTCAGCCATCACCTACATTCTCTCCTTGTTACTCTGTAGTCCAGACCAGGCAAAGCTGAGGCGTCTTGTCAATGTTAAGGTCATGAGGAGTGACTAGGGGGCCTGAAGCTCTGGTTACCATTGTGGAGTCACAATGTTAGGGAAACAGAGTTAGGCTGGCAAAACCAGGGAAAAGTAAGAAGAAAAAGAAAATAAGCTACACGTCTGCCTTTCTTCACAGTCCAGGACACATAGCCCTCCTGAGCAAATAACTCACAGTCTTCCTCTACCCAACTTACCATCAGACCCTCAGCTGATTAAAAAATGCAAGTTAGCTCACTGCAACCTTGGCATTAACAATACTATACATAGCCCTCTCCAGCACAAGAACCATCCTATGAAAAACCCAGCAAGCCTTTGTCTCCTTGCAGTCAGATCCTCTCATGCTAATCTACCCATTGCTTTCTTACAACATCTTTTCATATCGTCTCTACTACATCTGCCTTTCTATACCTACGACTGTCTTGGTAAATTCCTTTACCACCCGTGCCACCAACTCCATATGGTTGCTACCCATGACAGCCATCAGTCTGCTGTGCAACCTTGCATAAGTCACTCCCCTTTTCCGGGGCTGGATTTCTTCCTTTGTGAAGGGAGGGATACTGGACCAGATGACCCCTGAGGCCCCTCTTCTTTTGGTGAGTCCAGGAATTGACTCTCACACATGGGTTCACTCCCAGATTGTGCTTATTCATTCAGCAGATCCTTGCAGAGGTCACTCTGGCCATGAACCACTGCAAGGAGCCACCATGACCAGGCCTGGCCTTCCTTTCTCCAAGGAGACCCCAATTTAGATTTTTTAAAAACCAAACAATAAGAAAAATCATTTGGGACACCAGCAAACTTAGGCCAAACAATTTTTCACCTGCTCCATAATTCTCCTTCCTGAACAATATTGAGAGATCACCACCTTGATTTCTGCCTATTTAGCCCTTATCTCCTGAGAAAAGAGCACACAGATCTTAGCATAACAGGCTTCATAGTCACTGTGTGTCTATTTCACTCCCAAGAGATAAGATAATCATCATTAATTATATAGTAAATAGTTGGGGGTGACTGTTGGCTTCAAGCCCACACAGAAAAGCAGTACCTCTTCCACTCAGGTTCTCACATTCTGGAAAGGGGAGGCAGGTGGTGAAGCGAGGTGGCTAAGATCACAGGCTTTGAAGCCAAGCTGCCCCTGTTCAAAGTCTCTTTGACCTTGTGCAAGTTTCTGCACCTCTCTGTGCCTCAGTTTGCTCGTCTGTAAATTGGGAGTGATTAGAATAGTCCCTACCTATCTCAGAGGGTGATTGTGAGGATTAAATGAGTTATTGTTAAGTGCCTGGGTCCAACCAATGCCCCAGTAGTGTTTGCTGAATAAACACTAAGTAGGCCCACCCACCGCAAGCCTCCAAGGCAAGGCTCAGGAATCAGACTCAGAAAACCCAATGCCATTGATCTTGTGGCCTATGCTAATCGGGTGAGCTGAAAACAGCTAATTTTAATTTGTAGAGAACTCACTCTATGTCAGACACTCTTCCAAATGTTTTGTGGGTATATGTGTACATTTACCAAGTTAATCCTCACAATAATCCTAGAAGATATGTAAGCACTACTTTACCACTTCCATGTTATAGATGGAAAAACTGAAACATGGAGAGGTTGCATAGCCAGTTGTGGGCATCAGACTTTAGTGCTACAGCTAGGTGGAAAGCAGAGCTGCACGGGTCTCGAATCCCAGCTCTGTTAGCTCTGAGCAGCTGTGTGGTGTAGAGTAAGCCATTCACCTCTCTGTTTCTCGTTAATTTTGAAATGGGGAAAACAGCACCCAGCCCACAAGGCCTGAGATAATGTGGGTGGCATGCCCAGCATGGTTTCTGGCATATGATGGGGCTCAGGAAATGGGAAACGTTATGAAAAGGAACAAGGGGGACTGAGCATATGTCCTAAACCCAGGACAGCCCCACAGAAGCCAGCACCTGGGAGCTTCTTTCAAATGCACTGAAAGTAATTGGAGTGGGGGCCTCTCTCTTCCCACCCCGACTCAGAACCCCACAGAACAGTCCTAGCAGTAAGGATGGAGGATGCAGACCTGGGAATCCGCCCACCCTGGCTTCCACTTCAGCTCCTTTACTTAACAAGCTACAGGTCCTTGGGCAATCACTCCCATCCGTAGCCTCACTTTTCTCATCTGTGCAAAGGGGCAGCCACTGCCACTTCGCAGGTGTGGCGAGGAGCAGATGAGACCATTTAGCTCACATTTATAAAGCCCTTGCCAAGTGCCAGCCACTCTTCTCTACATGTCACATGCATCTAATCCTCCTAACATCCCTGTGGAGTAGGTACTGTCATTGTCCCCTTTTACAGAAGCAGAAACTAAGGCTCACTGAGGTCAAGGGAGCGGGGTGAGGTCACACAGCATCTGAGGGGTAGATAAACACCGTCAGCCCAGGCAGGGCCACACAGCCCATGGCCCATGGCCAAAGTCAATTGCTCCTAGAGGTCCCTCTCCAGCCCCCTGGATTTGAAAGCAGGAAAACATGGGCTGTGTCATGATCCATGCTCTGAGCTGAGATGTCCCTGGCAATTTGTGATGGGCACCTAACTAGGTGTGGGGCTCCAGAGCACTCCAGAGTGGTCAGTGCCATTCCCTGCCTCTTCTTACATTATGGTCATCCCAGGCTGCTCGCACCTCCTGCCTCAGCTTTCTTCCCAGTGTGGAGGTGAACATGGTTTCCCCCTGGCCAAGTCCTTTTCCCCAGAGCGCCTTCTTTCTGTTGTTCCAGTTTTGTGTCTCTCCTCAAGCTAAGAACAAATCGCCATCTCTGCTCTGCTTGCAGGCGGAAGCGGAAACACGCTGCTGCAGGAAACTCTTTTGCTCCCAAGTGGCCCCTTGTTCACATTCCTGTGGCTCCAGAAGAGGACTGGCCTGGCCTGAAGTCATCTATCAAGGCTGGTCAGGCTGGAGAGGCTGTTGGAATCAGCTTGTCCCACCTCCTCCTTTTCACAGACCCAGAAATGGGGCAGACAGGAGCAAGGCTCTGCTCAAATACGCAGGAGCTCAAAGCAGGGGCAGGACAGCTACCATGGAAGAGCCTTACGACATGCGAAGAGTTTGGCTTCCATCCAATACTCAGTCCAGTCCCGCAAGGTAGGTGTTATGGTTCCATTTTATAGATGAGGAAACAGAGCCACAGAGAGGTTCAGTTGCTAACTTAAGGTCACATAGAAAACTATGGTCAGGGACTTTAAGCCAAGGTCTGTCTTGACTACTAAGTCAATGTTATTTTCTTACTCTCACACCATTAGTAACCATATATTGAGGTTGGGGGCCCAGATAGGGCCTACCAACCAAAATGGTTGGATTCCTCTCACCACTGTCATCACCAAGAAAAGCTGGCAGGTAGGGGCAGGATTTTCTTTGTTTCTTTTTTTAGACAGAGTCTCGTTCTGTCACCCAGGCTGGAGTACAGTAGCGTGATCTCGGCTCACTGCAACCTCCACCTCCAGGGTTCAGGTGATTCTCCTGCCTCAGCCTCCCTAGTAGTTGAGATTACAGGTGCACACCACCACACCTGGCTAATTTTTGTATTTTTAGTACAGACGGGGTTTCACCATATTGGCCAGGCTGGTCTCGAACTCCTGACCTCAGGTGATCCACCCTCCTTGGCCTCCCAAAGTGCTGGGATTACAGGAGTAAGCCACCGTGCCCAGCCAGGATTTTCTTTTTAACCTGTCAATCTGGGCTTTCTCTCCCAGGCTCCACCCCTCACCTTGTCTTTTTCCAGAAGGGTCTGCGAGTATTTCAAGCTGGCAGTGATGCTGAGAGAAAGGCACCCTCCATTAAGCCCAGATCCCTTCCTCATTTTCTCCCTCTCCTGACTTGCTGTTTCTAATGGGTGCCACATTGGTCCCTTTACCCCCTTGCTGTGTCTCTGAGCCCAGATGCTGCCACCCCGTTCCCATGTGTCAGAACCCTGCTATTTGCAGGTAGATACAGGTTCAAATTCCTCGACACTCACTATGGACTGTGTGACTTTGAGCAAGTTACCCATGTTTACTCCTTTGCAAATGGAGTGATAATACCAGTTTTGAGGGGATATGTGGAGGATTGGATGAGCTCTTGTAGGACAAACAGTGTAGTGTCTGCCCTGCAGTAGGCCCCAGGGATGGAAGCTGCTGTGTTAAGGTGGTTTGGGTGACATGGGTGGAACAGGGGTTGATTGCTGATAAGACAGAGGGGAGCATGGGGCTGGAGCAGCACAGAATTAGGAAGGTGTGGCTTAGATGCTAGGGAGAGGCTCCTGTGGTAACCAGGACCACGTCTAAGTGATACCAAACAGCAGAACATTCCAGCCAGTAGTAGGAGTCCCAGAGGAAGTGGCCGGGTGCCGCTCTGGGTGTATGGGGCCCATGGCAGGTAGGCAGTGGGCACCACACCGGGCCTGGCCATCAAGCTGAAGTTCGAGGAAAAGACTCAGAACAGCCTTCTGAGGAGCATATCTGTGTCCTCACTTTACAGATGAAGAAAGCAAGGCACAGAAACGGTAAGTCACTTTCCCAAGATCACCCAGAGAGTCGGTAGCCAAGCCAGGACTAGAACCTATACAGCCTGGCTCCAAATTCTGACCTGTTAACCAAATATTCTGTATGCCAGCTCACCATGGGTTTGAGCTGAAATGCTGCCACATCATCATTTGCCCTGCCTCGGACTCCAGCAAAGCCAGAATGTGGACAGATTCCCAAGGGAGGCAGGAAAGCTAGGCCAAGTGCCAAGCCAGGCTTCCTTCACCCCAGGAAGATGAATTCTTCCTCCCTCTTCCCCTGACCCAAAACTACCAGAAAAAAAGTCCGGGCCCCAAAGACAATTTTTAACAGTTAAAAATTAAATGACAGGAAACCATTAAATGAAAGCAGGCGGAGGCCGTGTGCCCTTGAACTTGCGGAGGTGGGGCTGGCTGCCGGCCCCAGCTGCCTCCGCGCTCAAGCTGCCTTATGAGAAAATAGACTGTGTTGTGGCAGGCCTTGGGTGGTCTCTAAAGGGATTTGGGGCCAAATCAGCACCATCAGCCAGGAATGTGCTACAGGAGGTCCCAGAGCACTGCCCAGGACAATGACTCTGGACACAGTGACCCTCATTGGCTGGTGGGAGCAGCCCTGCCATAGAAGGGAAAAGGAGGGGGCACAGGAACCAAAAGGCCTTCCAGAATCCAGAGACTTCTTCTTGGGAGCTGGCCGGATGCCTTCTCCTCCCCCTCTTTGCACAACAGACCACGGCCTTCCTCTCACGCCACGCTGGTCTTGGTAATTCTGCTCACTCTGCCATCCTCACAAGAGACCTCGAGGCTGCCCATGCCTCCTCCTAGGGTGGCTCCCAAGCCCCTTCCTCTCTGAATTACTCATTAAGCCCCCAGCTGCAGGCTCCTTTCTCAAGAGGAAAAATGCTGCTGCCTCCAAAGTGTGCCTGAGGACCCATGGTGGGAAAATCTCATGGGCGTGGCTTCCTCACTACCCCATGGCATCACGCAGGCCCCTTACCCCTCTCCAGCCCTGCACACATTGTGTGATTCACATTCTGCAGGATAGGAATGATGCCCCCTGCAGTTGTGCAAGGCAGTGGTCCTGTCTCCTGAGAGTTAGAGGCCTGAGTTGTCCAAAAGAGCATGGGAAGAATGGAAAGGTCAACAGGGGCAGGTAGGATGGCTCCAGGTGCCACCAGACACACTTAGGCAGCCCTTGGATGAAGGCCTTTCATTCTCTTGGGCTGGGGCAGGGCAGTGGGTAGATCACCTTCTCTTCTTCCCCCCACCAGTCATTGGCGCCCACGGGTCCTGGGCTTTGTCAAGGGAACCAAGCAGCCCTGCTTCCTGGTAACCCTTTCCCCGTCTGCCTGGCATGGCTGCTTGGTTGGACCGAGCCCCTCAGGTGGCAAGCATGAATCCCTCACAGGAAGCCCCAGGGATGCCTGGGGAGGACTTTGCTTCAGAGCTGGGCCCCATCTCCACTTCAGCCCTTACAGGCCTTGTGGCCTAAGGCAAGGTGATTGGATCTCTGGCTCCAGTTTGTCTATCTGTAAATGGGGGTGACAGCTGCTATGGAAAACAGTATGGAGGTTCTTCAAAACATTAAAAATAGAACTACCATATGATCCCGCAATCCCGTGTCTGGGTATATATCTGGAAGAATTGAAACCAGGATCTCTAAAAGATACCTGTACCCCATGTTCACGGCAGCACTATTCACAGTAGACAAGATACTGAAACAGCCTCAATGCCTTATGACAGATGAATGGATAAAGATAATGTGCTGGGGCCGGGCGCGATGGCTCATGCCTATAATCCCAGCACTTTTGGAGGCTGAGGTGGGTGGATCACTTGAGGTCAGGAGTTCAAGACAAGCCTGGCCAACATGGTGAAACCCCATCTCTACTAAAAGTACAAAAATTAGCCGGGCATGGTGGCAGGCACCTATAATCCCAGCTACTCAGGAGGCTGAGGCAGGAGAATTGCTTGAACCCGGGAGGTAGAGGTTGCAGTGAGCTGATATCACGCCACTGTACTCCAGCCTGGGCAACAAGGTGAGACTCCATCTCAAAAAAAAAAAAAAAAAAAAAAAAGATAATGTGACATGTATACACAACAGAATATTATTCAGTCTTAAAAAAGAAGGGAATCCTGCCATATGCAACACATAGATGAGCCCGGGGAACCATTATGTTCGATGAAATCAGCCGGTCCCAGAAGGGCAAATACTGCAGGTTCCATTTGTGTGAAGGATGTAGAAGTCAGATTCATAGAGGTGTAGAACGATGGCTGCTGGAAGCTAGGAGAGGGGAAAATGGGGGGTTATTCAATGTATAACTTGAGTGTCAGTGATGCAAGATGAACCATTCCTAAAGATCTGTGCTCTAGTGCCTGGAATTAACAGTGTCATAGTGTGTACTTAAAAACCTGTTCAGAGGGTAGACCTCATGTTAAGTGTTCTCACCACAAAAGCAAACCAAAAGCAGGGGACACAAGGAAACTTCTGGACGTGATGGATACATGTGTTACTTTGATCGTGGTGATTTCTGGCATGTCTGCCTATGTCTAAACTCATCAAATTGTGTACATTAACTATGCTGTTTAGTGGTATATCAATTATCCCTCGATAAAGCTGTAAAAAACAAAAAGAGGTGGGGAGGGTGAGGCTGACTAGAAATTGCGGAGAGGAAAGAGCTTGGTGCTGGCAGGAAGAACAAAAGCTGCATTTAACGGGCACCTTCCTAGCGCCCCCCCTTCTAAGTGCCGCGTATGCATGATCGCATTTCTCATTTCGTTGTCACACACACCTGTAGTGGGGGAGTAATTTTCTCTGCTCCACACATACCTCTGACTCTTGATGGAGGCTGATGGGCTCTTGCTCTTTCCAGACACTACACTGGCCAATGTGGAGAGAGACAGTTGAACTAACACGGCTTCCACCCCTCCACCCAAACCATGCCGGCCACCAACAGTCTCCCTCTGTGGCCCAGCCTAACACTCTGGGAACAGGAAGGCATGGCCAGTGGGGTCTGTTGCCCCCAGGGAAGCAAGCCTCTTTGTGTGGGGGAGGGAGTGGACAATCCACGTCCTTGGCCTCTCCACCCACTTCTGTGCCTTGTCCCCCAGCCCATCCCTTCAAAGGAAGCTCTGTCTGCTCCATCTGCGTTCCTTTTGGCCCCTTTCTGGCCTCTCCCACAGAGGATTTATGGTTTTAATAATGCTGTCCTTCTCCACCAGCCTCACTTGCTGTTTAGTCCCCTCTAAAGATCCTTAAAATTAAAACACTAATCAGGAATTTATTTTCTCATCAATTCTGCCCTTCAGGTTATGAGGCCCGGGTGTTTTCACAGCGCACTGGCGAGTCATGGGGAGGGCCCCACAGAGGGAAAATGGGCGCTGGGAATGGAGAATTCTGGCTCCAGTCTCTTGAGAGAGAAAGGAGAGGAGAGCGGGAGAGACTACAAGAGACAGAGACAGTCAGGCCTGAGGTCAGGGAGAAACAGCAACAAGTGGAGACAGTGTAAACAGTAACCAAGGGAGACAGAGAGAGCACAACCTGCTGTTGCAGGGGAGGAGAGAGAGACGGAAAGAGGGCTGGGGACAGAGACCAAGGCAGAGACACACACAGACGGGCAGGAGGTGCCGCCAACGAGGATAGAAACCAGAGAGATGCAGAGACGGAGTGGAGGAAAGGGGCAGGGAGTAGAAAAGAGGTAACAGAGAAATGGCAAGAGAGGCAGAGATGAGCCAAAAGGCCAAGCGCACACACTGGGGTACGGAGGAACTCGCCCCTCTCCTCAGAGGGGCCTGCACTCCTGCAAGCTGACATCTTTAGCGGGGATCGTGTAGCACATCTGCCTCCCCGCTCCAGACCACAAGCTCCAAGAGTGTGGCGCCTCTAGGTTTTTTCCCCTTTTGTGTCTGCAGCAATGAACGGGGCAGGCTGATTTCTGCCCCTGGGCTCCTTTTAGCTCTGAGATCCTACAAGGTACCTAGTGAAGCCGCTGGGAGGCCTTCTCTTTCCCCTCCCTCTAAGCCACGGAAAAGCTTGTTGAATCCTAGGCCTCCCCTGCCACCCCCCACCTCCTTTCAATACAGGCAGCTCTGAGAAGGCATCATCTCTTTCCACCAGCCTCCTGCCTACCCAGAGGAACTGTTTGCAAAGTGCATTTCTCCTGACCCAGCATTTCTGTTCCCTACATGGGAAACTTTTGAGATCCATTAGGTCACTCTGAGCACTGAATGAGGAGTCTAGGCTGTGTGATCACGGGCAGGTCACTGGCCCTCCAACCCCTTCATGTGTAGAATGAGGGGCTGGGTTTCTCTCTGACAGGCCCTTCTGGCCCTGATCATCTAACAGTCTTTGACCTGACCATTTCAGAAGACCCAAACTAAATAGAGGAATGGAAAAATCTATCCCCATGCATGTATTCACTTGACAAAAGATATTAAAGAACTGCTCATACGGAAGACGCTAGGCCAGACACTGGAGAAGTCACCCTCAGGAGCCTGGCCTGACCTTAGTTCATCATAAAGTCATAACCTCCATTTGCTCCTCTGTAAAATAGGAGGCTGTGGTGTTCAGGGCATTATGGTTCAGGAAAGGGCTTTGTAAACAGAAGTCAGGTATCAGAAGGGGTTGTTTAGCAACGGAAGTGTGCAGAAACCTCATCAGAATAACTCATGCTGACACCTCCAAAGTCTCCCAGGACCTATACGGGCTTTCACTCCAGTTCAGGTTCTGCTGGTGCCAGGTCAGGCCTTAATCTCATGAATATTCCCATCCTGGAAGGCCT
Source organism: Theropithecus gelada (assembly GCF_003255815.1). Taxonomy (NCBI): domain Eukaryota; kingdom Metazoa; phylum Chordata; class Mammalia; order Primates; family Cercopithecidae; genus Theropithecus; species Theropithecus gelada. The sequence goes on along the minus strand of NC_037682.1, from coordinate 20,162,456 downwards.
AAAAAAACATCTGAGTTTGAGTCTCAGTTCCAGCACTCACAAGGCCAATAGCCTTGGGTAAGTCACTTCCCCTCTGGTGGCTTCAGTGTCTTTCATAGGAAGAGAAGTAATCCTATCTCAGCTGAAGGGAGATGTAAAGCTTAAACTGAGGTCGAAATACCAGGCATACAGTAGGTGTCTGAAAAAATGCTTGCTTGAGGCATGATTTAAGCCAAAAAACACCAGTAGGTAAGAGTACCAGTGTGTCATGTTACCCACACAAGGATGTCCTGGGATTGTGGCACAGCCAACCCCAGAGAGGCAGGGAGATCCAGCCTCCCTGCTCAATACGGCATTTGTTGGGCCAGCATTAGCATTTTGCAAGATGATTCAGCATCTTGCAAAACCAGGGGGCTTAGCCGCCCCACACTTCATGCTGAGAGGCTTGTTCCTGCCACAGCCCAGCTTGTCTACCTGATAGGAAATCAATGTGTTTATGATCCGAGGCCACTTGCACAAAAAGAGGAGGGAAGAATTGCTCTTCCCAGGGCCAAATAGCAGCAGGCCCAACCTGACTGATTTAACTCACTGGGCACCTTTCTAACCTCAAATCTTTTATCTCTTCAAGTCAGAGTATCTAAGAGCTATAGAACCCGGAATCACAATCAAAGGACTTTTCATACCCCTATCCCGAGGGATAGATGAGTCCTCTTGTGGGGTTCCTCTCATTGGGAATCAGTACCTGTCAAATTATATGAACTGGAAAGGAATTTGGCTGTATCCTCAAGAGGTTTGGAATCCTGGAATAATAGAGTCATGGTCTGTAACTTAGACTCCTATGAGAGAATATATGGCTTATAGATTTTGTTGAGAGGGACAAAACAATCACAGTATAATTATGTCTCATTTATGCTGTAACCACAGATCTAGAGTTGCACATGATGCTGCTGGTGGTATACTCCAGGATTCAGAGGCAAATTTAATAGTACAGAAGCTAATAGAATTTATGATGATGCTGATACTTATGATCAAATGTATTGGGAGAGCAAATCAAAACCCCTTTAGAATGTTCTACCTGTGAAGGAGAATTGGCCTGAAGAAGATTTAGATTTGATTCTTCATAGATTGATTATGGTTCTATCACTCAACAAATGTATACCATTAAGTGCAGATAGCTATAGATCAAGGTAGCAAAAGAATTGTGCAGTTAGTACAAAAATATGAGAAAGTTTGTGCTAGTATTATTGGATGGTCCAGTTGTCTGTTGAAATCAGGACCAAGCTATTATAAAATGCTTGGAATCTGTGTGAGCATTTTAATTACAGACGGTCCCTGACTTAGGATGGTTCAACTTACGATTTTTTGACTCTGTGATGGTGTGAAAGCAATATGCATTCAGTGGAAACTGTACTTCAAATTTTGAAGTTTGATCTTTTGCCAGGCTGGAGATATGCAGCATGATACTCTCTGCCAAAGCTGGGCAGCAGCGGTGAGCCTTTCTGTTTTTCACTTTCAGTACAGTATTCAATAAATTCCATGAGATATTCAACACTTTATTATACAACAGGCTTTGTGTAAGATGACATTATTCAACTATAGGCTACCGCAAGTGTTCTGAGCATGTTTAATGTAGGCTAGGCTAAGCTATGACGTTTGGAAGGTTAGGTGTATTAAATGCACTTTCGACGTAAATGCATTTTCAGCTTAGGGAGGGTTTATCGGGATGCAGCTTCGTCGTGAGTTGAGGAGTATCTGTACTGTCCAAGTAAGGATGATGATTTTGTTATGAAAAAGCCTTGCCCATGGGACACGGGATGTGGATGGTGCCGTGAGCTGCCTTGCTAACATGGCACTGACACGTAGGCATTTCCCTACCCAGCACTGACCCCTGGTCAGGTCAAGAAACATACTGGATCATAGTGTTGCTCTGTAATCAGGGGTCGGAGGAGTTTTGGGGCAGCTTGGACCAGCTTGTCAGCATTGTTTTTGGATGACAGTGAGATTGATGGTTTGCACTTGGTCTTGGTGAGATCCTTGAAAGGCATTGTTTAAGCTAGTTATGTAGCAGATATCTGCCCATGTGACCAGCAAAATATGAATATGCTCAAGCTGAGAGTCTGCCCTCATTCCGAAGTGTTCCATGTGATGACAAGCACTTGCACCTGTCGTCTCCAGCCCCCTGACTGCAAGGCGTATCCTTACCCCAACACTGCTGCTACCTGTATCCTTTTCCTGTAATCAATTCCAGATTTGTAAGCATTGTCATTTTGGGTCCAGTGAATTTTCTTTAGTGATTGAGCCTAGTTTAACCACTACTATTAAGGTTAAGCATCTATCTTCCATGTTTTATTGGCGAGCAATGAAAACCCAGAGAGGGGAAATGACTTATCCACAGCCACAAGCATGTTAGTGGTAGAGCCCAGACTGAAACCAAAGGCTCAATTCTCAGCCCAGAGCTATGATTCTGTTTCTTCCTCCTTACCTTGTGGTTTGGAGGTGAGTGGCCACTTCCCAGGATGCCCAGAAGAACCAGGAAGGAGCATCGACCACAAGATAGGCATCAGAGTAACAGGATAATTAACCCAAGATGAGGTGAGTTTGGAAACCAGAAAACAGATGGTAAAACCCAAGGCTCAGTGAGAACAGATTGAGAAAGAGGCTCAGGACTGCATCTGTGAATGGTGAGTGTATCTGTCAGGGTAGGATAAGTGCTGTAACAAACAACCCCCAAACCTCAGGCACTGAACACAAGTAAAGTCTTTCTTGTTCATGTCATAAATCCAAGGCAGGTTGGTGGCCGAGGGGAGTGCTGCTCCACACAGTCACTCAGGGACCCAGGCTCCTTCCATCTCATGGTTCTGCTCCCTTCCAGGTCCCTTTAGGCCCTCTCCATCTAGAGAAAATGTGGGGCAAGATAGAACATTGATGTTCCAGCAGGCCAACCCAGGGGGCACCTCTGTTATGAACACTCTTGATCTGCATGTGAGTGTTAAGGGGTCAGGGAAGAGGAGGTTGACTTCCTTTCTTGCTGTTGGGTGGTGGAGAAGGAGCCTGAACCAGTCCACAGCTTTGTGCTTCTATGTCCCCAGGAGCTCTTTGGACATCTTGACTCCAACACATGAGCTTTGACATGAGCTGTCTCAAATCCCAAACATGCTGTCAACCCAGGGTGGCCAGGCCTCTCTGGGTTCCTCCAGTGTCTGAACCCCACATCCCAAGCTCATCTAATTATACCCTTGGAGGAGCATTTCACTGGTCTTGCAGATCACTTTTCATCCATCATAGCCTTGGAACAAATCACAGTCGGATATGAATTATGAGTTGTTCTTCCCCAGGATGGGTTGTTCTCCTGCTTCAAAACACGTGTATTAATGGAAAAGACCCTATTGGAAGTTGATTCCAGTAGCTTAAAAGCAGCAAGAAATGGGCATTTGTATATAACTCAAGAGAGAACCTTTACTGGAATTTTCCACCGGGGCTGTCAGTGGGACTCAGTGGGGCAGAGAGTAAAGGCTCAGAGTCAGCCTGCGAACAGTTCCTGGATGAGACATCTCAGAACACAGTATCTCTGGTATGGGAGGAGCACAGGACTTGGGGCGAGACATCCCTGGTTTCTACTTCATGTGACAATGCTGTGTGACCTTTTGGGCAAGTCAGCCTACCTTTCATCTGTAAAATGGGTCTAATCACAGTACCTTTCTCAGGGATGCTGTGAGCGTTTGTAACACAATGCACTAAGGCACCATGCCTGGCACCCATGAGGCATCAGTAGTTGGTCCCTCTCCTGCCCTCCCTCCCCTGCCCTTGAACCCTTTGTGATAAGGGAAGCCCAGAGCCCTAAAATCATTAGAAGGAGTCCTGCAGGAACGTGCTACTCTTCTGGGAGCTGAGGTTGTTATCTGTCTATACAAGAGTGGGAGATGAAGCTTCCACACCTGGTTCTGGAGATCGGAGGCCAGGAAGTGGCAGGGTTTGGAAGCTTGATTTTGCAATGAGCTCCTCCATTTCTTAACTATTTTTTCACCCAGCCTGGGAAAGCCTGGGCTTGTAAAATGCACTTATTAGTCGAAATGATCTAAATCTAATCTAATTCTCCCATGGAAACGATGTAATGATGCTCCTCACTAAAGACTTGATGCTCAACATTTTATAAAATGACCACAAACATCTTTGTTAATCACCTTTAAACGGCATACCTGTGCTTTGGGCAGCAGCAAGCTTTCAGAAGTGCTTCTAAATCAATTAAACAGGGCGACGTTAGTAAGCACTCACATAAAATACTGTTTAATATGAAACAGAGTACAAAAAGGTCCTCATCAAAGTTCTTGTTAATTTCTCCTCATTTTCTCAGCAGTGAATAATAACACCTAACGTTTATTGGGTGCTTACCACGTGCCAGGCACTGCTCCAAGCTCCTTACAGACATCATATCATTAAACCCAGCCCAACCACACAATGAAGACTGGGGCCCAGAGAGGTAAAAGGTCCTTCCTATAGTCACACAGGTAGGAAGTGACAGAGCCAAGCTTTGAACTCAGATGATAACAGTATAGAGTATATCAGAAGGGTCATCTTTAAGAAAGACTTCTCTGGCCAGATTTGGCAGATGGCTTGAGGAGATATTTGGGGACAAGGGCTCCAGCTGGTTGGCTTTGAAAAATATCATTCAATCATATTTGCTTAATGCTTTTCTGTTCATTTCTACATTTGATCAGCCCCATCCTAGGTACCAAGGGCATTTGAGAGCTGGTGCCTTTCCTGTAGGGGAGATAAATGAATGATCCATTCCAAACAAGGAGAAAAAGCGCAGTAGAAATACACCCCATGTTTGACATGGTATGGGGAGGAAATGATTGGTCTAGGGAAATCTGAGGAAAAGAAAGTAATTTCTGGGAATGATTTTGGAAAATCTAAGAGGAATTTTCCAGGCAAGGAGAAAAATGCATCCTAGCCAGAGGTATTCATTGAGGCACAAGAACTAGGTGGAATGAGTGTAGGCCCAGAAGAGTTTTGGTGTGGCTGAAGCACAAAGCATGAATTGTCAGGGGTGGAGAAGGGGTATACCAAGAAGTTGTCCTGAAACCCGCAGAGCTTTGCAGACCATTTAAAGACACTGGGACTCTGTCTCCCAGGGGAGGAATATTGTATCCGTCAGGACTCATAGTTACCAATAACAGAAATCCAATTCAAAGGGTCTTGGTCTTGAAAAGTTTTGACTCATGTAACTAAAACCATCTATGTTAACTGCATTCAGGCATGGCTGGCTCCAGGTGCTCAAATGATATCATCCGAAGTCTATCTCCCTTTATCCCTTAACTATGGGTCCTCTGGCTTAATCCTCAGGCAGGCTCTTTCAAGCAGTGACAAAAATGAGCTCCAGCAGCTCTAGGATTACATCCAACCAACTGGGCAATCCCAGAGAAAGAAAGTGCACTGTTCCTGGCAGTTCCAACTAAAGTCCTGGGGCAGATGTCACTTAGCTCTAACTGCCTACCTAAGTGTCTTATACTGCACTGAGGAACAAGCTCCCGATGTCCAGAGACCCTGGGGTCCAGGTCTACCCCTGACACAACTGAGTGGCCTTGGGTGGGTTCCTCTACTCTGTGGGTCTCGCTCTCCTCATGTGGGGACAGGTAGACTTGAGGATCTCTAAGACTTTTTCTGGGTCTAACCTTCCATTCTGCCCAGAGCCTGCCAGCTCCAACTGCTACCTGTGGGGCACCATGGTGTCTGCATAAGCATCAGAAACCTAGTCACTGAAAACCCACAGCTGTCCCCAGGGGAGGTGGTGGGCTTACCTGGCACCCTCCACACTTCCTTGCTCTTTCTCTTTGTGACCCAGTAACACAGGATGATTGCCGGATGGCTTGACTGGTTGGGGGAGGGGAAACACATATAGCCACTCCTTTCCCAAGGCCCTCAGAGAATGGGCTTTAAGTCCAAAGGCACCATGTATCAGCCCACTATGCTGCCAGCTGCCAGCTTGGGGGTGTGCAGGTGAGACAGCCTGCCCCAGTGCAGGGCAATTTAATAATTACAGGAAGATGGTTTCACCAGGAAGTATGACTGTTTAATCCTTAAATTGAATTTTATGTGATTTTTTTTTCTCCTTAAATTCCCATGGTACTTAATTCTAGTGCTAATCTCCAGCCCTGACTCTAATTTACGATCCGGGTCACAGTCACATTTTATCAGGCAGCGGAAAGGCTGCTCACACGTGACTTCACGGTCGTAGGCAGCCATTCTCCGCCCCAACAGGCATGTCCTTCCTGGAGGCGGCTCTGTCCCTGGCTCACTAGGCCTCCTCTCTTCCCTGACTCTCATCTTTCTTGTTCTCCATTCCGCCTCTGGTCAGGACAGTGTCTGATGCTCATTTGTATTATCTGGCCCTTCCCAGTGCCCTTTACCTCCAGGGGGTACCTGTTCTCATTTGTCACCCTTGTTCTCAGGGTGGGGAGCGGAGAGGGATTCTCAGTTGGAGAACAACTGCTAATGTTGGGCCTCACCCAGATACTGCATTTGGAGAAAAAAGAAAGACATCTATCCCTCACAGTCCTCCTCCTCTCCTCTCGTACACACCTTGTGCTAGGGACAAGACGCTTGCCTGTTGTCAAGGGTGGTCTGGCACCATCAAGACCTTTCCTGTGCCAAGAACTGGGCACTCTCTTATTTTTCCTTTCTTCCCTCCCTCTCCTCCCTTCCTTCCTTCCTCCCTCCTTCCTTTCATTCCTCCCTCCCCTCCTCTCTCTTCCTTCCTCCCTTCTTCTTTTCCTCTCTTCCTCTCTTCCTTCATTCCTTCCTTTCTCTGGCTCTCTTTTCCTACCCCACTTCCTTGTATTTACCCAAATACTTATTGAGCATCTACTTTGTTCTGGGCCTTGTGTCAGGTGCTGGGGATCCCACAAGCAAGACTGGCAAGGCCTCTGCCCTCCTACGACTGGAATGCAGGAGAGATGGGCAACAAACTTGTGAACCAGCCCTCACCTCCATGAAGGTGCCAACGGGGGATTTGTTACCCCTGAAATAGTGACATTTGAGCCATAACCTGAAGGATAGAAAGGCTCAAGAGCAGTGGGAGGGATGCTAGGCAGAGGAGTGGCCAGTGCAGGAGACCCGAGGCAGGACAGGACTTGGCTTGTGTGAGGAGTAGAGGGAAGTCAGTGCAGCTCAGGCAGAGTGGGCAAGGGGGAGGGTGGCCTGAGCAGAAGTCAGAGGAGTGGGCAGGAGACAGAGAAGGAGGTCAGAGTTCACAACAAATCAAATGACATATGTGCTGCCCTCCTTGTCCTTTCTCCTTTCTCCCAATGTCATCATCTGGGACCCTATGAAGTGCCCCCACCCTGGCACTTTGAGAAACCGGAAACCACGTCCTGGCTAAGGCTGGATTTCTCTCTGGAAAGCCCAGGTGAGGGCTCCACACCTCGCCTGGTGAGCAGAGAAGCCTTCTGCCCAGTGAGACTCTTGAGCTTCCTCTAGAAGGACAGGACAGAGTTCCGGAGTGAGGATGGGCTGTGGGACGCTTTATGCACAGACAGAGGGAACAGCACATGTGAAGGCCTCAAGGCGTGGGGCCTGTAAAGAGAAATTCCAGTCACTCATTCTACTTTGGGGTGGTGCCACCAAGGAAAAGCTGTTTTCTGGGTCTTTCCATTAGAAGACAGCGGCAGCAGAGGGAGGGGGAGTGAGAGAGAGGTGGGGAGAAAGGGGGAAGTGTTGCTGGTGGGGCTGGAGCTAGGGAGTAGGCAATGAGCCCAAGCTACTGAGAACCAAGGAGGAAACTGCCCCAGAAGCTGCCACCTGGCCCTGACCCTAAGAACACCCTTGGGGCTCATTGGACCGGGGTGCAGAGCCCTGGATCACTCCTGCTCTGAGCCTGTCAGCATCACAGGTGGGCCCTGGGACTCCAGATCCAAGCTGGGTCCTGACATGGCTGCCTACAGGCTGAGTGACCTTGGCATGCCACTGGACCATGCCGTGCCTCAGTTCCTCCAGATGAACACATAGGGGCATCTCTCTGCTTCAGGGGACTATTGAATCCATGAGCAAATCCAGGCAAAGGGCTTAGCAAATTCTTTTATCATTAGGCCCACAGGTGAAAAAGGCAACTATGGGCACTCAGGCAAGAACACAAAGCAGTATGTGCCTGGATAGGGGGATGAACAGAGTGGTGAGGGAGAGGAGCTGCCCTTAGCTGACCTGAAGACCCCAGAGTGGGAGTTGGGAGTTAAAAAGGCTTCTTGGAGGAAGTAATGTGGAGTGGGCCTTGAAGGCTGAGCAGAATTTCATTTGCGAAAGGGAGTGGTGTGTGCCAGCCAGAGGAACAGGCACAGCTTTGTGTTTGGGGAAGAGCAAATAGTCCCACAGAATGCACAAGACAGACTGGAAGGCAGGGTAGGACAGAGTGACAGGATGAGTTGGGATAGGTAGGTGGGGGCCACATAGCGCCAGCCCAGAGTGTGACCCTAAGGAGGCTGACTTTACGCTTAGACTAGGAAAAATGTTCTTTCCTCTCAAAGCTGGGAAGTGAGTGACATAATGAGATCAGATATAAATTTGCAAGGCTCCCTTTGGCAAATGAGTTGGGGGCGGGAATGAAGCTGCCGGGAGGAGGCTGGGGCTGTGGGAAGCAGGCTGGGGCTGCCTTGGGACCGCAAAGAAGGGAAACCCAGAAATCCCAGTGTTCAGGCCTTGGTGAGGAGCAGATGCTTCCCTGAGTGGACATCCTGGTGCTAGCTTGTAATGTGCAGTTACCTTTCTGGGTGACTTTGGGCAAGTCACTTTCCCTCACTGGGTCTCCACACACACTCATCTGTATCATGAGCACACTGGACTAAGTCCGCGTTGCCAGTTACTGCAGCAGCATGCGGCTCTCAAACTCAGATGCCCCCAGGGAACCAGCAGGAAACATAACTAAGAAAAGAGAGGCATTGGGAAAGGTGGGAGGTGTAGGTCCCTGGAGAAAACTCCAAAGAGGGGGCTATTGCCATGGAGCAGGGTAGGATGAGTGTTAGAGTTGCTGACAATTCTTCAAATAGTTTTAAAGAGAAGCTGAAAATTCAATTTTTTTCCATAAGACATATCTGACTTTTAAACATTAGTTCAATTCTTTCAAAGAAAAAAATCACCACTTGGGTCATCCCAGACTCATCTACTGGCCAGGGGCTACTCACAGCCTACCAGTTTGAGACCCTGTGTTGTAACGTTTCGGGAAAGGTGAGACAGCAGATAAAGAGGAGGGGGCTCTTGCGGGGGAGTCATGGGCGCCCAAGATTATGGACAGGCTGGTGCTTCCTTGCAGCAAACCGTCTCTGCCTGCTCTCAGCCCACGGTGTCTTCTGAGCTCACTCAGGAACCAGGAGTCTGTTTTCATTAGAAGCAGAGCACTGAACCAGGCCCGAAGGCATGTAAACCAGCTCCCTTGTCCAGGAGGCTTTTAGATATACCTTGTAAACTTGCCTTTCAGACCTGACAAGAGGCAGCCTTGTCAGGAGAGAGGATGGGGAGCAGAAGGCTTCAGTCCTGCCTTTATCAATCAGGTGCGGGCGGCAGGAGGAAGCGGAGGGAAGGAGAAAGATTCCAGGAGGCAGGATTCAGCAGCCCCGAGGTGGTGTCAAGGGCAGAGACCTGAGCTCATAGTCACTTTTCTGGCCACTGCTGGCTGTGTCACTCTGAGTAAGTCACTTAACCCTCTGAACCTCTGCTGCTTCCACCGAAATGCAAGGATAATAAAACCACCTCGCATGGCTGGTTACACAATCACCTAGGGCTGGGTACTACCATTATTTCCACTTTATACAAGAGGGGGTTGGATTCTGGAACTTGCTCAGGGTCAATAGAGTCAGTAAAGGCAGAGGTGAGACTTGAACCCAGGCGCTGTGACTCCAGGGCCCACACCCTCAACCAATACACTGAGAGGCTAGAGGAGAAATGAGGACCTTTGGACCAGGAACCATGGCTGCCTAGGAACTTGCTGGGTGGCCTTGAACAGCCCTTTCCCCTCTCCAGGCTTCAAAATGGAAGTGGCTGTTCAAGCTCTGAAATCCTCCAGCTCTGAGGATCTTACTCAACACATACTCATTTATCACTTTTTCTGCATCAAGTCCTTGGAGAGAGAGAGCAGGAAACAGACAGACGAGGTCCCTGAGCTCTTGGAGTTTACATTCTGGGTCTCGATGTAGGGGTGAGGAGAGAAGTGTGAAGATGAGGGATGCTTCCCAGATAGTAATGTGTTTCAAAGCAAACAAAACAGGGTGGTATAGGAGTGATGGAAGGTGGACATGGCAGAGCAGAGCAGGCAACTTTAGATTGGGCGGTCATAGGAAGCGTGCTCAGGAAGGGACATTTAAGCCCCTACGTGGATGGTGAGGATGACTCAGCCGCTTACAGACTATCAAGGGAATCATTCCAGGCAGGGGAACAGCAGGGGCAAGCTCAATGTTTTCAAGGACGGGAGAGAAGCTGATGCAACGTTAGGAGTCTGTGAAGCCTTACTGTCCTCCCCTATCCCCTGCCCTGGAGGCCAAGGGGCAGGCAGCCGAAGAAAGAGAGAGAATTTGTGCCAGCCTTGAGTTCTCCCATAAACTTGGAGGACTGGCCCTTTAATAATCCCAGGTGGGCACTCAGCGCAATTGCAGTTTGAAGATCCCAGCTTGCTTAGCACAAGTGGAAAATTACCTTAGCATCTATTCTGTATTGCCTTTTGATCCCGATTTCATCATTCAGATGTACAGCAGTGCGTTTTCAACGGGTACAATTTAATTAGGCTCAATTTGTATAACTAAATTATTAAAGACTCATTTAGAAAGAGCTTCATGTCCAAGGTTCACTGGGCTCCACCGTTTGCTTGAAAACACATTTGGAATAGAGCCGCTGACGACCCTGGATTCTGGAGTTTTCCCCTCCTCCGCCTCCAGCAGCCTGGGCCTGGCTTGTCATTTAATTTCCATCTCATTTAATAGGATGTCTTTTGCATATCTCTGGGTCCTGGAGCCTCTGACAGGTGTCTCCTGTAATTACATAGAGGTTCCTTGTATACTCCTTCAGTCGGTCATCAGACATTCATAGGAGGCTTGGCGTGGTGGCTCATGCCTGTAATCCCAGCACTTTGGGAGGCCAAGGTCGGCAGATCCCTTGAGGTCAGGAGTTTGAGACCAGCTTGGCCAACATGGTGAAACCCTGTCTGTAATAAAAATACACAAATTGGCTGGGTGTGGTGGCATATGCCAGTAACCTCAGCTACTTGAGAGGCTGAGGCAGGAGAATCACTTGAACCTGGGAGACAGAGGTTGCAGTAAGCCAAGATTGTGCCACTGCACTCTAGCCTGGGTAACAGACTGAGACTCTGTCTAAAAAAAAAAAAAAAAAAAAAAAAAATTCACAGGGAGCAGTAGGGTAGTAAGGTCCTGTACCAGGAGCTTGGGATGGGAATGAAAAGGTAGCCAAGATGCAGGCCCTGAAGGCACACACCTTATAGCCTAGAAGGGATTGGAGAGGGAGCAAATTCAGGATCCCATTTTCATCCTCATTAAATCCTGTGAGGTGGACAAGGAGTGGCCTTCAGCCCCATTAGCAGATGAGGACTTCAGGGGTTTGAATTCAGAATTCTGGGCTAGTTCTGCTTCATCAAGACCTTTCTTCCTTTGTGGATGGGATGTGAGCATACTTGCCAAGGCAGAAGTTGAGGCCAGAAAGGACTGGGTAGGGCCAGGGGTTCTGAGAAGAATAGCTGGGAATAGACTGCTTGCAGATATCAGACCTGGAGGCCCAAAGCCTCCAAATGATGAACTGGGGGTGGGGTAGGTATTAGTCAGGGTTCTCCAGAGAAACTGAACCAAGAGCCAACACACATATACACACATTTGGAGAGAGAGAGGAAATTTCATTATAAGGAACCGGCTCACACAATTATAGAGGCTGAGAAGTCCCAAGATTCACAGCAGTCAGCAAGCTGAAGACCTAAGAAATCCGATGGTGTAGTTCAAAGCCAGTAGGCTCAAGACCAAAGAAGAGCTGATGTTTCCGTTCAAGTCCAAAGGCAGGAAAAGACAGATGTCCCCGTTCAAGGCCATCAGGCAGCAAGAGTTCCCTCTTACTCAGCCCTTTTGTTCTATTCAGGTCTTCAATTGATTGGATGAGTCCCATTCGCATTGGGGAGGACAATCTTCTCTATTCAGTCTGCCCATTCAAATGTTAATCTCCTCCTGAACCACCCTCGCACACATACCCAGAATAATGTCTGACCAAATGCCTGGGCACCTCGTGGTCCAGTCAAGTTGACACATAAAATTAACCATCACGAGGAGAGAGAGAGGCAGAGGGAAAGGAAGAGAAAGAGAAAGAGAAAGGCATTGCTAGCTATAGACAAAATGGTGGTCAAGGAGAGAAGGAAGCTCACATTTCATTTCATTTCAGAGTCATACCATGAAATAGGGATCACTATCCCCATTTTAGATTTGAGAAAACTAAGGCTAAGTGATTTACCCAGGGGGGACCCACAGCTGTGACCTCATGCCATCTTGTGCCTGGGTAAGATTTGCATCCATGGAGAAAGGGTGAGGATGCTGCCCACAAGCCTATCCCCTAGGTTCTAACTCTTATTTGCAGTGGTATCTTATGTACTTCCAGTGCAGATCAGAATCTGACCGAACGGCTGCTAGCCTGCCTGGTACTGCAGTTGTTGAAGGAAGATGACGTTGCTGTCAGCACCATGCATAATGGAGTCTTCAAGGCCTCCCATAATCCTCTGCTTCAAAGCTGCTGAGAGCCCTGGAGTAAGGTGCAGGAAACCAGCTCTGCCTCTGAGTCCCTGTGTGGACTTCAATAACATCCCTTCCCTTCTCTGGACTCAAGTTCCTCATCAATAGAACAGGAAGGGAGGACCAGAAGATGCCTAAGATCCAGCAGAACCTTTGGAGAGGCTCCATGACTCCAAGGTGGGTCTGTTGTTTGCTAGGGCTCCCTGCAGACTCTGGGATCCCCAAGTCTATCAGGGCTGCTCGGGCAAAGCCTCCAACTGGGAGGTTTCACTGGCCTCTCTGAAGGAAATGGACATTGGAGAACCTGGGCCACACCAGGGCCACAGCAGAGCCATGGACAAGGAGGTATTGGCTCAGACACTGGTAAGGAGGTGACTCACTCATATCCTGCTCTGCTTCCCACACCACCAACAGCCTGGGGGATGTGCCTGGCTGTGGCAGCACCCATTCAAACATAAGGCTTCTACTCTCTTGCCTCCCCACTGAAGAACATTCCCCAGTGAGCCACATCCAAGTCAGTGCCTTCAGTGCTGAGGGTTGTGGAAGAGAAGTCAGATATATCACTTGTGATCCAAGAAAGAAATTGGGAGAAGCTTGGAATTGGTAGGCCTGATGGAACCAGAGAAAGAGCTAGAAGACAGGGAATGGCCCCCAGGATCAATCTCAGTCCTGTTCCTCATTCTCTATGTGACCTTGAACAAGTCACTGCCCTCAGATTTTTCATCTAGAAAGTAGGGAAGATGGTAGGTCAAGACAATCTTTGAGATCTCCCCAGGTTTGCCTTCCTGCCACTGGGCCTTTGCACAGTCCTTTCAGCCTGGAACCATCACCTCCCCATCTCGCATGCCATCTGGCCAGTTCCTGCTCATATTTCCAATCTCAATGTAAATGTCAGCTCCACCAGGAAGTTTTCTTAAAATCCCCAGACTAAATTAGGTTCTCTTATGATATCCTCCTTCTGCTCCCTAGTTTCTCTTCCCTTGCCCTTGTCTTGAGTGAAGGTAGGATGACACATGTCAGGGTATTTCTTTCATCTCCTCTTCCAACTGTAAACTCAGCGGGAGCAGGAGCCACATCTGATCTCTTCTCCTCTGAGTCCCTAGTGCCTAGCATACAGAAAAGACTGGAAACACAAATACTTGAATGGCACGGGACATTGGAGATAAAAAAGAAAAGAATAAATAATACAGAAACCACCCATGTTCTCTGAGTGTTATAAGTGCCTGGCCACTGTGCAGACTGCATCACAAAAACATCCAATCCCGATACTGAGAAAAGGGGAGAAAAAGTGGGGCTGTTGCCCAGAACATCGAGACACACACCCTCCCTGCCTCTCTGCCTCCCTCCCACCTGGTTCCCGATGAAGGGGGAGCTGGGGAAGGGCTCAAACTGAGAAGGGCTCCTGTCCTCCTAATCTCCCCAGTTCCCTCCCCCATACCATGCCATCCCCCGTGGTTGCTCTGGAAACCATCATGGCATCATTGATGAGGGATGGGAATTTCAGGTGGGCTTTCAACCCTGGAATTGGCTTGCAGAGGTAAAAGCCTCTGTGTCATTCCTGTGTAAATACTCTTAGTGTAAAGAGCAGAAGATAAGACAATTAGTCCAGGCTGTCAGGAAATCCGCATGAGCAGCTTCGCTCCTGAAGAGGGCCTCTTTTTCCCGAGATCTCCCCTGGCTGTGGCGCATCTCACACACTGTGGGAAGCTGTCAGCTCTGTCGAGCAACTGGAAGAATTAAAAATAAAAATTGACTTTCAGAGAACAAAATCAGACCTGACAACTCAAGTCATTCAAACCAGGCACAGTTAGCAGATTGCAAATGTTTGTCAAAAGCAGGTGGCAGGGATGGTGGAGGGGACATTATCTCAGAAAGGAGCTTTGGGAAAGCCAGGTCTTCCTCTAAGCCTGAGGTCTGACCTTGCCTCCTTTAGAGATGAGGTTTCCAGCCACAGCCCCACTCCACCCTGTCTATCGCATCTCTCTTTCAACTTCTATGCTGCTCTGGGATCGTGGCCAGCAAACTGCAGATGCCCCATTAAGTAGAGTCGATCCTCATTACAGTAGGTTGAATGTTCCTTATCCAAAATGCTTGGGACCAGATGTGTCTTGGATTTCAGATTTTTTAAGACTTGGGAGTATTTGCATTATATTTACTGTTTGAGCATCCCAAATCCAAAAATCTGAAATCAGAAATGCTCCAATCAGCATTTCCTTCAAGCATCATGTTGGCACTCAAGAAGTTTCCAATTTTGGAGCATTTTGGATTTCAGATGTTTGGATTAGGGATACTCAACCTGTATTAGCAGATTCCATGTTTGTGAATTCATCTACTCACTAAAACTTATTTGTAACCCCTAAATCAATACTCAAATCATTCACAAAAATGTGTAAAAAATTTGAGTTATTCCATGCACACTTTATCAGCTGAGGTTCCACAAAGCGCTCTATCTTCTTGCTTCTGCCTCATACTGCAAACAAATATCCTTCCATGGTCCAGTTAGTGCCATGGTTTTTCACATTTTTGTGCATTTTGTTGATTTTGCTGCTTAAAATGACCCCCAAGCACAGTGAAGTGCCGACTAGTATCCCTAAGCATAAGAAGAGGCACCCTATGGAGAAAAATAACATGTGTTGGGTAAGTTTCATTCAGACATGAATTATAATATAGTGCTGTTGGCTGTGAGTTCAATGTTAGTAAATCAACGATATATGTCAAGTACATTGTCTTTAAACAGAAACACACATAAAACAAGGTTATGTATTGATTGGCCAATGAAAATGCTATGACCAAAGGGCTGCAGGAACCTAACCTTGTATTTTCACTGGGAGCAATGGTTCAATATTGGCTAATTCAGTGTCTGCAGTGACCTTATAGAATATAACTACCTTGAATAATGAAAATCGGCTAACTCTGACCAACTGAGTTGAATTGTTTCTGTATCTGAGTCTCCCCCTCACCTCCTTCCCCTTCCCCTGCAGGGCAGAGATGGAGCTTGACTCACTTGTGCATTTCCAGCACCCCTAGGAATATAGTAAGTTCTTAGTGTTTGCTGAATATATTTCCTCCTATGAAGGACATTGAGACATTCCTTCATTCAGCTAATATTTAGTATCAGTGCCAGGCACTGTTCCAGATGCTGGAGCTACTGAGGGCGAAAAGGGCAAAAACAGACAAAAACCCCTGCCCTCATGTTTCTTTTGCTGTCATTAGAGAAGACATGCAATAAGCAAAACAAATACATAAAATGTATAGTATATTAGATGGTAGTAAATGCTAAGGATAAAAAAATGAATGAGTAAAAGGGGCTAGAAAGTATCAGGGGTGGGAGAGGGATAGGAATTTTAGGCAGAGTAAGCAGGAAAGCTGCATTGAGAAGATGGCTTTTGAGAAAAGGAAGTAGTTGTCTGGGAGAAAGGTGATCCAGGCAGAGGAACAGCAAGTGCGATGGCTCTGAGGCAGGATCTCACCTGGGGTGTTTGCAGACCAGCAGGAGGCCTTGTGGCTGGAGTAGAGTGAACCAGTGGGGAGTGGTAGGACTTGGGGTCAGAGATGTTATAAGAGAACCTGTGGGCTGTGTAGAATTGACCTTTCTCTAAGTTCGGGTTGATTCTAGGAATGCAAGTTTGGTTTAACATTTGCTCTTTATAATGTGTAACATTAATAGGAAAAGAAGAAAACTACATGATCATTTTAAAGATACATTCCTGGAATAAACCCACATGGTTGTGATATATTATCCATTTTATGTATCGCTGGATTCAATTTTCCATGTTCTTTTGGGTTTGGGTATCAAAGTTATGCTGGCATCATAACACAAGCTGAGAAGTACTTTCTTTTTTTCTATTCCCTGAAAGAGTTTATGAAAGACTGGTGTCACTTCTTTCTTAAATGTTTGGAAGAATTTACCAGTGAAGCCATCTGGGCCTGTAGTTTTCTTGCTGAACAGATTTAAAATTATGGATTCAATTTTTAATAGATATGCTACTATTCAGAATTTCTGTTTCTTCTTGTGCCCATTTTGTTAAGTTATATTTTTATGGAATTGTTCATTTCTTTGAAGCTTTTACATTTATTGACAGAAAATTGCTCATAATATCCTCTTATTGTTTATTTTTAAGTCTGTGAGATGTGTAGTCCTGTCCCTTTTTCATTTTAGATAGTGCTAATTTGTGCCTTCTTTCTTACCGTTATTCAGTGTTGCTAGGGGTTTATCAATTTCAATAACCTTTTCAAAGAACTAAGCTTTGTTGGACATTGTATTACTCACTGCAGATGAAAGTTGAATATAACATTTGGTGTCACTGTTTCCAGGGATTTTACATTTTAGAGAAGGAAGAGAGGCAATAAACCAGCCAATATAATGCTTGATAAGTAATTTCAGCAAGCATTAAGTTCCATGAAGAAAATAGACAGAATGAGTGGGAACCACTTTGAATTGTCTGCTTCCTCTAAAGTGGTAATATTTAAGCAGAGACTTGTAAGGCAAGAGTTAACCACACAGAAATCATGCGAAAGAGATTCCTAGGCAGAGAGAATAGCATGTACAATTGCATGAGGAGGGAGTAGTGTCCAATAGTGTGTCAAGAGCAAAGCAGAATACTGCAGTGGCTGAAACATCATGTGTAAGAAGGAGACAGTGGCACAAGTTGAGATCAAAGGAGAGATCAGCAGGGTAGAGCCAGATAGGTAGGGTCTTATAGTCCACAGTATAGAGATTTTATTTTAAATACCATAGCAAGTGTATTAGTCAGCTATTGCTGTGATAATGCTCCATAACAAACAACTCCCAAATCTCAGTGGCTACCAATAGCAGTTAATTTTGTGTCTCGCCAGTTGCAGGCCAGCTGGGGTGGCTATGAATCACACTAATAGTTGATCTTAGATCTTCTCCATATGTTTCTCATCCTGGAACCAGTGTTTACCAAGGCATGCTCTCCCCATGGAATATGATAGATATGTAAAAGACCAAGCTAAACCACACGAGTTCATTTAATGCCACTGCTTGCATCGAGTCCATTAACATGTCCTTGACCAAAGCAAGACCCATGGCCAAGTCCCTGATCAACAAGACTAGAGAATACACTGTCTACACTAATGGGAGGCACTGAAAATTCATATTGCAAAGGGCATATAATTATTACAGGGAGGAAATAAAAGATTAGGAATAATAATCCAATTTACCATAGTTAAGATCACTCTGGCTATTGTGTGGAGGATGAATGGGAGGGAAGAGGTGAGAGTGGAGAAGAGACTGGTTCAGGTCAGAAAGGATGGTGACTTGAATTCAGTTGATAGCACCACAGGTAGAGTGAAATGGACAGATTCTAGGTGTATTTTAGAGGCACACCCAGAGGAACTGATGGTGCATTAGACAGGGCATAATTACTATTACATTCCCTTTACTCACTTCATTCCAGCCACACTGGCCTTGCTACTCCTCAAACATTTGAGGCGTGCTGTGATTTCAGGGTCTTTGCAATTGCTGTTCCCTCTGTCAGAATACTGTTCCCTTAGATACTGGCTTGGTCCACCTCCTTAATAAATTCAGGCCCTGCTCAAATGTCAGTTCCTGAGTGAGACCATGTTGGATTGTCCTATTAACAGCAAGAATAATCCCCCTTATTCTGATCTGTTTTTTCCATAGCTTTTATTGCCAACTGACAGATGCAGATTTGCTTATGAATTGTTTTCTCCCACTGCAATGGAAGCTCCATGCATGCAGGGATTTTTGCCTGTTCTACTCACTGCTGTCTACACAGTATCTTGAATGCTCCTGACACACAGTAGGCACTCAGTAAATCTGTGTTGAATTAATAAATGGATTCCCACAGGACAGCCCCATTGGGCAGGCATATGACAACTCCACAAGACAATTCATCCTTGATCTGGTTTTTAGTACTCAGAGACCTGGCCCACCTGTCATTAAGAAGGCCACCTTCTCTCCAGGCAGCTAACACACAGAGAGGGGTAAGGGGCTGTTTGATGCCTGGGACTGTGGTGAGGCTGGCTTGCCTGTTGTGAGTCATTAGAACGCCCACCTGGAGAAATTCTGGAAAATCGGTTTACATGGTTCCAATGAGCATCTGCCCAGAGGCTTGCAGTCCTGTGCTTTATCTCTTCACTGCAGCTCATGCAGTGTGGGAATTCCAGGGGCTGGGCTTCCATCCCTCCCAAGCCCCGGGATCTTGAATTCAGGATCAGGGTGAGAGCAAGGGCTCCTGGGGCCTCCCACAGCCCCGAGATTAAGCCCCAGGAACAGAAGCTGACGTCTGTGGGCAGATATGAGAAAAGGGGAGAGAAAGGGACTCCTAGAACATTTGTTCAAGTGCAAGCCAAGGCGCTGTTTCCTTTTTCAAAAGAATAAATAGCCTCTGATTGAAATGGGAAACTAATTGATTGTACTCACTGGCTTTTCAAAAGACAATGTCTGCCATGAAGGGAATTTGTAGGGAAAACTATAGCCTATGTATGTCCATGGGGAGGTGGGTGTATGTAATAGGATGAATGTTCTGGTGAACATGTGGGGGAAGGGGGCTAGGGTACATGTCTAGGAATGCTGCTGTGTACACAGAGGGATGGATTGTAGCTAAGTGCTGTGCTGGAGGACCCTATAAGAGACACTTGCAGGGGAGGGCTCTGTAGAGTTCATACAATGCTATATATTTGCCAGAAATACTGTAACCTTACCTTCATGTGCACTAGGGAAGACCACTTGCGATGGGAACAGCTGAAGAGCATCCCAAGGGCTCAACTAACCCACACCCCAGGGGATGGATAGCAGCTGGGTATATGTAGATGGAGGGCAATGGAAACGCGCTTTCACCAATGAATGATGCTTGCCCAGATAATGCCACCTGGGGTTAAGGCAGGCGTACCTCATAGCTGTGCACTGCAGGGGGACATTTGGCAGAGAGGTTATGAATGGGGGCAAAATCTGCTCCCCAAGCTGTGCATTCTGGCACCTTTTA
Organism: Theropithecus gelada; assembly: GCF_003255815.1. NCBI lineage: Eukaryota > Metazoa > Chordata > Mammalia > Primates > Cercopithecidae > Theropithecus > Theropithecus gelada. The sequence continues at coordinate 20,142,751 of NC_037682.1, read as the reverse complement.
CTGATTGGCTCACACACAGGGGACCTCTTTTCCAGCTGGTCAACCCAGAGGAGATGACTTTTTCTAATCTACACAAAGGTGCCTGAAGTGCTTACAGCATCCAGTGTCTTGGACCTCTGTCTCCTCCCCATGGGACCTACCTGGTCTCCCAGTCCCCTTCACATCACACCCCCCAGTGCCACAGCTACACAGACCCCCTTGTTGTCCTCCCTACATGCCGGCGTCCCTGACACTCTTCCTGCCCTATTCATATCCCTGGCTACTTTCACCTCCTCCAAAATCAGGGTGTCAGACTATATAACTTCCAAAATCTCTGCCAGAGTCATCATTATGGGATTTTTCTTTTTTTTTTTTTTTTTTTTTTTTTTTTTTTTTTTTTTTTTGAGACGGAGTCTTGCTGTGTCGCCCAGGCTAGAGTGCAGTGGCACAATCTCGGCTCACTGCAAGCTCCGCCTCCCGGGTTCACGCCATTCTCCTGCCTCAGCCTCCCGAATAGCTGGGACTACAGGCGCCCGCCACCTCGCCCGGCTAATTTTTTGTATTTCTAATAGAGACGGGGTTTCACCGTGTTAGCCAGGATGGTCTCGATCTCCTGACCTCATGATCCGCCCGCCTCGGCCTCCCAAAGTGCTGGGATTACAGGCGTGAGCCACCGCGCCCGGCTGGGATTTTTCAAAATCAGTTTTGTTGAGATATAGTGAGAAAATAATGAAATTCATCAATGTTGGGTCCAATTCAATGAATTTTCACAAATGTAGAGAGTCACATAACTATTAGCACCACAGTGGAGATATAGAACATTTCTATCACCTCCAGTGTCACCTCTTACTCCTCTGCAGGTTATTCCCTATCCCCACTCCAACCATGGCAATCGCTGATCTAGCTCAACAGTTTTGCCTTTTTCTGAATATCATATAAATGGAATCACACAGTCTATACCCTTTTGTGATGGCTTATTTCATTTAGCATAATGCTTTTGAGATCTGTTTATGTTGTGTGTATCAATAATTCATTCCTTTTTATTGCTGAGTAGTATCTCATTTTATGAATATATCACAATTTATTTATTAATTAACAACTATTGATGGATATCTGGATTGTTCCCAGTTTAGGGACAATATGCAAATGCTGTTAACATTTGCATACAAGTGTTTTTAAGAATACATGTTTTCATTTTTCTCTGGTAAACACCTAGGAGTGAGATAGCTGGATCATATGGTAAGTATCTATTTAACTTTATGAAAAATACTGCCACCCTATTCTAAAGTGGCTGTACCAGTTTTTATTCCCACCAGGAATGAATGGGTACTCTCATTGTTCTGCATCTTGCCAACATTAGGTATCATCATTATTTTTTTCAAAACTTTTTTTTAAATTAAATTTTTTATTTTGTGATAATTATAGATGTACATGCAGTTGTAAGACATAATACAGGAGATCCTATGTACCCTCTACCTAGTTTTTCCCAGTGATAAAATCTATAGTACAATTTCACAACCAGGATATTAGCATTGATACATTCAAGATACGCAACATTTTTATCACCATGGAGATCCCTCATGTTGTCCATTTATAGCCATATCTATATCCTTCCCATTCTCACCCTCTCCTTAATCCCTGGCAACCAATAAGCTATTTTCCAATTATATGATTTTTTTATTTCAAGAATGTTATATAAATGGAATCATGCAATATGCAATTTTTGGAGATCGTTGGGGTTTCTTAATGATATATTATCTTTTTAATGTATTTCTGGCCACAATATGATAGAATTACATATTACGTATTTTTGCATCTAATTTCATGAGACATATTAGTTTGTACTTTTCATTTTTTGTAACATCTTCATCTGATTTTGGCATCAGGATAATGTTGGCTTCATAAAATGACTGGCAAGGCTTCTCTCTTACTTAATTTTCTGGGAGAGTTTGTATAAAACTGATATTATCTCTTCCTTAAATGTATGGTACAATTTACCAATGAAGGCATCTAAGCCTGGCTTTCTTTGTGAGAAAGTCTTTAACCACAAATTCAATTTCTCTAATAGATTTAGGATATTCCAGTTATTTACTTATTCTTGAGTGAACTTTGGTAGTTTATGCCTTTCAAGGAATTTGTCCATTTCATCTAGGTTGTCAAATATTATTCATAATATCCTTTATTATCTTTCTAATGTTTATACGACCTATAGTAATACCTTTTAAAAAATTCCTCATATTGGTACATTTTTTTCCTGGTCTGGCTAGCTAAAAGTTTGTTAATTTTATTGATCATTCATCCTCAATGATTTTCTCTGTTGTCTTCTTCAATCTCATTGATTTCTGCTCATATCTTCATTACTTTGTAGCATCTACCTACTTGGGCTTAGTTTGCTCTTCTTTTTCTATTTTTTCAATTGGAAGCTTACATCTTTAGTTTAAGACCTTCCTTGTTTTGTAATAGAAGCATTTATTACTATAAATTTTACTCTAAGCACTGCTTTAGCCAGATTCCACAATTATTGCCATAATGTTTTCATTTTCTTTCAATTTTAAATATGTTTAACCTTTGCTTCTGATTTATTCTTTGATCCATGAAGTATTTAGAAGTATGTTTTATAAATTCCTAAACATTTTAGGATTTTTTCTTATATCTTTCTGTTATTGATTTCTAATTTAAATCTGTTGTAGTACTTTGTACAATCTAAATACTCTTAATTTTATTGAGACTTGTTTTATGGCTCAAAATAAAGTCAGTTTTGGTGAATTTCACTTGAAAGAAATGTGTATTCTGCCGTTGTTGGGTAGAGTATTCTAGGAATGTCAATTAATTCAAGTTGGTTAATAAGTGTGATTCACGTCTTCTATATCCTTACTATTTACTTGTTCTATCAATTACTGAGAGACAAGTATTGAAATTTCCAGGTGTAAGTGAAGATTTTATTTTTTCCTCTTTCAATTCTACAAGTTTTTGCTTCATGTATTTTGAGGCTTTCTTATTACATACATATACAGGATCATTATGTCGTCTTAATGAATTGATCTGTTAATGTTCCTTGTTCTGAAGCCTATTTTGTCTAATATTAATATATTTGCCCCAGCTTTTTTTGATAAGTATTTGCATAGTATATCTTTTTTCATTATTTTACTTTTAATCTGAGTGTTTATGTTCAAAGTGAGATTTTTGTAGACAGCATACAACTAAGTCTTGATTTTTTTAGTCAAAATGATCATCTGTTCACTTAATTGGGGTATTCAGCTCATTTACATTTAATGCAATTACCAATATGTTTGGATTTAAATCTACCATCTTGCTAGACCACTTGATATTGTCCCATTGGTCACTAATTTATTCATCCTCCCTCTCTCTCTCACTCTCTCTCTTTTTCTGTCGTTGTCCTTTAAAACTCTGTGCTATATTTTGGATGGTTTGTATTGGCTTGTCTTCAAGTTCACTAATCTTTTCTTCTGCAGTCACTAATCTCCTTTTAATACCCCCAACATGTTTTTCAAATTATATACATTTTTGAAAATTTGATTTCAGTCTTTTTGTCTTTTTCATTTATCTCCTTATCATAACTGTTTTTCTCTACCTCCTTGAACATATGAAGCATATTTGTGATAACTGTTTTAACACCATCATCTACTAGTTTCATTACGTCTGTCTTTTGGGGGTCTTGTTTCAATGGATTGGTTCTTCTCTTGGGCTATGGATCATATTGGATGTTGAACACAGTCAGTTTTATGTTCTAGTTGCTGAATTTTGTTGTATTCTTTTAAAGAATGTATTGGCATGCAGTTAAGTCATTTGAGATCAATTTGACTCTCTGAATGTTGCTATTTAAGCTTTGTTAGGGCAAATCCAAAGCAGCATTTAGTCTGAAGCTCTTAGCTTTATTACTAAGGACTCTGAAGGACTCTTTCTGATGCCTCATATATTTTGAGGTCTAGCCAATCTGGATAGAGGGAACATAAACCATTCCTAGACCTCTCTGAGCTCTGGGAATTGCTCAGCCTACTGGTTTCCAGTAGTACTTAGGTACTTATCCCAGCCTCATGAAGTTTCACCCCACGCATTCCTAAACCAGTATTCAGCCAAATATTTGAGAGTCTCCCTCTGCAGAAAGCTGGCTCTAGTTCTTGCTCTCAATCTCTCTCTCTCTCTCTCTCTCTCTCTCTCTCTCTCTCTCACACACACACACACACACACACACAGACGCACACCCACATCTCTCTCCTCTCTGTTGTGTCCTACAAGTTCCAGCTGCCCTCAGCTTCCACAAATTCCAGCCTCCACCTCCTCAAGTCAATGAAACTGCTGGGCTCTGTTAGATTTCCCCTTTTTGCCAAGTATCACAGGGCTTACCTCATTTTTTCCCTTCTCGGGCTCACAGTCCTGCATTGCCTGGTAACCAAGTTTTGAAATATATGAAACAAAGTTGTTTCATATATTTTATTGTGGCCTTTTGATGTTTTTAGCCTGAGCATAATTCTGGACTCTCTTACTCTCTTGTCTAGAAGTGGAAGTTCCCCCACCATCCCAGGTATGGTGTTCTGTTATCTATTGATTTTTATTCATAGTTCCTGGTTCGTAACTCCCATATCCCTTGTGATGGTCTTTTGTTATCATGTTGGATATGTTAGGCCTCAGAAAACAGAATGTCTCTCCTGCCCTCCATTTGCCTGCCCCAAGGCAGGACTCTAATCTTCCCATACCTTTCTGATGGTGGGTCTGAAGACCCTCCCCAGAGAGGGTCCCACCCTATACACTCAGGGAAGGAATGCTGACATCATGAAGCCTTCATAAAAACCCAAGAGGACAGGGTTTGGGGAGTTTCAGGATAGCCCACCCCTGGAGGTTCCTGGAGGGTGGGGTGCCCAGGGAGGGCATAGAAGTTCTGCCCTCCTTCCCCCATACCTCACCCTACACATCTCTTCACCTGTATCCTTTGCAACATCCTTTATAATAAACCAGTGAGCATAAGTGTTTCCCTAAGTTCTGTGAGCCGCTCCAGCAAATGAATTGAACCCAAAGAAGCCATCATGGGAACCCCAATGTGAAACAGGTCAGTCAGAAGTTCCGAAGTTCAGACGATCTGACACTATCTCCGGGTCAGAACTGGATTAGAGCATACCCAGCTAGTGTCTGCTGCTTGGCACATGGGGAAAAACCTTCATGCATTTGGTCACAGAAGTCTTCTGTGCTAATGACTGTTATTGTGATGTGAGAGTAGAGGAGAAACATGGTTAGAGAGAGTTTCCCTACATACTGGGATTTTCACATAAGAAACCAAGTCAACCTAAGAGGAGGCTGTCGTCAGCATGAAGGCTATAGTTGTTGGAGATGTAGAGAAGACGGTGTCCCCTGCTTCCCTCTGGCCCTTTCTGGGCCTGACACTGGGTAGCAAAAACAGAGCTGGTTAGACACGTGAAATTAGGGGTGCCCAGAAAGTTTCAGGGACTCTAAACAGAAGGAGGTTTGAATGTTAGGACCTTTGAACAAGACAGCAGGACCACAGGGTTAACAATGTATTCAACAGCACTCCTGGGCTGTGATTTGCTATGATCTGTCGCCAAGAAAAAAAAAAAAGCCATCAACAAGACAGGAAGAAAAGAATAAAAGAAAATATATAAACATGGTAACAAAACCCTTTTTCAGCTGGGGCTTATAGAGGTTTTATGGTGGTTTTTTTTCCTAAGCAAGTGGCAGTGAAACCTTTATTGCACCTCACAGCCTCCCACACCGTTTTTTATGCTACATAATGTGTTTGCAAGTTTCTGTCCATCTCTCAGTCTCCCTGTGCTTTGTCCTATGAAACCATTGGTTTCCATGGCAACCAGACTGTCAGATCAGGGAGCCAAATGAAGGGACGGAGGTCTTTAGTGCACCTCTGGGGACCAACAGAAGCCCGGGCCACAGATAGGAAAGGGATATGGGAGTAACCACAAGGGTCCTTCCACCAACCAGGACTTCCCCTGCCAGCTTTGCACCCCTAGGTGGCTGCCTGGTGCATCCACAGGCTGGTACTCCTGGAAGGACTCGCCCACCATTGAGCTCCTTCCATCATTGACATTTATAAAGCCCCTGGAATATACCCCAGTCTCTGTGCAGGTGGCAAGACCCAGAGATGAATAAGACTCGGTCCCTGCCCACAAATGGCAAGCAGTCTGCCTAGAGAAATAATGGTAAAAAGAGTCTAGAAGGAACATTTATTAAGTGCTGACTATAATCTAGGCACTATTCTTGCAACTATATACCTTAAATTTTAGTTTACACACACACAAAAAAAAAACCCATGATTTAGTTATTTGTACTATTTGCATCATGGAGCTTTACCCATAGCTTATCCAAGGTCACATAACTGGTCAAAAGGAAAGCCGAGATTCACATTCGGGTCTGTATCTGCCTCAGCCTCTACTGACCGGTACAACCCTATCCCACTCAGTCATTCTGTCTCTTTCCTCTAAATCTCTTTTGTCTAGGTGCCTCAGAGTTTAAAGAACTCTCAGAAAGTCTTTCTGTCTCTCCCTTTCTCCCCTGCCTGGATCCCTTACCATCCCTCTGTGGCCCTGTCTTGCCTCTCATTCTTGAAATAAATGTATTATTGAACTAAAGCCCCTGGAACATGAATTAAACATAGGAACAAATCCCAGTGTGGCCTCCGAGCCCATGCTGTGCTGACGACATTAATGAAGGGTCACACAGCCACATCCCTGCTTAAGTCTCTGAAATCCCCCTCGCTTTGTCCAGACAGCGGGAGGAAACAGCTGACATCAGAAAACTGGGAGACCCTCAGGGAGAAAGAAGCTCTTTAAAAATAGCTCTCATAGCAGGAGGGTTCTGCTGGGCTAGTCTTCCCTGGGCTGAAAGAGAGCCAGCATGAGCCACCCCTTCAACTGGCCCCAGCTCTACCCGATGGCTTCACAGGCTGCTCCTGAAGGGGCTCCGTGAAGGGCAACTCAAGCTTGTAAAGCTAACACTGCACTGTCAACAAGGCCAGGGGGCTAACAAGGCCAGCTGAGGCTGAATGACACAGAGCACTGCCTGTGCCCAGACTTTGCCCTCTTGACGGGCTGCAGACACTGACCTCCCCTCCCTAAGCCCCTTCCCCCAGGCTGAACAACCTCTGGAACCACAGAGTGTCACAGGTTCATGAGGCCCAACCTCCTTGTTTTATAAACAGGAACACAAGGCTGGGAGGGGGACAGCGATGACCAGTGACCACACAGCATCTCAGAATGGAGCCAGGACTCAAGCTAGGTCTGAGCAACAGACCTGGGTCCCTGGCCTGTGGGCCGACCACCACCTCAGTCTAAGACACAGGTCATCTTACTAAGAGAAGCACCTCAACTCCTTGGTGCCCTGGGACTCCAGGGGCATGGCCTCTCTGCAGCAAATCTGGGGGTGAGGGTGGACTGCCACCCCAGGGCCTGGAAAAGGGCCCATGGGATCTGACAAGAGTGGCCCAACCCAGATGGAGGCCCAGGGGGATTGGAGGCCCCTGGACACCAGGACTATCTAGGCCCTGGCTCCTGCCATGGGCGGGAAGGGCTGGCAGGAAAGCTACTGAATGAGTCACCCAGCCGCTTGGTTGCCTTTTCTGTGATATGGAGAAGGGCTGGCACCCCCCTTTTGGGGTGGCTGTGAACACAGTACTCAACAAGGTAATTAATGAAAAATTTCTAACCAGGTCCTGGCACCTGGCACGGCCTCGATACATTGCATAAACACACAGCCCCCTGCTCACAAGTCCTGCATCCCTGCGGGCACCGGTTCATATGGAAACTCTGTGGCTCGTGGAGCTCCTAGAAGCACCCAGACAGCTGCTTTCTTTATACCTTTCCTGGCCAGCCGAGTGACTCCTGAGTCTCCCCTGAACCCAGCAACAGATGTGGGGCCCTGACTCCCTCCCTTAGGGCAAGTCACTTGACCTCTCTGTGCCTCAGGGTCTCAATGTCTTTCATTGAAAACGAGAATAGCAACAGTGCCTGCTATATACATCTATATGAGCATGTGCACATGCACACACAAACACACACACACACAAAATCTTTGTTCAACCTCATTGAGACATAATTTGTACACCAAATGCACCCATTTTTAATAGCTTTATTGAGATACAATTTATATACCATACAATTCACCCACGTAACATGTATAACTCTGTGGTTTTTAGTATACTGACATAGTTGTGCAACTATCACCCAATCTATTTCATTATCCCTCCCTACTAAAAATTCAAATCTATTAGCAGTCTCTCCCTATGTCTTCCAACCATCACCCCATCCCCAGCCCTAGTCAGCCACTAATCTACTTTCTAGCCCTATAAGATTTGCTAATTATGGGCAATATGATTTTTTGTGTCTGGCTTCTTTCGCTTAACATAACGCTTTCAAAGTTCATTGGTGTTCTAGCTCATATCAGTACTTCATTCCTTTTTACTGCTAGACAATATTCCAATGTATGAATATAGCACATTTTATTAGCCATTCATTCTTTGAGTTGTTTCCATGTTTTTGCTACCATAAACAATGCTACTACGAACATACATGTGTAAGTTTTTGTATGAACATACATTTTCTTTTATCTTGGTTACAACACCTAGGAGTAGAATTGCTGGGTCACGTGCATGTGGGACCTTTTGAGGAACTGTCAGACAGTTTTCCAAAGCAGCTGTATCATTTTCCATTCCCACCAAAAATGTGTGAGAGTTCCAATTTCTCCACATCCTCACCAACACTTGTTATTATCAGTCTTTTTAATTATTATCACCCTAATAGACGTGAAGTGATATTTCGTTGTGGTTTTGATTTGCGTTTCCCTAATGGCTGATGGATGATGTTGAACATCTTGCCATGTGCTTATTGGCCATTTATATATTTTCTTTAGAGAAATGTCTATTGAGATACTTTGCTCATTTTAAAATTGGGTTATTTGTTTTATCATTATTAAGTTTAATGGTTCTTTATATATTCTAGGTACAAGTCCTTTGTCAGGTACATGATTTGCAGATATTTTTCCCCATTTTGTCAGTTGTCCTTTCACTTTCTTGATGACATTCTTTGAAGCTTTTAGTTTCCATAAAATCCAATTTATCTTTTTTTTTTTTGTCTTTTGTGTTCTTGGTTTCATACCTAAGATACTGGAGTAGGCAAAGCCTGTATTTTACTCCTATATTTTCTAATAAGAGCTTTACAGTTTTAGCTCTTACATTTAGGTATGATTCACTTTGAGTTAATTTTTTTATGTAAAATGTAAGATAGAAATCCAACTTCATTCTTTCAAATGGGGGTATCTAGTTGTCCCAACACTTTTTTTTTTTTTTTTTTTTTTTGAGATGGAGTCTCACTTTGTTGCCAAGGTTGGAATGCAGTGGCACAATCTCAGCTCACTGCAACCTCTGCCACGCAGGTTCAAGTGATTCTTGTGCCTCAGCCTGCCAAGTAGCTGGGACTACAGGCACATGCCACCACGCCTGGCTAATTTTTTTGTATTTTTAGTAGAGATGGAGTTACGTCATGTTGATGAGGCTGGTCTCAAACTCCTGACCTCAAGTGATCTGCCTGCCTCGGCCTCCCAAAGTGCTGGGATTACAGGTGTGAGTCACGACACCTGGCCAATTTCGAAGATTATAATTTGATGAGTTTTAACAAATATCTATACCCACAAAACCACATCTCATTTCGTCATCCCAAAAAGTCTCCTGTGCCAATTGCAGTCCATCCTCCAACCTCAGCCCTGGGCTACCACAGACCTACTTTTGTCCACTATAGATTAGATTTGCCTTTTCTGGAAGTTCATATAAATGGAATCACACAGTTTGTACTCTGTCTGGCATCTGTCATTATATTATATTTTTTTTATCATTTAATCCTCCTGTATTAGAGTTCTCTAAAGAAACAGAGCCAGAACCAACAGGGTGTGTGTGTGTGTGTGTGTGTGTGTGTGTGTGTGCATGTGTGTCAGAAGGAGATTTATTTTAAGAAATGGGCTCACACCAGTCCAATATCTGCAGGGTGGGCTGGCAGGTTAGACAGGGAAGACTTGATATTATGGCTCAAGTTCAAAGGCAGTCTGCTAGCCAAATTCCTTCTTCCTTGGGGGAGATCAGTCATTTTTCTATTAAGGACTTCAATTTATTGGATGCAGCCCACTCACATTATAAAGGAGCTTTCCTCAAAGCCTACTGATTTAAGTGTTAATCTGACCTTTAAAAATACCTTTACATCAGCATCCAGGCTAGTGTTTGACCAAATATCTGGGTACCACAGCCTAGCCAAGTTGAAATGTAAAATTAACCATCACACCTCTCATCAGGCTCATGAGGTGAGCATTATTATTCCTATGTGGCAGATGAGGAAACTGAGGCTCAGAGAGGGTAAGTGATGGGTCCTGTACTAATAAGTGGCAGAGTTGAGACTGAAACCAGTGCTGTTTCCCTATCTTCATGGTTACCTCTCCCTGGTTATCATCCATTAGTAGACCAAGAAGGATTTGTGATGTCCATCTATGACCATACCTTGTTGTGAACCCCCTGGGGTTCACATCCTGAGCTTTCTCCTTCCCTTGTCATGGGACACAAGGAAGGAGGTTACATGGCCCAGTGCCCCTCAGCCCCACAGCCCCCACCACCTGGTCCACTTGTTTGTTTGTTTGTTTGTTTGTTTGAGATGGAGTCTCCCTCTGTCGTCCAGGCTGGAGTGCAGTGGCACAATCTTAGCTCACTGCAACCTCCACCTCCCAGGCTGAAGGGATTCTCCTGCCTCAGCCTTCTGAGTAGCTGGGACTACAAGAGCACACCAGCACAACCAGCTAATTTTGGTATTTTTAGTAGAAACAGGGTTTCACCATGTTGGTCAGGCTGGTCTCGAACTCCTGACCTTATGTAATCTGCCCACCTTGGCCCCCAAAACACTGGAATTACAGACGTGAGCAAACGTGCCCAGCCTGTGGTCCACTTGGCTTCATACCTAGCTAGCCTCTTCCCTCCTCAGGCCCACCAGACCTGCATTGCTGAGTGTTCCTCACTGCACCTGCCTCCTCTCTCCCAGCCACAAAGAGAAGCAGGAATCTCTCCACTCCTACTGCAGGTGACCAGAGCTCCTCCCCAGACTCTGATGTGCTGTCTCTCTTTATTTCTTTCCCAGTGGAGAGCACCTTCTTCCCTCATTCCTCCCAGTCTCCTGCCTGGCTGCCATCCCATTGTCCTTTCTATAATTCTGCTGAAAAACAAAACCTCTAGATTATTCTTTCTTCAAGCTCAGAGACTGGGGAAGGAACAAGTGTAATTGAAGTTGCTCACTCTTTTTTTTTTCAGATCAAGCCTGAAAAGAAAGCATCCAGAATGTTCCAAAAGCTACCAGAATTGAATGAAAATTGTCAGACCTTCCAGGAGACTCTTTGAGTGACCAAAGGAAGCAGATACCTTCTCCCTCATTTAGGAAATAAAACCCACAGCAAGATCAGCCCTCAGATCCTCCAATCTGACCTCTCTTAGTTCAGGTACCAGATCATTGCAATTCACATTTAATGTAATCTGGATACATGTAATGCCTTGTTCTTTCATCCAAAGAGCCAGCTCTCAAAGTGTTAGAAAAGACTGAGGTGTCTTAGCCTGGGTTTACCCACAGCAGAGCTCAAGGCAGGTAGTTTATTTGAGAAGTGGCTGCTGAGAGTGGAAGAGAGGACAGGGAAAGTGAAATGGGGAGGAAGAGAAATCCAGTACAAGGATGTGTCATGGAGTTGATCATCTGAGGGGCCTTGTCCAGGCAGAGCATTTATGCGCCAGCCTGTGACCCTCATTGATCCAGGGTGGCTCCACTAGCATTAACTCACCAACACTCGTAGTTGATCGTGAGTCAGAGGACTCCCACAAGCATCTCTGAAAGGAGCGTCAGAGAGGTCTTGGGCAGGAGGCAAGAGGCGTGTACTATGGCTTGAGGGAAGTACTGTCTGATTATACCTGCAGAAAGCTGCTCAAAGCCTGCATGTAGCTGGCCATGCAGCCGTGGCTGCAGTGAGAAGTGTGGACAGGAGGATTTTTAAGTCACGTCCAAGAAGTGACCAATACAGAGAAGGGGTTGGAGGGAGGATGTATCTCAGCAGGAGCAACACAAGTGAAAAAACTGAGCCTCGTTACTTCATTCGAGATGTAATGCATTTGTCAACAAAGCACAAACTCAGCACAGCCCACAGAATGAAAGAGGGAATGGCCTCCACCTAGCAGTCACGCCATCCTTGCAATCCTGTGTTCAGTGTCATGCAGACAATATGGACAGTGTTCAAACACATAAACAGATACACATAGGAGACAATAGAGGGAACTGGGGCTGTTCACCAAGAAAAGGAAAGACGTAAGTTTGCAGGGTTATCTTTTCAAAGTTTGAAGGACACTTCTAAATCATCCTCACAAAACTGGTCCTGTCTCCCACCGCCACCCCAAGATGTGGTTTCTGCCTTCTGTGCATCCCCTTCTCTGTGCTACCACTGCCCCCAAATTCCCCACCTAGTTGCTCAAACCAGAAACATGGACACCTCCTTGATTCCTCTCCTAGTCACCAAGTCCTGTCCACTTCTCCTAAATCATTGACTGTCTTGCACTTCTCCCTCCACTACTGCTTCTGTTCTTGTTTGGGGCACTTTCTCTCTATCTCTCTGCACCATTTAAATCTCTCTCTTTAGCTCCTCCTGCCGTCCCTCAACCCATCCTCCAGGGAACCAGAGTCAGCTATAGCCACTACCACGCCTTGAGCCTCCACAGACTCACCACTGACCCCAAGGTATAGTCTACATCCCTACCATCACCAACAAGATCCGTCCTTTAGGGGCACCAAGGACAGATGTGCAGGTGGTTCCCTGTGCAAGGGGCCAGCCAAGGTGAGGGGTTGTGGATCAAACTCTGTTCTACCCAACACTTTCCAAGCAGTGCCTTTCTCCAGTCTGCACAAAGGTGCCTCCACTTGTCAACCTGGGTTGTCTCCACCTGCAGGAAGGACTCCCTTCTTTAATTGTTGAATAGGCACCCATTCATTTGAAAGGAGAAACAAGGTGTGTAGGCTAAGATCATCCATGCAAGTATTAACCCTGCTACTTGCTGGTTGTGTGACCTTTGGCATGTTACTTCAAACCTCTGCGTTTCAGTCCTTGTTTGCAACATGTGGCTAATATCGGCAAGCCTGGGGTGCAGTTGTGAGAAGGAAATGATGTTATATGCAAAGTTCTCTTAGCATCGTGCCTGTCACATAGTAGGTGATTAATACATGGTGCTTATTAGGTGTAATATTGCTGTTGTTTGAAATTCATGTCAGAAACACATGAACCCTGGCATGTCTTCACCCCACTCCACACTGAGCCACTCCATGGCGGTGCCCTCATTGTTCTTAACAACCCCGCCTCCCTGATCCTCTGATCTTACCCTTCCTGCTTGATGGTTCATCCCCTCTTTTGATGTCCATGTGTGGCCAGGTGCTTCCACCACAAAGAAGAGGAATGATAGTAAGAGCTCAGTAAACATTGGCCGTCTGGATGAATGAATGAAGGAAGCCCATGAATAGCTCCCAAGGACAACCTGGTTTGTGTCCAGGGTCTTAGGATCTCTGCACTCCCTGGCTCCAGCTCCAGAGAGCAGAACCCTAGACACTCAGAGCCCAGGCAATAGCAGGTAGGGGAAACCACTATACTGGCTATGGGACAATTCAGGTAGTGTACAGTAGTTTATTGGAAAAAGCATGGACTTTGCAGTCAGAGATCTGTGTTCAAGTCCTAGCTCAGCCAGGTGACTTTGGGTGGACCAATTTCCTCTCCAGTCTGTCTCTTCATCTGTAAAACGACAGTGATGACAATAACAATAATGGCTACACTCTCTTCATGGAAATTTGTCAGGGTTGAGTGAAGTATTTCATGTAATCAGCTTGAAGCATAGAAGATGTAAATGGAGTTCTTTTTTTTTCTTTTCTGTATCTGTACAGATAGGCCTGATGATGCTGCAGTAATAAGCAACCCCCAAATCTCAGTGGCTTAATAGCACACAGGCTAATTTCTCACTCACACTCCATGTCCATCACAGGTTAGGTGAGAGCTCTCCCTGTGTCATTCTCACTTAGTAACCCAGGCTGATGGAGTGGCCATCATCTCCCATATGGCTGGTTGCAATGGCAGAGGGAAAGAATGTTCTAGAAGGCCTTGTTTCTGCAACTATATGCTGATATACATTGCTTCAGCTCCCAACTCATTGGTCAGAATAGCCACATGACTGCATCTAACAATAAGTGGGCCAGGAACCACAATTCTACCACGTGCCCCCAAAATGGAGAGTCAGAAATAATTAGTGACTATGCTAATGATCACCAAAGTTATTCATTTGTCTTGGTTTCTTTATCAGCAGGATGGGCATCACTGCTTCTGCCCTGTACTTAACTGGAAGTTGGGGATGATCACTGAGTCCATGCAGGCTGCAGGGGTTGAACTCTCCCAGCGCTCTGAAGTCAAATCTGCTCTTCTAAAGCTTCCTAGACCTCTGCAGAGCTGAGGCTGCAGGGCTTGGAGACAGAACAGTGAGGTCCCTGGCAGGGGCAGGGAAGTGGTGAAACCATCATTTTCCCACTTTCAGCCCCACGGAGGTTGAGCTGGAAACTTTAAGACCTCCAGGTTCCGAGGCTCACCAGATATTAGAAATGAAGATGATAGCAAAGCTGTGTTACAGAACCTTGTGGCCTACATTAAGTGTTTGCTTGTAACTACTTGATGCTTTCACCACCGCCTACGCACAATCCAGGGGCTGATATGAAACCTCATTTGGAAATAACTCTGAAAGTCTAAATGCCATGTCCACCATGAGCATGAGAGCTGTCTCTGGGACAAAGGGAGAATGAGGAGGAGGAAAAGGGAGCCCTGGCTTTCAGACTTTTTGGAAGGGCTCTCCGTGAGCTCCAGCCTTGTCTTGCAGGGATCAGCAGCTCAAGTCTTGTGGTTATAGGGTCAGTTCAGCCTTCAAGGCAGTGCCATTTTGTGTTCAAAGTCTGAGACTGTTCACTCTGGGCAGGGCATGCAGCTATGACTGAAGCCCTAAAATCTCCCCACAAGGCTCTTCCCAGGCTTGCCATTTCCCCACCAGCAAGCCTTTGGTATAAGGTCTCTGGGGGACCTGATAACAGAGAGGAATAAGCTGGGATCCACAATGGGCCCCAGAAGTCCTTGAAATTTTAGGTAGAATTTGCTCACCAAAAAAGCTTTGGGTCCTGAGCCAGGGTGAGGGATCCTCCCAGGGACCCGGATATAGCCTCTGTAGGCCCTGCTTTCTTCTTTCACCTTCCACTTCTCCCTCTATCATCGAGTCTAACTGCTCTCCTCTCTCCTGACCCTACCACGGGCATATCTGCTGACTCTCTCCTGACCCTACCACAGGCATATCTGACCAATTTGAGCCACAAAGAGACATGCCCTTCATTCATTCATTCATTTAACAAACATATATTGAATGCCAACTGTATACCCAGCACTGTGCTGGGCCCCGGAGCCTCATCTGTAACAATGAACAGAGAATATGTCTCTATCCTTACAGAGCTTTTGGTCTAATGATAAAGACCTTACAATCATAAACAACCCAATTTATTTTTATTTATTTCTTTATTTCTTTAGACAGTATCTCATTCTGCTGCCCAGGCTGGAGTGCAGTGGTATGATCATGGTTCACTGCAGCCTTGACCTCCTGGGCTTAAGCTATCCTCCCTTCTTGGCATCCCAATGTGCTGGTACTACAGGTGTGAGCCACTGGGCGCAGCCCCAGTTGAAAATAATAATAATGGGTAAAGCATTTGAACCCACACTTCACCAAGAAAACATGAATGGCAAATAGGAAAATGCAAAGGTATTCACCATCAGTAATCATCAGGGAAATGCACATTCAAACCACAGTGAGTTAATGCAGCACATCCATTGTAACGGCTGCAGTTAAAAAGACTGGCCATCCCAAGTGTTGGCAAGGAAGTGGCTGAAGTGGGACTCTCATACATTGCTGGAGGGAGTGTAAAATGGTACAACCACTTTGGAAAACAGTTTATCAGTTTTTTAAAACATCAACTTACACCAAACCACATATGACCCAGCCATTTTACTCCTAGGTTATTTACTCAAGAAAAATCAGAACATATAACCATACAAAGATTTATACACAGATAATTATTGCAGCTTTATCTCTAATCACCAAAAGCTGGACTCAACCCAGATATCCATCAACAGTGAACAGATACAAAAATTGTGCTATATCCAGAGAACGAAATACTACTCTGCAATGAAAAGGAACTACTGACACACACAACAGTATGAATGAATCTCAAAATAATTATGTTGAGTGAAAGAAGCCAAAAAGTGCATATATCATACAATATTTTAGTTGTATAAAATTCTAGAAAATGCCAACCAGAAATTAGATCAGTTGACTAGATCTAGGGTGGAGAGGGTTGGCGGGAGGGAGGGAGGGATTACAAGGAGTCATGAGCTAACCTTTTAGGGAAGATAAATATGTTCATTATCTTGACTGTGGTGATGTTTTAATGAGTGAGTATATTTGATTGGTGCAAAAGTAATTGCGGTTTTTGCCATTACTTTTAATATATTTCAAAACTTACCACGTTTTAGGCCCTAAATATGTACAGGTCAATAATGCACTAAAACTGCACAATGAATTGTTTAATTAGAGGTGAGACTAAAGAGCTTCAAAGTGAATGTTCTGGACACTCTGAAAATCTACAACTGGAGAAGCCAATATTGCCTGGGGACTGAGAGCCACACCCCAGAAAGTGATGCTTAAGTTGAGATGGGAAAGCTGGGTTGGAAATGGTGGGGCAGAAGGGTGAGGGAGGAGGATGCTAGGGGAGGAAAGAAAAATCCTGGCAAAGGAAATTAAGTGTGTCAGGGTCCTAGGGAGTGGGGAGGCAGCATGGTGAACCAGAGGGGCTTAGAGAAGCCAGAAAGGACAGAGGGAACACTTGGCATATCATGCCTTTGTTTTCTCTTGTCCAGATGCCCAGTGGTCCCAGGAAAAGGCCCAGGCAATGGAGGCTTCCCATGGGGCCCTCTACCTCTTCATTGCTCCAGGTGGGCCCAGGCTTATCAGACCACGAGGCCCCCATAGCCTTCTCAGGGGCTCCTCCATGCTAGCCAGGGAATCAAGGTCAACACAGGCTCCACACTCCCCTGAACCCTGCACCTACCCCAGGCTTGCTGAGGGCCTCTAGAGGACAGCTTCTGTCCCTCCTACCACGGGTCAGATCTGCAGCCTGACCTGGCCATTCCTCCAATGTTTGGAGGATCATTGCCTTGTCTTCACTCAGAAGCCAGATTGCCAGGGCTAGAATCCCAGCTCCACCATTCACCAGCTGTGTAAACTCCCTGGGCCTCAGTTTTCTCACCTGTAAAATGGGATTGATTGGACTGTTGTGGATTAAATGAGTTGACAGTCATAAAGAACTTAGAAGAACACCTTATTTCTTTGCTATGTATAAAATGAAATTCCATCCTGCCTAATAAATATCAGGAACAGCTCTGGGTGGAGAGGTGATGTGCCAGGTGGGGGTCGTCTCAAGTCTAAGAGATAGAGGGTGACCCATCTGGTAGCAGACAGCAGCGGAAGCTGCTTGTCTGGCCTCTCTGGATTTGAGGAGGGATGTCTCTTCTAGCTTGAACACAGCCTACACTCCAGTTCTGTGACTTCAGGCGGGTTTGGCATCAAAAACCATCAGGACTCCTCCTATGTGATCATGAGTTTCCTGTTGAGATCCTTCTGCCTGGAACAAGCTTCTTGATCTCCCAGAAGTGCCCAGTGCTTTTGTCACCTGTGTCTGTGACTTTGCTTGGGGATGCTGGGACTACAGAGCAATAGATTTTCTCTCTGTCTCACCTTCTGTTTTCTTCTTTGTTCTTCTCTATCTCAAAAGGGAAGGAGCAAAATGCCTCAGCTCAGGGGTAGCTTTTTCTGTCCAAGCTGAATCAGGTTACCTCCCAATTACTTATTAATGGGAAACAGCTAGTCCTTCCATCTGGGGAACACACAATGGTGTAATATATGCCATCCCAGTTGATCCTCAATAACCTGTACAGCAGGCAGAGCTTGGCCTGTTCCACAGATGCAGAAACTGAGGCTCAGAGGGCCAAGAGCACTTGTGCTTGGCCAGAAAACCTGTTGTAAAGAATCACCATCAATTCTATGACCTGTTACACGTGCACAGTCTTTGTAATTTACGAAGCATCTCCACATCCAGTTTCCTAAGGGAGCATCACAAAACCCCTGCAGAATAAAATAGGGCAGCTATTATTATTTGTGATTTACAGATGGGAAAACAAAGGCTTGGAAGATCAGAGATATTCACATTGTTCCATGGCTAACGGGTTCAGTTAAATTCAACAAGCATTTATTGAGCACCTACTGTATGTCAACCCCTGTCCTAGGTCCTGGGGAACTAAAGAGAATAAGAAATGGCCCCCCGCTCTTGAGGAGCTAATTTTTGAGACAATGTGATAGATGCCTTCAGGACGGGTGATAGCAGGGCTCTGAGGCAGCTCACAGAGAAGCAGGTATTAGGGAGGCTTCTTGAAAAAGCTGACATCTGAGCTGAGTCTTAAAGGATGAATAGGAATTGACCAGTCAAGTAAAGGTGAGACAGACATTTGGAGCTAAGAGACAAGGCTGGGGCTAAGCACCAAGTATGGGTCCAGGTTGTGTGTGCAAAAGTCACAGGTAGTTGGTTCTTACAGAATAGACACTTTGAAGCCAGGTATCCTGCTACGGCTTGATCCACTGTAACAAGGAGGAGAATGACCGCTACGTATGTACATGAGTGTGTGTGTGTGTATGTGTGTGTGTGCATGAAAGAGAGAGAGTGTGTGTGTGTGAGAGAGAGAGAGAGTGTGTGCGTGTGTGTGTGTGTGTGCGTGCAGGCAGGCAGTGGTGGCAGCATCATACATTTAGCAGATCCTGGTAGTCAGAGTATGGTCTACAAAATTTGAAGACCTGAATTTAAATCCTCCTTTACTTTTAGCTACTGGACCTAGGGAACATTACAAAACACCCTCTGCCTCAGTTTTTCCATCTATAAGTGGGGATGATGAAAAAGACCACTTCCTGGCATCGCTGGGAGGACTTTATTAGGTGATATCTGAAAAGCTCCTTCTAACAGTGCGTGGGAGGCACACAGAGAGCTCTCACTGAACATTGGTTGTTATAATTTAGTTAATCCAGACACCACTCTCCAAACCCATCCCCAGGGAATTTTTGAGAACCACCACAAATCCACTGGGCTTGGGGTGCTGTTCATCATATTTGTTCTACAAATAAACCAGCAGCAAGGTATAACCTCAGACTGGAAAGCAACCTTGAAGGGAGAGGGCACAGAGACGTGAGAAAGAGCAAAGGCTCAGGGGAGGAAAGTACATTCTGGACATGGGAAGTAGCAAGTCTAGAGGTCTTTATTTAGGGAACATAAAGTCCTTTATTTAAGGGTTATGATACGAAAGGGGACAAGGTTACTGCATTTGACTCTGGCTCCAGAAGGCAGAGAAGGGTGAAATGGGCTAATGGACAGAAGTTTCAGCATCAGTCAGAGCAATAGAATGGGCTGCCTTAAAGGTAGTGAACTCCCCATCACTTGTAATTCCTGTCATTGGGGGTTTCAATCTATCTTACCCTGATGACCAGCTGAGGTATGTGATGTGGTAGAACCAGAAATTCACAAGACGGGGAGAGGGGGAGGAGCAAAAACACATGAGGAGATGAGGCCTTAGAAAGAGGTACAGGACTGCCTGCAGTTGGGTCAGTAAGTTTCATCCCTTTGGATTAGGAATTGTCCATTACAGAAATGCCCATTACAGAAATGTAAAGAATGACTGATAGTGATATCAGTCATTTTCACTTTAGTATAAATTAGACACACAGATCATTTTCTCCCTGACAGCCACCTGATGATAGAGGAGGACAGACAATACCAAATGAGGAGAGAGAAGGACATGGAAAGTAAAGTGGCAAGGGCTCAGAAACAAACTTCACTCATCTCAATTTCGCCAAGGAGTATCCCTGACTGCAACTGAAAGGAGAGAAAAAAAATACTCAGTGGCAAACTTTTGCCATTATTTATTCATTTTAGCACCCAACTATTAGGCTTCAGCTATATACCATATTGTGTGCAGGGCACTGGGGACACTAGATGCAACCAGACATAGGTCTGGCCCTCTGGGGTGCCCAGGCTAGTGGAAGATGGGCTTGGAAACCGTGATCATAAGCTAGCGTGACCAGTGCCATGACAGAAGGATCTGCTGAAGCAGTGGTTGACCTCTCCCATCAGCCACACCCCAGGCTTTTTTTCTGAGAGCCACCCCCACCCCAAAAGTAACAGATCAACATGACACCAAAAGAGACAGCAAAAGAGAGGCCCAAAGCATTTGAGTTACCTGTTTGGGAAGCTGCAGAGCCAGGACTCCAGAGAATCCCCTGACTCCAGAACGGGGCACATTCTCCCAAATACAAGCACGTTCCTTGGGGCGGGTTTCTGGAACATCCCCCAGCCCACACTGGCCTCCCTCTCAGTGGGCCAGCCCGCCAGCTGCCCTCCTTCTCTCCTCTGCTCCCTTTCCAGGCCATGGAAGACAGACGATGACTGTCGCAGTAAGGGCCTGTCTGGGGCTCTGGGCAGGTGGATAATTAGACTCTGAGAGAAGCCATCTGCTTTGGGCCCCTTGGGTCTTGGGCAGGCTGGGGCAGCGCAGCTCCTGACCACGCAGTCAGCTCTCACCATGGAGCCCCTACGTGCAAAGGGTTTCAATGTCTCTGGCCATAAGGAGGCCTGGCTGCCTCACCAGCAGCAGGGCCTTAAGTGAGGAGCTAGGGCTCAGTCAGGTCTTTATTTCCTTGTCAGGTTGCTCTACTTCTTGGGGCCCTGGGGTAGAGCTGCATGGATTGGGGCATGTGGAGTGGGGAGGGGTAGGCAAAGGTTACTAGGCACAACTGTGGCACTGCAGAGTTGGGAGAGAACCACGCCAGCACCACGTGGGCCCTTCCTCTTTCCAGAAGGGACAACTGAGGCCCAGAAAAAGGAAGGGACTGGGCCAAGGTCCTACAGTCCTTGTAAACACACTGTATTTAAAGGTCAATGTCATCCCTTGCTGGGGACAGGAGGGATAGACGGCGGTGGGCAGGCTGAGCAGCCAAGCCCTCAGCTCATAAGGAAAAGCTACCATGTGTTGACTTCCACCCTGCCACACATAGAATTTTATCTTTGACCTTGTCTCACCTTGGCAACCTCTACAGATGTTATTATCTCAGTGTAGAAATAGGGAGACTAGAACACAGAGAAGTTAAGTAACTTGCCCAAGGCCACACAGCTGTCAAATGGAGTGAGGCTTTGCACTCATGTCTATCTGAATTCACAGCCCCATTTTTTCCCGTGCAAGAGGCAGTGCAGAGTAATGGTAAGCACATGGGTGCCTGGCCTGGACTGCTGTCTGTGTTCAAACCCCAGCTCTGTCATGTACAGGCTGTATGAACTTGGGAAAATTGTTTTTCTGAGTCTTCCCTATCCACTTTTTGAAAATGGGGATTGTAATACCCAACTCATGGTGCTGTTGTGAAGATTCAGTGAGTTGAACTGTCTAAAGGGCTTGGAGCTGTGCCTGGAACAGGATAAACCCTTCGTAAATGTTGGCTGCTGTTATGACTACCGTCTGTTTTCAGCACAACAGCCAAGGGAATCCTTTGAAAACATAGGTCTGGTCACTTCACTCCACTGTTTCAAATCCCCCAATGGCTTCCACTCCACCAGAACAAAGGCTCAAGTCCTAACCTGGACTCTGTCACCTCCCTAGTGTTACCTTCCTGACTACCTACAGCCAAGACAAGCCAGGCAAGCTCCTGTCACAGCGCCTTTGCACCTGCTCTTCCCTCTGCCTGAAAGGCTCCTTCCCCAGATGTTAACATGGCTCCACCCACCCCCAGCATCTTTTCCAATTTCATCTCCCTGAGACCTACTCTGACACCTTCTTCAAAATTGTCACCATCACCCGCTTCCCTGCTTGATTTTCTAACACTCATTGCCAGCAAACACACTGGATAGTCTGCTTAATTAATATTACAGGGATGGTTTGTCATTTTCTCCTCTCACTAGGAAACAGCCCATGAAGGCAGGGATGTCTGTCCTACTCTCTGCTATGACCCCAGCACTGGAACATTGCCTGGCACAAAGTAGGACCCCAGGAAGCACGAGCTGAAGAAATGCATGAATGCGTGACTCTATTCATCTGCTCCTACAAGTGAAACCCCATATCCAACGTCCAGCACATGCTGAGCACCCAAGAAATGCTTGTCAAAACCAGGCCAACAGGAGGAGGGAGGGGCATTTACCAAACACAGACCAGGCACTAGAAAAAAAGCCAATCCAGACTTTACTCATTCATTCATTCATTCATTCATTCATTCAAAAACAGACTCACGCTGGGACATACCCCTGTGCCAGGCTCTGTTTTAGGTCCCAAGGATGTTACACTCTGGAGCATGGAGGGGTGGGGTCTGGCTCATGATCCCTGCCCTCATGGACTTCAGATCTTGTGAGCAAGAGGCACACTGCCCAGCTCTGTGTGTTACACATTGATAACACTCCCATCTCACATACAAGGAAACTGAGGTGTCTTGGCTGCTAAGCAGTAGAGCCAGGTCTAGAACCAGCTGGGTCTAAACTCCTAAGTTCCCCCCTCCTCCCTTGCATGAGAGTCCCTGGTGTGAGTGCTGAGAGGAGGGTGAGGTCTGCATCAGGGAGATGGCGCAGGCCAAGGTGCCAAGGTAGAACATGGAAAGTCATCTTAAGATGCAGCAGAAGGAAGTGAAGGCAGAGGGAGGAAGGAGACCAACGGCAGAGCCTGCAGGTGATGGCTCCAGCTTTCTCCGCCAGCAAATGTTTGTGAGTGCAGGAAGCCTCAAAGAGCAGCCTGAGGCTTGTGTGGGAAATGAGGAAGAAGCAGAACCCTGCGGGAAGAAGGAGGAGACCTGGCCCCAGGTCATCATATGGTTTAGGAAAGAGGTAGGGAGCAGTGTGAAGAAGAGGTGGGAATGACTCTCGAGCCCACCAAGGCATGCACATCCCTGCATCCCCGCCTCTGTCACCACCAAGCGCAATGAAAGACTGGAGACGCTGAGGGAGATGAAACCAAGGGGAGGACAAACCACAGAGATCTGCAAGGTTGTCTGCTAAATCTGCTCCTCCAAGCCACAGCCCAGGCCTAAAAAGGACCCTGCCAAAAAGGGAGAGAAGGGACCCAAAGAGAAGATGGGAGAAGCTGATGCCGGCAAGGAGGGGAATTGTCCTGCAGAAAATGCAGCTGCCAAAACAGAGCAGGCACAGAAAGCTGAAGGCGCTGGGGCTGCCAAGTGGAGTATGAGCATTTGGGGTAACTGTGTACCTCTGGTGACTGCACAGTTTGAAATATTATTTTTTATCAAGTTTTATAAAAATGCAGAATTTTGTTTTACCTTTTTTTTAAGCTATGTTGTCAGCACTCAGAACACTTCCCTGTTGTTCTGGGGGGAACAGAGCCCATGTCACTAATAGAACGTCTCTGAAGCTGGACCAATGAGAAAGCATCTTTCTCTTCTAGTTTTAGGAGACTTCCTCTGGGCTCCCGGGAGGAGGGATTCCCTGACTTTGACGCACATAGCCACCTTGGCACAAAAGCCTTGTTGTGTGGAAAAACTAAAATTCGTTTTTATGTCATCTTCTCCATTTCCACCTTTAGCATAGACTTAACTCCCATAAACCCAGACCCCTGTTGGGATCTGACCCCCAGTCACTGGTTACCAGTGGTTCAGGCAACCTGGACTTTCCAGGGATGCCACCAAGATGGCATCCCTTAAAGAAGCAGTGGTTTCATTTCTACATTGAGGATCTTCGGATAAATTCTGCCATTTTCTTTCACTTACCGAAAGTCAGAGTTGGCTCGTGAAATATTGTTAAACAACATGTTAAATGTGAAATGTCAACCCTCACTCTAAATTTTCCCTGTTCACAGTGTCAAATGAAGACCTCGTCCAGTCTTATAGTGGCTTTCTGATTTGGGCAGCCCATTGAAGAAGGGAGTTTGAACATTGTCGTATACCATTCATGCTTGTCTGCCCAAGTCTTGCCTGAAATACGACAATTGTTTATGGAAAGTATCTTTAATCAAGCTGGATACAGTTTGGCTTTGGGAAAACAGGTAGTAAGTGTGGGATGGAGAAGGTTACAAGAAGAGGCAGGTGCAGAGGTCTTGGAGAGGCAAGAGTGAGGAGACGGGTGGCAAATGGAGCCTGGAAGGGTGAGGCCTATGGCTTCAAATGGTGTCCCTAAGGCAATGCCTCAGACAAAAGCAGAAATCACAAAGTGTTTTGCCCCAGTCATTGAAACTGTGCTGGGCCGAGGACAGTGGGATTGAGATTGACATTTGTGAAGCACCTGGAATCCACTAAGGACTGAACCAGATGGCCTGGGTGTCATCTCCTTTGAGTCCGGCCATCGCCCTGTGAAGAAGGTGCTTTATTTATTTATTTTTAATGTTTGTTTGCTTGCTTGTTTATTTATTTATTTATTTGAGACAGGGTCTCACTCTGTCGCCCAGCCTGGAGTGCAGTGGCATGATCTCGGCTCACTGAAACCTCTGCCTCCCGGCTTCAAGCAATTCTCCTGCCTCAACCTCCTGAGTAGCTGGGATTACAGGCATGCGCCACCATGCCTGGCTAATTTTTGTATTTTAGTAGAGACAGGGATTTCACCATGTTGGCCAGGCTGGTCTCGAACTCCTGGCCTCAAGTGATCCACTCTCCTCAGCCTCCCAAAGTGCTGGGATTACAGGCATGTGCCACTGTGCCTGGCCAATAAGGTACTTTTTTACAACTTTATAGGGCAATATTTCAATTTCATAAAAATCTACCCACTTCCAGTTTACAATGCAATTATTTTTAGTAAATTTACCAAGTTGTTCAATTATCATCATCAATCAGTTTTAGAACATTTCATCACCCCAATAAGATTCCTTCTTGCCCATTTATGTCAATTCCTGTTCCCACCCCATGCCTGCCCCCAGGAAGCCACTAATCTAATTTTTGCCTCTGTCATATAGAAATTGAATCTATAATATGTGGTCTTTTGTGTCTGGCTTCTTAATGCTTTTGAGGCCCATCTGCGTTCTAGTGCACATCAGTCATTCATTTCTTTTTATAGCTGAATAGTATCCCATCGCATGGTTATATCACATTTTGTTTATCTATTCACAGGTAGATGTACATTTATGCTGTTTTCAATTTGGGGTTGTTATGAATGATATAGTTTGGATATTTGTCCCCACCCAAATCTCATGTTGAATTGTAATCCCCAGTGCTGGAGGTGAGCCTGGTAGGGGGTTTTGGGTGATGGTGGTGGATCCCTCATGATTTGGTGCTCTTTGTGATAATGAGTGAGACCTAGTCATTTAAAAGTGTGTGGCATCCCCCACCACTCTCTTATGCCTGATTTCACCAGATAAAGTGCCTGCTCCTGTGTCACTTTCCTCCATGAGTAAAAGCTCCCTGAGGCCTCCCCAGAAACAGATGCGGCCATGCTTCCTGTACAGCCTACAGAACCGTCATTCAGTGAAACCTCTTTTCTTTATAAATTACCCAGTCTCAGGTATTTCTTTATAGCAATACAAGAATGGCCTAATAAAATGAATAAAGCTGCTACAAAGACTTGTGTGTGCAAATTTTTGTGTGGGTGCATGTTTTCATTTCTTTTTGATAGACGTCTAGGAGTAGAACGCTGGATCATGAGGAAAGTTTATGTTTAACTTTTTCAGAAATGTGCTGAAGGTATTATTATCACCATTTTTCATACAAGAACACGGAAGCTCAGATAGGTCAGGTGACTTGCCCTGTGACATTGGGTCACGGCCAAGTGAGGGAAGTCAATTGACCATAACACAAATCATGGGCTGTATAAGTCCCTGAATAGCCCACGAGTCCCTTGGTAGGCCCTGCTTTCACAAGGCATCTTCCTGTGGATCTATCTGCTGTTACGTGCTTGACATTCCAGCATGAGAACATCTTTCTGTTGAGTTACGTATTGCTTCTCTTCGTCCACTGCAGGATGAATCCTCTGGCTGCGGTGACATGTTCATTCCCAAACACCTTTCTGTAAATAATCTCCAGCCAGCAAGCCTGGGGCCTGAGAAGGGAGGGCAAAGGGGAGGCAAACAGGTGGGAAGAGGGCCTGGGAAAGAGGCAAAGATGGCCCTGGTTGCTGCCACGTGTGCCCAGGCTGGTCCTACCCTGGCGTGTGTTCAGTGCTCTTCAATTCACATTCACAGGGTGTCCACCCTGGGCCAGGCCCTGTGCTGAGCACGTGAAGGGAGGTAGAGCAAATCAGACCTGGCCCCTGCTCTTAGCTTACGGCTCCCCAGGGCAGGTGGCTTCACCATCACACACCAGAGAGGTGCTATATAGCGGGGACCCTGAGTATCCAAGAAGCCAGAGCAGGGAGGGCAAAATTCCTGCCAGGAGATGGGAAACTCTTCCCGGATGAGGTGGCACTGCATGAAGCCTTGGAGGATACTCACAACTCTACAGGAGGAAGGGCTTTCCCGGAAGAGGGTTCTGCATGCGCAAAGGTGTGTGAGTTGGGGTCAGAAGAGGAGCTCGAAGTGGACCTTTGGGCACCTCCCTTCGCCTAGAGATTGAAGACCTAGATCAGAGCTTGCAAAATTGAAATGCCAACAGGGAAACAACTTCTAATTATTCACAGGGCAATCCTGCGGCTTGAGCACACGGGTGACCTGCCCTCTGAAAGGCCAACAGATGAGTGAATCAGGCCAGATAGGAGATGTAATGACCTGGGGTACCCGCGTCTTGTCTAAATGGTCAGCCACTATTCGACCAGAGCCAGCTGTTACTCTGTGGGAATGCAGGCGCAATATGTGATTTTTGATTTTTCAAAAGAAACTAGAAAATCCAAATATTTATATGAAATATCCAGATCTTGCAGTGCCATAAATGCATTTCAGTTGTTTTTAACTCATCCATGGGCCAGCCTTTGTCCAAGCGCTTCCAGTGTGCAACCTCTGGCAGATGTGCCTCGGCCAGATCAAAGCCCTGCTCTCCAACCCCTCTCTTGGCCTTTGAAAAAGGGTGCGCCCCAGGGCTGCCCCTCCGGCCCGAATCTTCCTCCTGCTCACAGGGGATTGGCTGGCGGCGAGGGCCAATCAGAACACAGGAGCTAGGAGGGGGCGGGAGCTTATGACCAAGCAAAGGGCAGGTGAGCAAGCAGTCATCCACCCCCATCAACAGCAAGTGTATGGGATTGACGGATTTTAATTACATCTCATTCTAATCCTTAACATTTATCTAAAAAGTGACGGGGGCGGGCATGAGGGCGGGTCACAAGCGTGCTCAGCCCCAGGATTGCCATGTGTCTAATTAGAAGTTTTCTCCCTCTTGATCACCTAAAGTCAAATTCATTTGCTCTGCTCGAATTGAGGGTTTAATTGGATTCTTGTTTTTCCTCCTCCTGCCCTCTCCCCCATCTCCGTGGGCCTCTCTCCGGGAAGGAAGTAGGCCACAGCATCTCATTAGAAGGGAGAGCATCCCTTGTCAGACTCGCATTTATGACTGTTCATGCTAGGCTGCAGCGGCATCCTCGGCCCTAGGTCACTAGGATTATTGAGGCCATCGTGATTTAGGATCTTGTCATGATGTCTGATGGGCACCAAGCGTGGCCTCAGACAAAGGTGGGCCTCTTGGCCCAGGCAGGGCCCTCCCTCCCAGGCTGGCAGGGCCCTTCCTGCCCCTCCCTGCTAGGCCAAGAGGTCCTCAGTCCTTTCAATACGTTGTGCTGCTGAATGGGCTTAATAATCCAATTCTGGGAGAAAAGTGGCGAAGAACAGCAATTAAAGGCCGACCCAGCTACATCTGGGGATGTGTGGAGTCACTAAAACCGCTAATTCCGTTGCCACATAATGAGGTTTCTCCCCTTTTCTTGTCACCCTGGTCTCCCCTTGTCAATTAAGGCCAAGCACAGCAGAGGTTGGTTACAGGAGGGTGAACAAGCCTGGAGGCAGCTGATCACCCACAGGAAAAGTTTCCTCCTCTAGATCAGACACTCTGGGGGTTCTGGGGAGGGGACGAGGAGGGGGCACAGACTCCGGTCAGAAAGTCTAGGCTCAAGTCCTGGCCCATGGGCTGGAGATGTGTAATGCAGAAGAGAACTAGCTTGGAATCCAACACAGTTCCATACAAACCCTGTGACCTTGGGACTGTGACCCAACCACTCTGGCCATCAGCTTCCTTATCTGTAACACGGGGTTAACGTAAGGTTGCTACGAAGAGACATACGCCTGACACGTGGCAAGAACCCAACACACAACAGATAGCAGAGTGCTGTATTATGTTTAGGTCCCTAGCAAGGCATTTGGCACACAGTAAGGGCTCAGTAAAGGGAAATCTCTGGTATTATTATGTGACCTCAAGCAATTTGAGGCTCTCTTGGCCTCAGACTTTCTTACCTGTAAAGTGGGGACAGAGACTGTCCCTGCCTGTCTCTTACAGTTGTTTAAGAAGTGAGTTAATTCACATTTACAGAACAGCATCTGGCTCAGAGTTAAGGCTCCCTGTAAGTTAGCAATGATTGTTCTGGTAGCTTTCCGAGCTTGAACAAGTTGCTTACCTTCTCTGGACCTCAGTTCTCTCTTCTGAAAAAAAAGGATTTAAAAATAACACCATCTGTTGTGTCTACCAC